>NW_011942204.1:1648715-1978765 GCF_000187425.2 Metarhizium robertsii ARSEF 23
AAGCATTCATCATGGCAAGTGCTTCTGCAGGTGTTGCCATGTTCTGCATTATGTATTGAGTCAGTCCCCTCTGCTGTGGTTACTACTAATGTACATTGGTTTACTTTTATACACGGATAATATACAACACGCCCACAAGACCATATCGCTACCTAGGTACTTGGGCAGATGTAGATGATTCCCCTCTATTGGCCGCAAGCTCCTCCTTCAACACGGCATCCAAGGTCTTCAAATCACCAGTCTTGAAGGCCTTTGTCAAAACCTCGCCCTGCGTCTTGGACCGTCCTACAACGACATGAAACGGAGACCGGACTACTTTGCGCGTCTTTTGTTTTTCTAGCCGCAACTGCTTTTCGAGAGCCTTTCTCATTGCTTTCAATTCATCTTGGGACAGTGGGCTCAGCATCTCTTTTATAGCCTTTGTCATGCTCTGCTTCCTGGGGAGCACCCACGTGGCAGGTAGGTGTTCGTAGTCTGTGGTGATGAAGGCGTGGTGTAGCATGGGGTGACGGCGTTCGATTTCCTTGAGCTTGGAAGATATGCTACCGGACCAGGCGGCGAGTTTGCGGAGCTTGAGCCATTCCTTTTGGAGGCTGAAGACGGTGGCTTTGGAGGCTGCGAGGACACGGGTATTCTTCATGTCTCGTCGTTCTTGGAGGGACTTGGTAGCCGGCATCCAACCTCGCCAGCGGCTCATGAGGTAATCCTCACACCAGTCCATTGCGCGCTCCCATAGGCCCATTTCGGCTAGGTAGCGGATACAGAGGTTCCAGTTTGTTCTCGTGAGTTTGAAGCCGGCGCTTGTGAGTTGTTCAACTGTGTTGAGGAGACCAGGTCCATCGTTGACCTCTCGGTAGGCCTTGGCAACAACGTTGAGCGGTCGTGCAAGATCATATTGAAGGGCAGGATAGATGGCGCCCTCGGGAGTCTTGCCACTGGCTAGAGCGGCATCTAACGTATGCCGCCACATATTATGAACTTGGTCGCGTCTCCCCTCCTTAAGATAGCCCAGCATCAAGGCAGAAGCAATGTTGGGAGGAAAGTAGTTCTGTTTCTTGAGATCAGGAAACACGTCGAGGTATGCCGTCACCAGCCGCTCAACAGCCACGAAATCCCTGAGTTCTACGAGTAGCACGATTGCTCGACCAATCTCGTTGGTTTGCTTCTTCAACTCAACAGGCCCAGATAGTGTATCCCATGATGGTACATCTGGGCATCCGCTCGGTACTGTGGTCTTTGTGGGTTGAAGCATCGAGTACAGGCGCTCCACGAGATCTTTGGCCAACGCTCTCGTGTTCTGCGCTGACGGACCTCGACGGAACGCAGCCTCAAGAAGAGACACATGCGCACTGAGAGGCATGGTGAAGCCAGCAGACCGCATGTGCGATAAAATTGTCTCCGCTAAATCCAGTTGACCCGTACGAACGGCACCAGTCATGACCACTGCAAAGTGCTCTGGACCAAGAGGAAAGAGGCTATTATCGCAGGCATTTCGAAGCAGCCGATATGCCTGTTGGACTTGGTTGACTTGGACCAGAGCCTGAAGGAGATACTGGTGGGTTTGGCGATCCCACTCCAAACCATACTTTGTCATGGACTGTAAAATGCTGTAGCATTTGTTCAGTTTGCCTCGCAGGCCATTGAAGTAAATCAGTTGGTTCCAAACAGCCGTGCTGCTTAAATTGCGCTCGGCAAACTCGGCACAAATTTTCTCGGCATCTACGAAGCGATCGTTGTGACAGTAAACCAGGACCAAAGCCATTGCCATCTCTCTTGATATCTGTACACCGGCTTTCTGGGACTGATTGTAGAAGTCCAATGTAGTTGCGAGGTCTCCTTTCTTGGCTGCCATTGCCATGACTTGTGCATAGGTGAAGGAGTCCGGCTGGTGGACTCTCTTGATCTCTTCGAAGCATTGAAGGACACGAGCGTGATCGTTCGTCTTTGAATAGCATTTGAGAAGCATGTTCCATGTATCGATATCGGGCTTTACCCCGTACTGGTCAGTCATAATTCGAAGCTCGCGTTCGGCTCCCGCAACATCGCCAAGCTGTGCATACACGTTCATAGGACCTCGAAAAGCTTGAGGTGTCTTCGGAGCTTCCGGGAAGAGATTCGTGTACCTTGCCCACAGATCTTTGACGGCTGGGACATCCCCCGTGGTGGAATAAAATTGTAAAAACTTCTCATATCCCCACTGATCAAGATCACCCCAGGCTTGGTGCCAGTCGGAATAGATTTGTGCCAAGCCAGCCGCATCTGCCGGATAATAAAAGTTGAACATTTGTCGTAGTAACAAACGAGGTGGTTTCGCGTGGTACATCGTGCGGTATTGCCGATAAATCTCAGGGAGCATAGCCAGGCTTGCTCTGGTTTCAAGCCCATCGTTCCACCGCCTTAGCATACGAAGGAGATATGACCTATATAACGTCTCGTCGTTCCATATTTGAAGAATCGTCTTTGCCTCTCGGGGCGGACATGGCTGTCGTAAAACTTGTTGTGCCAACCAGCGACGGAGCGCCCGAAGCCCCTGGCGTGTATCCTCGTATAGATGAATTGCTTTGACGGGATCAGCTGCTTCGACTGCCAGGTAATGTTCAAACGAAAAGTATAGTTTAGCCAAGTCGGGAACCAATTTTAGCAATGGTAGGTCGGCGTAAATAGACGAGGTTGCCATGTTACTTCTCGTGAAATGTGAATTATAGTCTAGCCACACCTTGAGAGCAATTGGCCACTCTTTGTTGATAATGGCATATTCCAAGATGGATTTGAATCCTGCTCCGGAAGACTTTGTCGCAAGTCCAGTATTGAATACGTCGATCGCTGCTGTCCTATCTCCAGCATGAAGATACAGTAAAACACCTGCAGCTTGCAGTTTTTCGTCCCACAGTTCGACGGGTATTTGTCGAAGGATTGAGATGGCTCGACCCATCTCTACAGAGCCATGGGACGCAGACAGATATATGACGACTAATGCCCGTAAATCTTGTTTCTGGCTTTCATCCAACCTACAATATAGATCCCATACATCATGATAGTTCTCCTCGTCCGGTCTGCTGAGCAAGTCTTTTAGAGTTTCGGTGTGTGCCTTGCGGCTCGACCGTGAAGTGTCGTTCGCTTTGGCGGATTCTCGCCGAGAGCCGTGGCTCATAGACTGTATTTTTTCTCCGGGTGTATCCGAGATCTGGGTACGGACTGCGCCTGAGCCAGCCCGTGGCATATATTCCCCAGGTTGGTCGGCCACCTGGCCGAGACCCTCGCTGCAACGAAACAATGCAACACCTGTGTCCACCTCTGTAGCAACCATTGATGAAAATGTTCTTCTCTTTGATGCTCCTGTAGGCTTATTTTCGTTTTGAGTTCGCGGGAGCGACGGGTATAGACGCCTTAGATAGGCATATGTCCCGCTCGGGTACAGAAAGTCAAGAAGAAATGTCGACGCCAAGAGCCCGGCCTGCAAAGGTTGAGTAGATGGATCAACAGTCTCATGTTCTTCGGAGGCGCCTCTGATTGGAGCAGGCCAAATACTGAATAGCTCAATTGCAGAGGCGCCATGCTGCCAAAACCCCGTATGGAGCTGCCTGCACCGTCTCGAGGCTCGAGCCGGCTTAGAAAAAACGCGCTGGAGATTGCATGATTCCAGGCTGGCGGCTGTTCTTTCTAGCATCGGGCCTCGTATGGGCAGCTCACTGCACGAGTTACCAACACCTACGCCCAAGCTGATAATAGTACGGTTGGCATACGTGCGGTGAGAGGGACTGTCGGGGTTGAGAAGCGGTTGAAGTTCCGAGGCGCAGGGTTGATATCGTCAAGCGGAAACGGCGGTCGTTGGCAAAAGTAATCAGCGACCAAGAGACTATCCAATCATCCAAGTGAGAGTATATGCTAGCCAAGTCTCATGTAGCGTAGCAATACAGCGCCCTGTATATGCGGCAGCTGCAAAGATGGTAAGATGAGTGCTGCAAGACAACCGGATTCGATATGGAGAATCGTAAGATCAAAAAAGTTGTCGGGCTTGGAATATTAAAGCTCCTATCGGGGCTCCACGGGTACGTACCGGCCAGCAACCGACAGCCTTGCAAGCCATTGGCTCAGCACGTGCAAGAGAGCAACTGCGGGCCGCCTCAGGTGTCAACAGCGGGCATCAAGGTGCTGAACTCCACCATCAATTGATGCCGGTACTCGAGTACTAGTAGTACTAGTAGTACTCCGTCCTATGCATTGGGATGAGTGGGACTGATGACTGGCCCGTGGCAATTGCTTAAATAAGGCAGACTCTGATGCCATGATCAGCTTTGGATTGGCAATTTGGATACGTATGGGAAAAGGACTACCAAAGTCTGATTGAATTGTTTCTTTTGTAGCTAAACTACATAGGTAATCATTTTTGTAAGAACAAGAAGAAAAAACTGCTATGTAGTATTGTCAACGCCCAGCAATCCCGGCCATCTCTGCTGAGTGTTCCAAAAACACTGCCGTTTCCCCGTTACAACTCCGTTGCGTGTATGCCAAAAAGTACATATGAGAAGCTAAGAAATAGAATAAAAGCAGGCCACTCATCACAAGCATGCTTTCCTTTTGTCCCAAACAACCAATCTCCTACCCGTTGTCAGTGTTTGATGCGCCATGTGCTACACAAAGTCCTCCGTATCGTACAAGAAGATACAATCTTGTCAAGTCAAAGCAGTCGTGTCGATCCATGTTGACACTAGTTTTCTTTCTTTCCTTTTTTTGCAAAGTCATGGTTGGGCTTTGTTATCTGTGCCATCGGCATGTTCGTAGAAGACTTCGTGCCTCAAGCTAGAGAGGATATCGGGAGACCGAACAGGCTCGTGGTCCCGTCGAGATCCTCTGCTTCGGCTTCGGCTTCGGCTTCTTGTCCTCTGACGTCGTCTGAAGCTTCGGTCGCTGGGAGAGGCAGTGCGGGACGGACAGTGCTCCCGGCGAGCCCGTCTGAGTTGGTTGTAGAGTAAGATTTGGCTTGTAGGCGACCTCAGGATAGAGGGAGAGGTGTTGCGAGAAGGCAGCGGGAATGGAGACGTAGCACGACGTGGTGATCGTCCTCGAAGTGTGCTAGACTCGTCGGGTCTTAGGGACTTGGAGGTTGCAGCTCTGGATGTGCTTCGGGACCTCTTGCGGCCCCTGGATACCTCTTGGTCCGCAGCGAGATGGGCGGCATCTCGCAGAACATCGCCGGCATCAGTGAGGGGAGACATTGTTTCCCCGTGTGCCGTCGTGCCAAAGGTACTGAGAGAGGATAATATAGCGGCTTTGAATTGCAGGGTGTAGTAGATGGGAAGGGTAACAGTCGTGTGCCCCTGATATATGGTGGCTTCGGCAAGAATGGAACCACGGGCACCGCGTAGTTGACGTCCGGCAGTCAGTGCCACGAGGAAGAATTTAAATACCGTAGAAATGAAGGACAGGGAACGGAAGAAGGGGTAATGAGCAAGGGGGAAGCAATTAATAAAATACAAGACAAGAACAAAGAATAAGTCTGGGAGGGGTGAATCGTCTGGTTCTGGTCTTGCGAGTACTGGGCATTGACGGCGAGTTCCTGGCCCGGGCAGCCAGAGACAATTGTTCAGTCTGGTTGCTCCGTAGAGTCTCATCCGTGCTCTCCCCGGTACTTGCTACTTGCTACTGCCCTTGGTCGTGCTTGCTTCCTCGTTGCTACTCCCTCCTTCCCTACATGCCATCGGCATCTTGCTACCATGCAAATAGTACTAGTAGTAGAACTAGTAATTCAATCCACGGTTGGCGCTAGACACAATTGCACCAGCCGGACGCCAGCCGACCTCAAGCGAGCTCCATCGGCCAGCACAGACCAAAGGCCCAACCTGGGGAAGGTCACCTGAGACCCCCCCAAGAGTAGGACGAAGAAGCCACCAAACCTTGATGTCGGCACCCGATGCTGAAAACTGTCACGACACGAATGGCGCTAGGGCGTTTGATATGCCACAAGCAGTCAAGCGGAGGCACTGGGCAACCACGAGTCTGTGGATGCCTTCAATGTTTTGGTGACTCAGGACCTCGGGACTTCTTTCAATCTGCATTGTCCCAATCAAGTCCAAGGGCCAGGGCCGCCGCCTCCGGTGCTCCATTGATGTCATGCTACCGCAGCCAATCCGCCAATCCTCCTCCGCGGCCACCGCACCATTCCCGTGGATCCTGGCTTTGGCCATGCATTAGAAATGCACCCAACTCTTTCTTCCCTCCAGCCCAGTCAGGCCCATGCGCCCCCCTACAATACCAATAAATGCCTACGCGAGAACGCCAGTCATCACCACCCAACTCGACTGGCGCATGGGACGACTACTACTCCGTACTGCTACTAGTCTGCGTGCCTACCACCTGCCAGAACCAAGCAGAGACACGGAAAGATTGGGGTGCGAGAGAGCCCATCGAGATGCGGCTGGCCGTTTACCACCAGTTCTAGTGTGCCGCAGAGGACAAGCTCGATCCTCGGCGAAAGCCACGGAATCATCATTTTCCCAAGTGTGCTCACCCTGTGGCAGACGATCCGGTTTCTCTGGCGGCTGTGCGTTGTTCCCGTCTTTTCTTTCTTTTCTTTTCTTTTTTTTTTTTTTTTTTTTTTTGGCGGATTGTCTCGAGACGTTTGCTTGGGCCTCAACGGTGGGTGGGTTTGTTTGTTGTCTTGTCGTACCGCCGCATGAATAACGAATGACTTATTGTGCAGACGACCCCGTACTCCGCAAAGTAGTTATCATGAATGCAAAAATTTCTAGTCACATACGCAATGCCACGGCTACAACAGGCGGTTTGGCGGTGGACCTGACTGGAGTAAAGCCGCGCGCTCTGTCGACGGTTGTATCACCGTTGTCATCGCCCCAGGTCCAGCATGACAATGCTGTTGGGGGCCAAACTCACTCGGGAGCCTAAACCGGACACTTTGACACATCATTGTAAGATATTGTGTCAATGTGTCTATGGAGAGTGGCGACGCAAGAGTGAAAATCACTGTTTGACGGCTCCGTCATTCAGCCTAGTCGCAATCCAAACCCATGGAACGCAATGTTGGCCATGTATCATGCACTCACTAAACACGGGTTTGACTGTTGCATTGCCACAACAGATATTTCCCTTCGTGTCACCCAACTCGAGGCTCGGACTCATTGGCTGCCCTCTCTCCGTTACGTCACGCCTGTCTCATCAGGTCTCAAAGGGGGCTTTGCAATGCAGTCCAAGAAACAGGTCTGGCGCCGATCAATATCAGTCGTTCGCACTAAATGGACATTGCATCTTTATATTGCCTTCTCCGAACCACACATCACGTCAGGTGTTGGCCTCGGCAGCAATCACTTGCTAGCCACCATTTCACGTAGCATGAAGGGGACCCCCGGTGCGCCAACCATTACGCCGAGATTCTATCTCGTATGTGCTACTTGGGGCTCTTGAAGGTGAGATGTAGTTATTCTGTACACTGATTTGGGAAACACTGCGTTTTGCATGGGATGCCTTCTTCGGCCTTTCGGGACGATACACCCTTGTCCAGAATTCATGCAGCAGAAATCCAGGTGGACAGATGGATATCACCATTGTGTCTTGAGACGTCAAGTTTATGAGTCTTGTCTCGGAATATATTGCACTTGCTTCTAGAGCCCAAAGGTACCTCATATTATATATACATATATATATATGTGTGTGTGTGTGTGTATTACATCTGAACAGTTCGTAAAACATGGCCTCATGGGACGCCTGAACGACCATGTCACGCGAGTATTAAACCAGGCACAAGTTAAGAGGGAATGCTCCGTAGAATGAAGCTCCATCTGATTTCTATATGCTGAGCGATATCATGCTTCCTGCGCCATACCAGTGATGGACCTAGCATGGCGGTGTATCCCAGAACGCCATGCCATGCTTGCAACTACAGAAGAATCGTCCTATCCAAGCTTCTCTCGCCTTTTTGTTCTCCTTTTCCCTTGACCATGCCTCATACCCCCCTTGGAGTCGGCTAGGAAGATGCTCCCCTCAACTTCTCCCACTCGTGCTCCGTCATGCCAAAGTCCAGCTCGTCATGCCACGCCCGATTAAAGTAGCACACTTCCCTCCGGCGTCCCTCCAACCTGAAGCCGATGTCCTGATACAAATGAATGCCCCTCTGGTTGTAGCTTACAGCAACCATGCACACGGTATGCAAACCCGCATGCTTAAACGCCCAGTCAACCATCCAATTGATCGCCTCCCTCCCGTACCCTTTGTTCTGATAGGCCTTGCCAATCACGATGCCCATATGCGCCGAGCGATGATGCGCATTTTGGGGGCTAATACCCCCCCAGCCGAGACACATGGTTCCGATGATGGTAGGCTTCTCCTTCCCCTTCTTGTCCTTTTCTGACGGCGGTTGCTGGTCCTCCCGTTCCGATGGGCCAAGACAAATGGCCACGCCGAGGAGAGACTTGCTGAGGGCGTCGAATCTTTCATCGAGATCTGACTGGCCCGCGGGCGCGAGAACTTGACTGGACGCGAGAGACAGCACCACGGGATCCTGCTCGGTCTGCGGAAGGAACTCTTTGATGTTTTGGTCGCTCTTGTCGATTTTGATAAACTCCAGGCGCGCGGTGCGCCAGGCGTTGACTACGTCGGCGGTCGAGTAGTCCACGGCGTACGTGGAGCTGGAGTCAATTGTGACGGGCATGGTGGCGAGTGATGGGAGGCCTTGGGCTGGAATAAGGGAAATTAGTTGGATCCCAATTGGCGAGCTTGGGTTGAGTGCTGTTTATTTGCAATGACCACGGCGTCTTGACTGGCTGTTTCGAGCCGATTTGGAGGTATATATATTGTAGGCTTGGGTGGAGGGCATCGCGGGCGGAATTGGCTCCAGGCTCCGGTGGCCGCTGACGAAACTCGGCGTTGGTGACCAAAAAAAAGGGACATATGTATGGACCCTTGGAGTTTGTTACCAGGCACGGTTGAGCTCATCCCATGCCGGTTGACTCATCGGCGGATTTGCACCTGCATTTAGCGTGTGGGCTTGCTGATGCCCGGTTCTCCAGCTGAGTCGAAGTCGATGGATGCCTGCCGGGTGAGTCTGACTGTTACTAGACGACGTGCATTTGATTTCCCTTTGGGGCAGGATAGGCTAATCAGCTGTAGATGCGGTTGGTTCCATCTCTCTAGGAACAGACGTTGCGAGTTCTTGTGCCAGGTGACCAGGTCACATCGAAACGGGGTTTAAAAGTATCAAAAGCCGAGCTTGCCGGCTGCGCGATGGGCTCAACATTGCCAACTACCTCCGACTTGCAATTGTCTAAAGAAAATTGCATAAATTTCAGTCATCTGCCGAGGGCGAGTCTTTCGGCATCCAAGCCTGTTTTGTCAACAAGCCCTCAATTGGCATGTCAACGCCCATCTTGCTCGCCCTCCTACACAGACCGGCATCGTCCCAATTCTCGCTGCCTACTCCCTTGCGCGCAATGAATAGATTATCCGGGTCCACGGCCTGCTTCACCTTGTACAGCCTGGCATAATTCGCCCCCCAGAAGGACTTCTGAAAGTCCTTTTCATTCGGATCCGCCTCGTTGAGATACGCGCCCATATGCGGCTCCAAAACTCGCAGCTTTTCCATCTTGATATTGGTCAGCTCCTCCTGAATAGCCCTTATTTCCTTCACAGGAGTGGTGCTGTTCCAGCCTGCTCCAAAGGCTATATGAGTCAGTGTCTTCCGCCAGGCGGGATTGAGAGCCGAGTCAATGGTAGGATCGGCAGCCGCTCCGCCAGCAACGACAATCCCTATAAATCCTGTGGGCGATATCTCTGCGATATCCCGAAGGGCATCCGTGAGACGAGCAGGACCGTCTCGGGAGAGGAGAAAATCTCGCGAGATCATACGTGAACCGTATACCGCAATGCCGCCGGTGTCGTCAGCCTCGCCGCGGAGTAAGCCAAGGATGTAATCTGATACTCGGGGGTTTATGGAGATGTTGTACCCGGATGCATGGCCGGTGTACCTATTCACCTCTGCCATCATGGGGGCTACGGCCTTTTGAATAGCTTCTTCGCTTGTCACGTTGAGAAACCCGAAGCTTCCTGTCAATTCGAGCACCTTGGTTCCGTTGATGTCGCTTGGTACGAAGCTGATTGCGTAGTATCCTGCTCCTCCGGCCCCCGATACAGATGGGAGATGGGCGTGGAAGGCTCTCACCATGTCCCAATATGCGGATGAGTTGGCTGCCAGCGTACCGAAGCCGAAGCTCACAAAACCAGAGGGCACATCTGGGAATGTGCGGATGGTGACGCTGATGACGACGCCGAATGTGCCGCCGCCGCCGCCGCGCAGAGCCCAGAAGAGGTCTTGGTTCTTGTAGCTGTTGGCCGTGACTAGTTCGCCCTTGTGAAGTGAGGCGGAAGATGTTTTAGTATATTAGACTCTGTGGCCGTTAGGAGGTTAGAAATCCTACCTTGGCATTGACAACCTTGAACTCCAACGCATTATCAGACGCCATACCCTTCCAGTTGCCCAATGGCGAATGGCCTCCGCCCTGGATATAACCACCAGCAGCACCAATAGTACGTGCTAGCCCAGCAACCACGGTGACATTATGCTTCGTAGCTGCCACGTACAGTTCCTTTAGTTGGACTCCGGCGCCAATCGTCACGGCAGAACCAAACGACTCGGAAGTACTACCAGCCGCGCCCTCTGGAACAAACCTGTCTGTAAAGGTCATGCTCTTCATCTTATTGGTCGATATCTGGAGCGACTCCGGCGCAGTAGAGCGGCCCAGGAAGCAGTGGCCAGAGTTCTTGATGGCCAACCGAAGGTTATACTTGGCTGCAAAGCGAACAGTGGCCTGTATATGTTCTGCCCTCTCCACGACGGCCGAGTACAACGATATGCGGCCTTGCCCACAGGGGATATTTTTGGGCTGATCAAAATAGCAGGATTGGTCTTTTTCCGGCCATGCTTCCCAGTTTGCCCATTGGACAGCACCAGGTTGAGCCGAGCGCCAGACAGAGTTGTTGGCGTTTTGTTTCGCCACGGCACATGACGTAGCGAGGGGAGATGATGGGTTGAAGCAGGGCGCTGCGACGGGGCGAACGGCTTGCAAGTTACCTTGGATGGTGGAATTCAGGGTGTTCCATTGATGTTTTGAAGGCCAGCACTTTTCGTGGGGACGACAGCGACATGATGTGTGGTAGTTGTTACTTTCAAGCACAAGTGTTTGAGACGTTTGTGAGGAGGCGGCAAGGAAGATTGATATTGATATCTTTCGTAACGACACCATTGCTATGAACGCGACCACAAGCTATGTTATGAAAAGAGATGAAGTTGGTTTGCTCTAAACATCAGCTTGAATCAAAATTTCAACATGGAGAAGGGATTGGAGTCCATCCCCCCCCTTTGTATCCGTTCCGCTGAGAACTCGAACCTTTCCGGTCAGACACACATACGATGCAGAATGCAGCCCATGACAGCGGCAGCTCTTACCACCAACTGTGCTATTGATCGTATTCAGCGACACTGTAACTCTGGTGGCGCAACATCGTCTGCCGCCCGGTGCCGGGAATGGATTACATAAATGGCCCGAAGAGACGAAAGACGCACGAAAATGCCCACGGTTGGATATGCTGTGCAAGGTGTGAATGAGCAAACGAGTCTGGAACTGCATCCAGAGCCACAGCCAAAGCCACACTCAGGGCAACCAGCCACAGCCAGGGCCTCGTGGTGCCACGATACACTAAGCTTCTTTGGGCATAATGCCGCGAATCCCAGTCACTCGTAGTACTAGTATGTACGTATTCCGAAGGTCCGTTGGTCATCACAAGCTGGGCGCGACTTGACACATTGAAATCAGCACTCATTACTCCGTACCGTTCCACTCCTTTTCAAAGAGCAGCTTGCCCATCAAAGAATCTGTGTATCTGGTCGGCCGAGGCGTCCGGCCGAAAAGGGCAATTCGCAACTTGTGTCTCCATTGAGCTGCTGAAGATCGAGCACGTCCATCTACGCACACATCATCTCCTTTCTTGGGTGCCGTCCATTGCCACACAGCTTGAAGGCCCAAGTTGGCTTCAACCCTACCTAGCTTGCATCCACCGAATCACCTTTCAAAATCTGACCTCCGAGATCCTACAATCGATACACGTCACTGAAAAAGGCTTGACTCTAGAAGCACACAGCCCTTTGTGTCCAGGAGACATTCGTCACACAGTCGTGCCCTCTCCCCATCGTGATGGCTGCTTGCCCAACTTCGACATCCAGCTAAACCATGCCGCGGGATCGACCTCCCACCACGGGCTACGAGCGCCTGGCCCAAGCAGACCAATTCAGTGACGACTCGGACGATGATCTCCTCGCCGCCTCCTCTGCCTCCTTGCAGCCGGCCTCTGCGCCGCGCTTCGCAGCCATCACACAGCCTCGCCATCGCTCCGGCATGATGAGCCCCAAGGCCAACCAACGGCCGAAGCTTCGAAGACGAGGGGGTTCTCATGGTGGCGTCGATCTTAAGGCCATCAATGCAAGGTTGGAACGATGGGCCGACGAAATTGCCTCTCGATTCAAGCGCGGCAAGGGCAGGGGTATTTCGGGCGAGGAGGAAAGACTCGAGATTCACCACTCCGTCTTCCAGCCTCCAGAGGGAGTGCGGCCCGTTACGGCAGAGGGACTGGCCGAAGACCAACCTGGCGTCATGACCAAGGCCGAGTTCGAAGCCATTGTGGAAAGTGTGCGCCTTGCCATTCGACAAGAGGTCCACCCGAGCATGATTTCACAAGGGAGCTCTGGTAGTTATTTTGCAAGGAACCCGGATGGCAAGATTGTCGGCGTGTTTAAGCCAAAGGATGAGGAGCCGTATGCCGCCGGTAATCCGAAATGGAACAAATGGATTCATAGAAACCTCTTTCCTTGCTGCTTTGGGCGAGCTTGGTACGTCTTGAATCTACATCATATGAATCTTTGGTTGCAACTAACTAACCCCGTCACCCGCAGTCTTATTCCCAATCTGTCGTATGTCAGTGAGGCGGCAGCCTACGTACTCGACTGCCAACTCCGCACCCACCTCGTTCCCTACACAGATGTTGTCTGGTTATCATCAAAATCATTCCACTACCCTTTCTGGGACCGTCGCAGCTTCTATCGAAAGAAGAAGCCGCTGCCTGCAAAGCCTGGTAGTTTTCAAGTCTTCCTCAAGGGCTTCAAAGATGCAAACGTTTTTCTGCGGGAGCACCCCTGGCCAGACCAATATTGGTCCGGTTTCCGGGCAAACGATACGCATAGGAGTCGCAGGAAGAGATGGACAGAAAGCTGCCGTCCATCTACATCTGGGTCACCGGAAGATGCCGATTCCAGCGACGAAGAATCGCCAGAGGATGCTGACGGGACCGCCAGTCCGCCGCGGTTTACGTGGACGGAGCAAATTAAGCAGTCTTTCAGGGAGGAACTTGAGAAGCTTGTCATCTTGGACTATATCATGAGAAACACGGATCGTGGGCTCGACAACTGGATGGTCAAAGTTGACTGGGAGACGGGCTCGGTGTCTCTGGCTTCGGACCCTGTACACCTGAACATGGAAACACCACAGGACGACCACGAGAACGCTCCCCGACCCGTTGATCTAGAGCAAATGCCGCAGTCTGCTACCAGCGCATCGTACCCTTATAGGAGCCAGAGGCCCATGAATGCTTCGAGCAACAAATTGGCATCAAAGGATCCAGCCATGTATGTCGGTGCCATTGACAATTCGCTTTCATGGCCTTGGAAACATCCTGATGCATGGCGGAGGTAAGTCTACGCTTGACAGATCATTTTTCAAAATGCCTCATAACACAACAGTCACTAACAGCATGTTTTATTAGTTTCCCATTTGGCTGGCTTTTCCTTCCTGTAGACCTCATTGGTCGGCCATTTTCACAAAGGACGAGAGATCACTTCCTTCCGCTCCTCACTTCTACAGCCTGGTGGGCTCAAACACAAATGGCGCTCAAGCGAGTCTTCCAGGTGGATGAAGATTTCCAGGAGCGCATGTTTGCCAAGCAAATCGCCGTCATGAAGGGCCAGGCCTGGAATGTTGTGGAGGCACTCAAAACCCCAGACCACGGTCCTCTCGAGCTCACTCGTCGAACCAAAGTATGCGTCTGGGATGATTTGGTCGACGTGCCAGTTGCAGTCCCTATGCGGGTGACATCTTCTGAGCTGCGGCGCAACTCCAACGTTCGTCAATCTATGGACGAGGCCGACATCGCTAGCTCTGTACCAGCCAATCAAGACTCGTCGGCCGACCTTCTTGGACTACAGAGCGCCCCGGTAGACATGCCACGTTCTGGCCGATTCGACGAAATTTCCAGCCCCAACGAAGACGGTGCCCGATCATCCGACGAGAGACGATCCATGAACGGGCCCGACAGGAATCCATTTGGGAACCAGGCAGGATCCCGCTCACTAAACGTCTACGAGCCAGCTCGCCACGGGCCCTACCAACAGCGGAGATACTCGTTCGCTTCACCGGCAGCTGCAAGGCGGAATAGTAACACCATAGCCCAACAGCTGTACGGCGACTCGCATGATTCGTACGACAGTGACGACCTCGATGGGGACTTGGGTTATGCGGCAGCAGAAGGACAAATGGGCAACCAGCGCAAGGTCATCGTGGAGCGGCTTGAAGCCGTCAAGAGCAGAAACCCTGTCTTCACCTGGTGCTAATCGAGGCCCGCGCCATATAATTTGGGGGAGAAAACTCGCCCGTTTTTGGCAGCTGCATGTCTGTTAAGCTCAGATGGTCAAGTTCAGATCCACTGACAGGCCGAAACCCGCCCTCGTGTTTGGCGGCGCAACAGCCACAAACATCTGCTACAGGGACCATCTAACTTCAGTGTCGGGCCTAGTCAAGTGGACTATCACGCCGTACGCAGGCAAAAGCCGGCCAGTTCGAGCTGGTGCTTGAACGGGGCACCTGCGCCGCTTGAACGCTCGTTACTTTATGACAGGAGTCATGACTCAAAAAGCCGGCCAATCGCTCCGTTGGGTACCTGATCCAGTCGTGTCGGCCTGATTTGTGACTGTTCATGTTATACAATGATGTAATTATAGACATAGCAATTTTCTTTCCCCCTCTTTTTACACCTCATTCTCCCGTCATTATTCAGTACTCCCTACTCCGTACGGCGCTTGCAATTCTGGGCTTGAGAGGGGTGCAAAATAACTGCGCATGCGGAATTAGACTCTTTTGGTGGGACGTACGGGGCTTTAGCAACAGAGTGGTCAACACTTATGTAGTACAGCATGGATACGATAAACTTGGTTATAGACTATGTTCAAAAAATCTGACACCAATTCCCGGAATGACACCCTTCAAACCCCTGTGCTTGGCCACGGTAGCACAAGCCTTTGAGGTTTCCACTCCGTAGCCCCGAGAGCATCGTTGCTCAATTGTACAAGAAAACTTGGATCAGCAATTTTCGACGGGCCAGAACACTACGGTAACATGTCTCAGCCCAAAGAGTAGGATCCCAATACCATGACGCAAACTAGACTTGCCTAAAACCCGAGGAGCTGGTCCCCCACGCGATACGCTAAACCCGAGGGCTTGGTTCGGCAAAAGGGCTTGCTTGCGCAAGGATAGGCCCCCTGCGAGGCATGGCTCGCGCCGGTCCGTCCTCGAAACCGCGGTGTCATGGCAAAATTCAAAGCCAGCAAAGCGTGGTGACAAGGACCTGGCCCCCGGGCCAAATCTTGCCGCATGGCGAATTCCATCCGTCCGAAATATCTTGGCTCGTTCCCAGAGTTTCTCAGTCTCGGTTCGACGAAACTCAGGCGGTTCCAAAATCCCTCTCCAGTTGACCCCATATTTAACAATTCACTTGATCCCTGCAGGGGGGCATAGAGAGAGCATGCAGTGTACATAATGTCTGGTACAGATAGGTGGTTGAAGCAGTCGCTATTGTATGCACGTAGTTTAGTTGTTCATGGTTGATTCAGACCATCTAAACAATACTCTGTAGATGGGTCCTTGGCAAATGTGCCTGTTCAGCATAGCCCTGTGTGTAGGAAGACCGCCATTTTATGTACATCAACCATGGCACCTTTCGCAACCAACGCCACTGAATTGAGTAACACGTGGCCAATCGGCATCTCATTGGAGATAGCTCTCATTATTGACCCGGAAGACTTTGTGCTGTTTTGTCCGGGGCCGATTGCTGATTGATATATGTACAAGTGAGGAAGCGCAAATGTGCAGTCTTCTGGTGCATGGCTCCCCGGTGCTCAGAGTTAAATTCGTCTCCCGTTTCGTAAATTATTATTCCGGTACGTACTCCGTATTACTCCTGGCACTTTTCCAGCTGCGAGGGGGTTTCGAGTGCCCACACTGCCCACACCTGCTTCGTTATATTGTACCCGACCCTTGTCGATGTCTGTTTGTCTCTCAGGTGGTCTTTATCGGTGTATCCAGGGTCTCTGCGTAGTTCTACATCAGCCACGTACCGTAGGGAGACACGGAGGCTAATGAGTTTTGGTGACCTGTCTTATTTGGCGGAGTCTACTCCGTATCTGCCTTGTCATTTTACACGGTTTCGACCAGCTCGGTTTGTCCACCGGGTGAAAAATCACTTGCCCATTGAAGATAATGATCTGATTTTCTCCTGCTTGTTTAGGTTCGGTTCCATCTACTCCGTAGTTCATGTTTCAGTCCACAAATATGTGAGGGATCAGTTCTTACATACAGCGGGAAGCATGCCTGGTGGCGCTCGGGTTGGGCAGATAGCTTGGTTGCTTGGCAAGATCTCCCGTTGCTTCGGTATTGAGTAAGTAACATTTGAGGTCCACAAGAGTGGGTGCCATGAAGCCTCAGAACGCACGTCCAAGGCCAAGGATTGACCTGCTCATTCATTCCTTCGGTAATTCCTTCTTCACTAGGTCGCCACCCGAGGCTCAGTGGCCGTAGAAGACTTCAAAAGATACAAACAGGCTTTGGGACAGGTGGTAAGGCCATATTGTGCAGTTGAATGCTGCCTGATTTGTAGTTGCCTTCCGCAGCCGGTCTGGAAGTTTCTGCGGCCATGTCAAGAGATCAGAGGTACTTGACCTTTTCCGTTCAAAGCCCGCTCTCTGCAAGTAACGTCACTGCGCTGGAGGATGGACAGTTCTCAGGCCTAGGGCATAACAGCCTCCATGTCCACAGGGGATAAATTAAAGCGCCGCGAAGCGCCCGGCCAGGGCAATGTCGGTCCTTGCAAGCCTCGACGAGTACCGATGCCACCATCAACGAACATTCGGCTTTCAAGTACACCCCCGATGATACTTCATAGAGAATGTGGCAGGTTTCCTAAAGAGCGTTCTCGGCTATGCTGTCCTTCTGAACATTAGACAAGCACGACTGCCTAGTACCGTTGTTCTGGCCCAGGACGAGAATGTCGTCAGGCTGTAAAGTCTCATTTCTTGGCCCATCCACGTAGACGATCGTGAAAAAGCATTGAGCCAGCTTGCGGGGGAGATGGCGAAATAAAACATTCCCATCCCATGACACTGGCACTCTAAGCCATGAGTATAACAGCATCATGGTTCACAAGAGCACAAGCCCTTCACAGTCACCTCGGGTCCAGACAGCACAATTGGTTGCGAGGGATTTTGTCCTCCCATTGGGCTTCCGCAACGGTGTGGTTTGAGATCATATTCGTTGCTCCTCGTTGAATCTGGACCCTGCGGATCCATCGTGCGTCATAATAGTAGACACAAGTCGGGTTTGCGTCTCTGCCCTCCATCTGAACCCACCCCTGGACGTTGGTGGGCTCTTATGGTTGATTGGGTGGCACAAACAATAGCTGACTGCGTTGAAGTTTGTAAATGGAAGGACTGGGCCACGCAGTTGATGAAGCAGGTCTTTCTCAATGTCTCAGCTCTCTATTGAGTCTTCCAATGTCGAACACGTGCCGGAGCCAAATATTCCAGGCCTTCCTTCATTCCTTCAGAGAAAATATTATCGGTCGTCGATTTTCTAGCTTCTGTGGCAAGTCATACGATGCTGTAGGCTTGTATTGTGGTTGGAAAACCTGACAGGCGGACCGGGATTGTTCTTTCGCATACCACATGACTGCCTCTTTCGCGTGAGACTAGTGATAACTCTTGCATCTCCCTACCCACGAAATATCTGTTCATGTCCACAACGCATTACCCAGAAGCAATACTTGTTTACATAAGTATCCATCAAACCAAAATATGGACACCGAGTAAGGGATATCATGAACACCAAATTCGGGCTTGGCAAGTGAGCACTAACCGTCCGAGAAGAGATGGGACCGTCCCTCTGGACAAGTCGTTTGAGGAAACGTTGGAGCATCACGGCCGATCGTATCAAAAGCACGCTGTGACTAACGGAGTATATTTTGGCCCAGTCGACGAGGTATGTGCTCTCCGTTTATTCCACGACCAAAAGACTGGGAACCATTGCGTGCTAATATTGGGATATAGGAAGAGGTCGCACATCTCGAGTTAATGCACTCTGTTCTCTGTCGACTTTTCGATGGTAGACTTATCTTTCCGCCCGTGAACGAACCGAAACGGATCCTCGATTGTGGCTTTGGAGCCGGTGACTGGGCTCTCGATGTTGCCAGAGCCTATCCGGACTGTGAGGTACGACAGCACACCGCAACCCCTCGCGAGACATGGAATTCGGCAAAAGGGAATACGTGGAACCTGTTTGTTCCACACGTCAAGTCGTCGAGAAAGGTGCTTCAGCGGCCATACTGCTTAGCTGACCGCGTCTCTTTAGGTGATTGGCGTTGATATCTGCCCCAACATGATACCTGAAGACCAGCCAGAGAATCTAGTTTTCCAAATTGACGACCTGAACGCGAGGTCAGCGAAACTGTTGCCAGAAATAGACTGCCCGCGACTAATCGTCTTGACCTCACCAGGTTTACCTTCTCCCCAGGACAGTTCGATGTAGTCCATAGCCAAATGATGTCTGGTGGCATTAACGCAAGCCGTTGGCACGGCTACATCCAAGATATCTTTCGTGTTCTTCGTCCTGGAGGTTGGTGTCAGATGGTGGAAATATACTTCAATGCTCAATCAGACAACGGAACTTTGCACAGAGGCGAGTGATGCCGCATCTCCCAAATTTGAGCTAGGAGTTAACAGTTGAGGAGCCAGCCCACGCACTTTCCATATGGTCTTGCCTGTATCTTGATGCAATGCATCCTATGAAAGACACCAGAGCAGCTCTCCAGCTGAAACATCGGATGACGAACGTGGGTTTCACGGACGTTGAATCGCGGTTGCTAATGTTGCCCATGTGTCCTTGGCCAGCTGGTACGTGGTCCGCAAATTCGATGAAACAGGGCTCACAGCTGAGGTGCCTCTTCGTCAGATGAAAGAAATCGTGACATAGGGTCCGCTAATGCTGAGAATGTTGCCCAATTACTGCATTCATTGGCCTTGTATCCATTTACAAAATTGCAAAAGTAAGCAGACTTCTCATGGCTTGGAACCCGGAGTTAACTGGTAGCTCCCAGAGTGCCGTTGGACCCCTTCATGAGTTTAATAAAGGACGCAAGAGAAGAGGCAGCTAATCCGCTGTACAAGGTATGAAGTCGAGGGGCGTCAAATGTCGTCTGGCAAAGGCTAACATAAGTCCGAACAGGCCTATTTCCCGTTGTAAGTGTCGTTCACAGTGATCATGCCAGGCGCCAACTAGAGTCAAGTACAGAGGACAGCCTGCTTACATTATTACTCAGATACGTTTGCATTGGCCGTAAACCTGAAGCGTAAGGCCATGGCCAGGGCCTCGGTCCAAGGATACTTGAGTCATGAACTGTTTGAGTACCTACCTTCGCAGGTATCATGAACTCGAGGTATTAGGACAGGCCCATGCCGCGGCCCTGGCAGTCCCATCATGTACCTCCTGCTAGTATTTCGTTTTGAATGGCCTCCACCTTCAGCCCCTGGTGGTCAGCAAAGACGGCAAGGAGCAGGCGGTGGAGGTACTGGTCAAAAAACAGTCTCAAATATCGAGAGAAGAGGACGGTATTGCAAAGCAGATGTCATGGTGGAGAGCTCAGTGCTGAAGGAGGTCAACGGTCGTCGTCCGCGCTCGAGCTTTCCAAGCTAGCAGGCACGGCATTCCGCGACACAGGCAGGTGCGACCAGGCGCTCAGGCGATTTCAATGTTGGGCCTTGGAGGTTGGACATGGAATGGCCGAAAATGGCAGCTTTAGACTCTGCGGGGGTCAACTTCTAAAGTTGCGTCCTTGTCATCACACCAAGCGTTGGCATGGCATCCTTATGCCATGTCGTCGCCGAGTTAGCTCAAGATGGTGTAGAGAAATTAGCTACACAAACAACAGCGGATGCGCCCACGTTTATTTTAGCCTGTTTAGGCGTTCCTATGGGGTGGGCACAGCAGTACCGACAAGCCAGAAATCGGTGATTGCAACGAAACCGTGGTGAGGGCGAGTCGAATCAAAACCCGAGCCATGGCTTACCCAACATGTCTCTCATCTCCGTGGATGGGCGACGGGAGACATGTTGGGCACCAGTACGCCATGCCAGCCGGCCAAGTCGGATTTTCGGCTTCGCGCTGGTATTCGTCTTCTTGGGGACTGATTGCCTCGCCCTTCCTCCCAGCTCCTCCTCCCCTGGCTCCCCATGCCCACGCTGTTAGCGACGTTTAACGACGGCTAATTTGTTTCAATGCTTTGCAGACCGGCGGACATGGGCGTCCGCTTCTCGTCCGAAGCTCCGAGCCAAGTTCGGCCAGGGGCGGTGTAACTTCTACTTATCTGTCGATGTTCTCTCCAATATTGAGAGACGTGGTCCTCATGCTAAGGGACAAATGTTTCTGTTTCTATCTATCAGTACTCCGTACACCAAGGGTCATTTCTGCGGCGGGCTACGGAGCGCTCCCATCCTGGTTGGCAACAGCAGCGTAACTACATGGAACTCCCGATCAGTACATGGTGTCACCAATATTTTGCCAAGCGAGCAGGCGGAGCAGAGTCTTCTTTGGCAAGCCATTCAAACAAATAATACCGGAATCTGCGTCACCGGCTGACCAGTTGTAATTTGAAACTTGGTTCCGGTTGTTGCTGCCAGGCCGGGATCAGGTGATAGCGCGACAGCGCCGATCCTCAAGCCACAGCGGGTCGTCGAGATGCGATGGACGGGAAGCATTGTAGCCACTTGATAGAGCGTCGATTCTCAGGTAGATTTTGCGACATCATGGCATCATTTCTGGTGATATATGAAAGGATGCCCGGGCTTAGCGCGCATAGATAGATCGATATGCAGCTCATCGTCCACCCAGCCAGTGATGTTTGCAGCTTTAACGCATGCCCATGGCTGGGTATAATGAGAAAGGAGACAACTGGAGTCCTGGACGATTATGGCTGCCTAAATACTGGAGAACAAGTTTCTCGACGTCTGGGCATATCGGTGCATAAGTTGACTTTAACATTCAGCGGGTCAGAGACTGGTCCAACGTTTTGAGACATTATGGTAAGCATGTACTCCAGCCAGTTCTATTAACATTGAAGCTATTAGACGTCTCCCTACGGAGAACATGTGTGTAATAAATGTACGTGAACATGTATGTAACCTCGAAGCTAACACAACAGGTACCGTCTGGTGGGTGTATCCACTGATTGACTGCGCACCTGCAGCCAGCCAATAGCTGGTGGTCTTTGACAGTTGAACCTCTCGCCTCTCACTGTTCTGGATCTGACAAACAAAAAAAAGCTGGCCGTGGTCTGTGTTGAGCTTTGTTTCCACAAGATATTGCGGAGCGACCTTGGCTTCATCAACAGCACTACCAACCCAAACTACCACGTCAATTGAGTGCTCAATTGGGCTCAGGACAATGGCATCCAACCGATCAATGTCTCTTCTCTCAGCGGTGCGCTGGGCACAGCCAGCCCGCATGCCACGTACTAGTAGAAGCATGCCGTCAGTCTTCATGCAGCGAACTCACCGAGCATTCTCGACGACCACTGAGGATGCTCCTCCACCCTTCTTGCAGAAGCTCAAGGGAGACCTCAAGACCGCCATGCGAGCCAAGGACGCTCCACGGCTATCCGTGTTGCGATCAATCATGTCTGCCAACCTCAACGCCTCCAAGACCTCCAGCCCGATTCGGACCGATGTGCAGCTCGTTGCCCTAATGCGACGCATTCAGAAGAGTGCCCAAGATGCCGCGGCTGATGCCAAGACCGCAGGCCGCGAGGATCTCGTCGAGAAGGAGAACGTACAGATCCGTATTCTGGATGAGTACCTGGCCGGCAGTGGTGTTCAAACTCTGGGAGAAGCCGAGCTAAAGGCCTTGATACAGGAAGCAGTTGACGCTTCCAAGAGCGCAGGGACGGCTACAAAGTCCCTAATTGGCGACGTGATGAAACGCTTGTCTGGTGCTTTGGAGGGCAAGGATGTGGACAAGAAAGTTGTTGCCAATATGGTCAAAGAGTTGGCGGGCCAGTAAAGGACGGGACGTGCCATCCTGTGTATTGTATTATATCAGTGTATAACAGCTTTTAGCGGCAATCGATACCACGATCTCACTCTCCCCACGGCCTAGCAAGCAGATCACCTGATCATATACAGACATTTCTTGGAACTCGGTGATGGGCACGCAAAGTATATGCTGTACCTAGGTCATGTACTACTACAACCCGTACGGACGAGCAGCACCTGGAGAAGACAAAAGTCAACGGACAGCCATCAATGCTTGACATTGGAACAGCGACAAAACGAAACTGAGGTCTCAAAAAAACAACGCCTGGGATTCGAGCTTCAGCTTTATACCGTGAAATATTGATTGTTGGTTCAATTCTTTACCAGAAGTGCGTATTGTTTATTCAACACAAACGCGACCACGCAATCAACGAGCATAACGGCCTTTTGTTCGCAGCTGCCCCACCAAACTTGACGACGGCCAACAAGCTTAAAACGGGATACTCGCGGTTCTAAATGACTCATCCAATCGAAATGCCAGTTTACCGCCAGTTTTGTTTTAATACACCACACGCCCTTTGGAATCAAGGCATCACCTTGGTGCTCTACATGCATCTTGTGCCAGCCCTCTGCCCGGTACCCGTCCTCTCGCACCCCACGCTACCCTGCACATTCAGACCAACAATATCAGAGCTTCAACCATGTCTCGTACAAACATAAGCTCTGGCTCAGCGTTCGAGGCCGAGATTGGATACTCCCGTGCTGTTGTCGTAGATGACTGGGTAATGGTATCCGGAACCACCGGGTAGGTCGGCAGACGATTCGAACTAATAGTTTACATGTTTCACCGTTTTTAACAACTGATGACTCTCGTCAAGGTACAACTACCAAACGGGCGAAATATCAGACAATGTGGCAGAGCAAGCGGAGCAAACCCTGCGCAATGTCGACAAGGCATTGATGGAAGCTGGTTCTTGCATGGCGGACGTCGTTCGTGTCCAATACATCTTGCCGGATCGTGACGACTTCCCCAAGACCTGGCCGGTGTTGAGGAAGTGGTTTGGAGATGTCAAGCCTGCGGCCATGATGATCCAGTCTGCGTTAATGAAGGAGGAAATGAAGATTGAGATTGAAGTGACTGCGAAGAAAGGATGTGGACTCAAGAAATAGGCAACACTTTATTCTCGTCAACGGGCTGCCTAGGAACGGACTTGTGCTGTACAGCTAAATAATAATAAGATTGATAGACGAGGAAATTGGACAAGATCAATGAACCAACGGCGCGACCACACCCCCAGCAGCAAACGCACTCATAATCGTGACGACGCTCGACACAGACAGCAGCGAGATACCACTAATACCATGCCCCGAAGTGCACCCGCCCGCCATTCTCGACCCAACAGCCATCAACACACCGCCTGACACGGCCAACAATGGTGATATCTCGTAGGCAGGGCCAGACGCCAACCCAGGGACCAGCCTCAAGAGACCCCAAGCGCCGGCCGCGACCCAAGACGCAAACAGGATGTTCTGGTACGAAGAAGGCTTGGCATTGGTGTCGGCCCCCCGGACGAGCCACCAGAAGAAATTGCCCACCTCCTCGTATGAGCCCGAGATGCCCATCATGGTCCTCCGCGAGAGAATAGAAACGAGCTGTGCGCCCCCGACGAGGAGGCCAGCCAGCGCGCCGGGAATCTTGGCCGTGGGACTGACGGGCGTATACAGCGTCGTGGCAGCAATGACGGCCACGCAGACGGCCTCGAGCAACAGCAGCGCGGTGCCGTTGGACAGGCCCAGCCGCTCACCGACGACAGCTGGTTCCGGCCTCGCGCCCGCCTTCTCCCGCCGTCTCTTGACCAGCCTGCTCACCAGTCCGGACCAGAGCACGCCGCCAATGATGGCGCCGTCCAAGGCGTGGAAGCCTGACCGAACACCCGCCGCCAGCTGTGCGTAGAGCGTGCCGGGACACGAGCCCGACAGGGCCATGCCCGCGCCCAGGAGGCCGCCGCCCAGAATGTTGCCGTCGTAGCTGGACAAGAGGCCCAGGGGAGACGAGTTCCGGGGCGAGATCTTTGCGTAGCCCAGACGCTCGGCAACGGCGTATATCGCCCTGGCGGAGACGTGTGTTAGTTGGTGCCCCCCCCACGCCCTCGAAGGAAGACGGGCCTCGACTCACGCGCTGGTGGCAGTGGCAGCCAGAAAGGTCTGGAACATGTGCCAATTCTCGAACTTCAACTGCGAAATCACCACAGAAGGCTGGTGGAAGCCGGCGGCCATCATGGCAGCGCCAAAGGCAGCCCCCGATATCGCAGTGGCGGCCATGGGGAAAGACTCGACCGCGGAGAGATGTAGATGCGGCTCAACTTTTGTTTTTACGTAGAGATGCGGCCGAGGAACGCGGCAGACGAGGGGAGCTCTTGGAGTCGTGTTCTTTTATAGATCTTCTTTCCTTCTGTTTGGCCCTTGGAATCCTTTTCTGGCCTTTATGCATGGGCCGCCGATTGCTCCACGGACGGAAGGAGGGCCAACACTCGATGTTCGGCGATCTGGTCTGCGTGCAGAGGCGCCCTCTTTGCCCTCGTTCGGCGACGATCCGGATCCATGGTGCCACGTTTATAGGACCCCTTATGAACCGGATGCTTGGTAAAACGCTCTTGTAGTCGGCGAAGGGGGGTGTGTGTGGGAGGGCCACTGGCTCGTTTGGTGACTAGTGTCGAGTTGGTGATGGCGTCCGGTGGGATTGGCAATTGTCGGGGACCATGGCGTGCTGTGTGTCGTTGGCTCGTCCTGTCGTGTTTGCGTGGTGATTCTTTTTTTTTCTTTTTTTAGTATTTCCCCCCCCTTTCAGGTGGCTCAAAGCCGGAGTTTGAAATGTGGAAAATTTGTAGCCATGCGGCAGGTGACTGGTTGCTGAACAATGCGCACAAGTTGTTGTCGCCGTGGAATTGATGATTCGCCGACCTGGCCCGAGCCTCGAAGCCTCATGGAAGTCTCAAGCTGTGGGGTCTGGTTCGATTCTCTTTGGACCCACCTTGGCCCGGATGTGCACTGTGTGACCCGGGCATGTAAGTGTCAGGTCGGGCACCTTGATGCTGGACGGGCGGCGCCTCGACGACGGCAACGGGTCTTGGTCGGTTCGGCATTTGGATATACTACAGCTACATTGTACCAGTAAAGAGTGTGCAGGCCTGCCGTTTGCCTCACTGTACGCGCAATGCATGCCCAGATGTCCAGGTGCCGGCTGATTGGTTTAGGGGCTGGCTATCGATATATGCACAACACACATGGTGGATGACAGTCTACAGATGACCAGGCGGACCTGCGTGCGAGCTTCAAGTCCCTTGTCCGCCGTACAACCCCCCAGCGTCAGCCGAGGTCCCCACGCTTGATGCTGTTGTTTCCCCGCCATGGCGATGCATTCGGCTATGAGATCCCGCCGCGGTCTGCGATTCGCCATCTGCGATTCAACCGTCAACTTGCATTATTAAGGCGGCAATGGGCTGCTGGGCCATATATCATCTTTGATGCGTTCACGCCTGCGTCAACCACTCTGTACCTCATCGTACATTGTCCAATGACTCTCAGAATAATACAGCTTTTATTTTCCAATTGACTGCAAATCTCCAGTAAAAATCCAGAATATCCCCTTCACAATGCCGCGAGTTCTTCATGTGCAAAAGATTGATGGCAAGCCAGGCAAGGTCTACTACCCGTAAGTATTCTCGCGACTCCGTCAATCATCGGCCAGCATCTAATTTGTTTTTTTCGCTCTTCCAAACAACAGAATCAAAATCAGGGAAGCGCCCTTGCCCGAGGTCGGCCCCAGCCAGCTTCTCGTTCGCATGGACGCCGCGGCCCTCAACCACAAGGACCTGTTCATCCGCAGACATCTCTACCCAGCCATTTCGTTTGAGAACCCCCTGCTAGCCGATGGCTACGGCACCGTCGTGGAGGCCGGGGCAGCCGTCAAGCAGAGGGACCTCCTCAACAAGCCTGTCCTTCTCAACCCCATGCTCATGTGGGAATCCGACCCCGTAGGGCCGGAAAAGGGCGTCGTCCTCATCACCGGCGCGTCATCGGCGACCAAAACAGGCTGCGCCCAGGACTACGCCCTTGTCGAGGAAGACGATGTCGTGCCCGCACCGGCGCATCTCACCCCCGCCGAGGGCGCGGCCCTGCCGCTCGCAGGCCTGACCGGCTGGCGAGCGCTCGTCACCAAGAGCGGCAACGCCGAAGCCGGCAGGAACATACTTGTTACTGGGATCGGAGGCGGCGTGGCTATCCAGGTGCTCCAGTTCGCCGTGGCCATGGGGATCAACGTCTACGTTACCTCTGGCGACCAGGCCAAGATTGACAAGGCCAAGAGGATGGGGGCCAAGGGCGGCGTCGTCTACAAGAACGACGGCTGGGAGCGCGAGTTGAAGAGCTTGCTCCCCGAGAGCAGACCGTATATCGATGCTGTGATTGACGGTGCGGGGGGTAACATCGTCTCCAAGGCCACCAAGTTCCTGAAGCCTGGCGGCATCATTTCCCAGTACGGCATGACGGTTGCGCCCAAGATGGAGTGGACTATGCAGGCTGTCTTGATGAATATCGAGCTGAGGGGTTCGACTATGGGCTCCAAGAGGGAGTTCAGGGACATGGTCGCCTTTGTGAACGAGAAGAAGATCCGGCCGGTTGTGAGTAAGACGGTGAAAGGGTTGGCGAATCTGGAGGGTATTGATGGCTTGTTTAAGGATATGGATGCTGGGACACAGTTTGGTAAATTGGTCATTGAGATTAATGACCGCCCGTCGTCAAAACTGTAAGATAAGAGAACGAGAGGAGAAGGATGAGCGAAACATCCCAAGAATCGGTGGCCAATAATGAATCACACGAATGGAGATAAATTTGCTCGAATCATTTTTGGCAATGAAACATCTTTGAATTTTCGTAGGATATCAAAACGCCTTGAATGCCGCCAGTACTTGTCCTCCCCAGCTGGGAATGATACGTAACGACTCCAGTCGGACAAAACATAGCAAACTCCCAATTCAGCCCCCACTCCCTTGTCTTAATCAGATGACTTCTTCCGCTTTTTCTTCGGCCTATTCTCCTCCGGAGGCACGAATTCGGCCTCTCGCTCCTTTGTCTTCTCCTCTTTCCGAAGCTTCTGCTTCTCATTGCGTTCCTCCCTGGCCGCTCTATCCTTAGCCCCCTTGGCCAAGAAGTATTCACCGCTCTCGATTTGCTTGTCGATCTTGCTCTGCTCGGGTGCAGGCGGGAAGGGTGTGTACGCCTTCTTGGTCTTGTCCGTGACCTTGTGGGGAACACGACGGTGGCTGAGCGTCTTCTTCTTGAAGTTGGGGAGGAATCGGTCCCAGCTCTCGTTTACAAGCTCGGGATCCTTGGCCAGCTCGCGCTTGATCATGAGCTCCTTGATGTGATAGATGGGGTGGATGTTGGCCATGCAGTCCTCGATGATTCTTCGAAGGTCTTTGAGACCCTTGTATCCGCCCATGGCGCAGACTGTGTTTCCATGAACGAGAATATACGTCTCGGTCAGGAGCTCGAGTGCCTTGAGGGTCGAGCCGTTGGGGCCCAATATTCTTTGTCGTCGCTTGACAAATCGGTCTTTGCTGCCGACCAGGTTTCGAATCTTGATGACATCGCAGGCCATGCCGTCCTCGAGAATCTTGACTGCCTGCGGAGCCGGGACACTTCGAGCCAAGAGCTTGATTAGATCGCGCGCGTTCAGGATCGCGGCCGGGTCAAATGTTTTTCGAGTCGTCTTGACCGTCATTGAGCCTTCAACCAAATCCAATGTGCAGGCAATACCATGCTTTTCGAGAGACTTGGTGACGAGGGGCCAGGCTTCTTTCAGATACACTTCGCGGTATTTGGGAAACAGAGTCACAAATGACGACTCCTCCGCAAACGTGCCGCCGACATTGTCTTTGGAGGTGAATGTGTCGATCTTCCACTTATCGATGTCGTCCGTATCCCACGGCTTATCTTGTTGGTGTGTAGAAGGCATCCTTCCTCGAGTTTTGTCCAATCCCCCGTTGTCTGTGGTTGAACAAGATGCAAGGGAATAACCTCGCTGCTTAAGATCGGGCGGGTTCGCAACCAAGTACGATCGCTTGCCGACAGTTTGAATTGTCAACGTAACCTCTGGTGCTTTCCAAAAAATTTGGATAGACGGCCAAGTCGTGTGGGGCGGGTTCAAAAAAATCCAAGATAAACCCACCCCCACCGTATATCAAACACGAGGCTCTGCCCGAAAGCACCAGACCAGAGCTTGATGAAATCTTCCTAGTGACGACTCCATGCTCGAGCGACTACTTCTGACCCTCGAAACCACCACCACGCCACGGGCCACAACCGCATCAAAATGTCCAAAGCAAAGGGCGCAACTGGCGCCGTTGACCAGGTGGTCAAATTGATTGTTGGAGCTGGCCAGGCGAGTCCCAGTCCGCCGGTTGGTCCTGCACTGGGAAGTAAGGGTGTCAAGTCGATGGATTTCTGCAAGGTATGGAGGATGCCTGGACACTGCGATGCCGCCAACTGGCGTTCAATTGGCGTATTTTGAGGCCATTTCTAACCGAGACTTTATTTCAAAATCACAGGAGTTCAATGCCAGGACCGCACATATAACCCCCGGCACGCCGATGCCTTGTCGAGTCACTGTTCGACCGGACAGATCATTCCACTTTGATCTGCGAACGCCACAAACTTCATGGCTTCTTTTGAATGCTGTCGAAGCACCGCGGAATAAGAAAGGAAACAGAAAGGGTGCTAGCAAACCGGGTCACGAGACGGTCGGAACCATCAGTTTGAAGCACGTGTACGAAATCGCAAAGATTAAGCAGTCAGAATTACGGCTTTCCGGTCTTTCTTTGGAGGGACTGTGCAGGTCAATCATTTATCAAGCGAGGTCGATCGGTATCAACGTTGTGGCATAGGAAAGCGGTGGGGAGCCAGATATGATATGAGGCCTATAGAGTGCTGAAAGTTGCCTTGTTTTTTTTCTCAAGATGAGGGGTGAAGATTAGTGTATACTACAGAGGAAGCAGGCTTGAAGCCAAATGTACAATATGGATGCTGCATGTCCTATGCCCAGGTTGGAAATTCCAGAATCGCGATTTCATCATTATAGCATGGAACTTTGATTGGTAGAATGTGAAAAAGGACGTCGGGATTTCATCATGCCAAAGTTTTTGCATGGTTCGCGTTGGAATATTTGTAATGGTGCTGGCGGTTGCTTAATCAACAGCGCGGGATTGCGAACAGAGACTTGATTTGTCCAAATGTGCTTGTTAGCATGTTGAGGTATTAAATGTTCGGCAAACCTTGGCTAGAACCTGGATATTAAAAGTCAAAGCAGCCAGGTATAGCGGCGCAACCGCGGGCCTTGCTTGACATGCAGGCGGTTGCTGTGGCTGACTTTATGTGACTACTACTACGTCAATACTACTACCACCATCTTCCTGGTCTGAGCTGAGTATTGGGATCCTATTCCAACGTTCTAGAAAAATTCGACTACCAGCCACACGCCAACTTTGACCTCCTCGCCCCAAGTTCAGGCGAGCAAGCATGTGGCCCTCGTTGATGGGACATGAGGCTATTATTCATAATATTCCAGAGTGACCAGCAATGGGCGGCTGAAAACTTGCAAGGCAAATCTTTTTGCAAAAAGCTTTTCAGCCCCAACGGCTGCAAGACGCCAACTGGTCGCCGGTAGGATTCCGATTCCACAAGGTACTTAAGTACTTAAGTACTTAGAGCTATTTCTCCCGCAGAACAAGCTCCGATGTCCAGCAAAAGTCCACTGTGGGTCTGGTCCATTTTGCGCGTCCATCACGGCTGTTCGATCTGTCCCGAAACATGGACGGGCACTCAGCCACACCGGACTCGCAATGCGATGGATAGATATCTTGGTCGAAATTGGCCCATTGCGTTGCAGGCTCAGGTGCAGCATCCGGAGCCTTTGGCCAGCGGGCGGGGTTTCGCACAGTCTGCATCATCTCACGTGGTGCAAAATAACGGCTTCATGGGACAATCCGACAACGGAGTGTACAATCGAAAATGGAAAACGCAGCAGAAGCCTTGATGTGTACAAATGCGGCACTCCATGTGGGTGGGATAGGCTGTGGTTGGCCGGCTTCAGCCCGAGAGTCAGGAACCCTGTGGTGCAAGAAGTCCATGTGACGAGCTTGTTGCCGAACATGTTCATGACCGGACGCCTCGACATGGCTAAACAACATGACAAGGGACGGTGAGAAGTCGGCATGCAGTCGAGTTCAAGCTGCTGAAAAATTTGACTGTAGGTAGGCGATGAGCTTTATGGCACAGACGTGCAGAAACATCCATACTTATATTAAGCCAAGGCCATGTATGGTTTGTGCCGCGGTGTAAGTCGGGGAAATTTCAAGCCATCCGTCATGCATGTCATTGGGGCGTCAATGACTTGCAATTTTACTACCGGAGCCGGGTTAGCCCTCGAGCTCCAGCTGTCGTATTTGCCTCTTAATGCAGGCGGAAGGAATTTTTTTAAGGCAAAAAAAAAATTCAAAAAAATTGAAGCGGTGCCTTCGGAGGGCGGCCGTCGGGTGGGTTCTATGGCGCGCTGTGGCGGTGACAGACTGACAGTAGCCGGCGAAAGGCGACGACTGCATCTTGGCTGGTGTACTTTGTACGACCAAACTGATTCAGACCGGCCCATCATCCCATGTGCATATTGCCAACAGTTGGATGGCACAATTGGTTATGGCAGCTACTTCGGAGAATTCTACACCTGCAGCAAATTCGCTGATGAATGATGGCCATTCGGAGCAGAAGGCTGACGGCTCTTCGCATCGGCTTCCACCAGAATGTTACTCCCGGCTCCGGCGTGCCTTTAGTTAACCCCCTTCCCTATTGTAGTTGCCTTGTCCTTGCGGCCTGTGTCGCTCCTTCCTGCAACCACCAAACTGTCAACTCGTACCTCGTACTTGCCTACTCTTCATCTGTAGCATGATGGAGCGCTTGAACATTTTGCCCCACCGCCAGCTTCTTTCCCACTCGCGCTAGCTAAGGCATCGCCGTGCAGTCCCCCAAAGAAGCGAAAACATCACATTGCTTCGCTCTCCTCTTTCCTATTCCTTTCAACCTCTCCTAAAGTCCTGCAACGACCAGGCACGCCTCGGACCGGTTCTAGCTTCCCCATCAGGCTCTGCTCGTTACCATCTCATGGCTTCCCAATCCCCCAACCAGGGGCATCATCACCATCCAGACACCGCCGGTACGTCAATGCATCTTTTCCCCGACTCTTCCGGATTCAGTACCCCTCCGTGCAAGTGTGTTTGTGATCTCTTGCGCTTTCTCCCCCGCGCAGCCTGGTGCTGTCTGGTTGCATCTGCGGGTGCAACATTGATCCAATCCAATCGACTCCGGTTTGCAGGCTGAATTCCGCGACATGACTGCCTGCTTTCTGCGTCGCTTTGCCGCCACTGACTTTTGCAATTCATCCCGTTGCGCCGCTTTCCAAAACAACTCGCTGACCTTGCGTTATGCTACCAACAGCCCCAGAGCCATCGCAGACGACTGCGAATGCTCCGGGCGACGTCTCTAATCCCAAGGATGATGCTCCGGCAGTTCGCTTTGCCTCTTCCATAGAGGAAATCTCGCCATCCGCTGCAGCCCCCGCCACGAGCCAAGACCAACAAGACTATAGCTTCTCCGAGGTTGCTGCTGACGAGCTTAAATCATTTACCAAATCTCTGCAAGGTCGCCCTCTTCAAGAGAGGCGTATGAATACGTTCCAATTCGAGGCCTTTTCTCTCCCCCCATCCAGAGTAAGTCCATCTCTATGCGCTGTCGTCGGTTGAATCTTTGCGTCACACAAATCTGACACAAAACCAATAAGGTTCCGTCCCGGGAAGACGAGTCGGCGGATTCAACGAGACTCCCAACACCCAATTCTTCCAGCTTCCATTCACCCCATGGCAGCCCAAGGCTCTCTGCGTTGGCGTCCCCGCCTCTTACACCCGCCGGTTCGGGCCCGTCCATAGTGTCTGAGAAGAGAATTTCCAGAGGACCATCCGACAAGGGTCCTAGCTCTGGCGACCCCCAGATAATCACTCCTCAGGCCTCGTCCTCGCACGATAGGTCTCCTGTGGTTGAGGAGCGCAAGCAACTTACTCACCGACCTGCTTCTTCGGACAATGTTATGAGACGCTCCTCCTCTGTTGAGGACCACAAGTCTCATAGAAGGGGCATGTTTGGTGTCGGTCCTGGCTCCGTTCCCGTCTCTCGAGAGTCCAGCCCGTCGCGAAGCTCCGCGTCCAACTTCTATTCAAAGCCTGTCACACCTGGCGGGGACGCAAATGATCCATACGCCAAAGGAAAGCGACCTCCACAGCAATCGCACCCTACACGACACACAATTGACCCTCGCTTTGTCTTTTCCAGGAAGAAGAAGCATGGATCCCCAGGCAGCTCAAAGACGAGCCTAACTGATAAGCGTGCTTCAGGCGTGTTCGGCAAAAGCGACGAACATCTCACTGTCGAGGGTGCAGGAGCTGGTTCTGGCCACACTCCACAAGGGTCTATGGCGGATTTGAAGCGGTTTTTCAGAATGTCCGGCTATAACCAACATCACCACCACAAGAAGAGGGATCAATCTCCTGCCTCAGGCACCAGAACACCTCCTACGTCTCGATCTGCGAACCAGCAACTTCCCTTCAGTGATGACCATGGTCTGTCGTCAAGATATGGCAAGCTTGGCAAAGTTCTTGGCGCCGGTGCCGGAGGATCAGTCAGATTAATGCGACGCAAGGAGGACAACACGGTTTTCGCAGTCAAAGAGTTCAGGGCCAGACATAGCTACGAGACGGAGAAGGAATATAACAAAAAGGTCACCGCCGAATTTTGCGTCGGTTCAACGCTCCACCATGGAAATATTATTGAGACTCTGGACATTCTCCAGGAGAAGGGCCGATGGTTCGAAGTCATGGAATATGCGCCATTTGATCTATTTGCGATTGTCATGACGGGCAGAATGAGTCGAGAGGAAATCCGATGTTGCTTCTTACAGATTCTAAACGGTGTCACCTACCTGCACAGCGTGGGACTGGCACATCGGGATTTGAAGCTGGACAATGTTGTCGTCAGTGATAAGGGTATCATGAAGATCATTGATTTTGGCAGTGCCCATGTCTTCAAGTATCCCTTTGAGAACGACACTGTTCCTGCAAAAGGTATGTTTGGATTTTGTAGCCGAAATTTATGTCATGCCGGTATACTAAGTCCATATTCTAGGCATTGTTGGCTCTGACCCATATCTGGCCCCAGAAGTTTACGACGTGAAGGAGTATGATGCAGCGGCTGTAGACATTTGGTCACTGGCCATCATTTTCTGTTGCATGACTTTGCGGCGTTTCCCTTGGAAGATTCCGAGAATGACGGATAATTCTTTTAAGCTTTTTGCAGCTGATCCCACTCCCGGACACGACCCAACAAAACTCATTACGCATTCTAAATCAACTGGGAACTTGTCCAGCACAGTACCTAGGGAGTTCTTGACGGACGAGGATTTGAAAGAGAAAGGTCATCGCAATCACTCTCACCATTCACACCACCAAGGTCATGGCCACTCGCATGGAAAGGAAAACGCAGAAGCTTTATCTACGGCAGAATCCCACAGCCAGCAGTCTCAGAACCAAGGCGCCGCAGGAGAACGCAAGGAAATTATACGCGGCCCTTGGAGAATTCTCAGATTGTTGCCGCGAGAAAGTCGCCACATCGTTCATCGTATGCTCGACCTTGACCCCAAGACTCGTGCTAAGATGGACGAAATTTTGAGCGAGTCATGGGTTGCAGATACTGTTATATGCCAACAGCTGGAGAATGGTGAAGTCATCCCTGCCGAGGACCATACGCACGTACTCGAGCCGCCCGCCTCCCAGCAGCAGCAGTCTAAGACATAATGGATTGAAATGTATGAGAAGGATCATTGCAATTTTAGAAACTAGGGCATATTTGGATAATACCTCAACTCATGTGGCGTTTTTTCTTTTCTGGATACAGGGGCCGGATCTCTGATAAGTTGGCTGGAGTATTGATTTTGCATACCACGAGAACAAACCATAAGAAGCATGAAGGGATGGCACTGATATGTGGGAAAGAGGAGTATAACTGACTTACAGGTGTGCCTCGGGGCATGTTGCATAAGTCAAGAGCAATAAAACAGCAATAGATATTTAGTTGAACAGTTGTTATCAATAGTTTAATATTTGTGTAAGTTTTCAATGAAACTGGGCTCCATGAGCAATCTGAGCAGTTGCTACGTCATTATTCTACGCCGAGCGGTCGCTGGGTTGACTCGGTTGAAAGAGTCGCGGGTCGCCGGAACCGGGGAAATCAGGAGCCGGGGCATGTGGCTGCCAGCTCAGAAAAAAATTGCTGACTTTCTCGAAGCTGTTGGAAGAAAGAGCTCCACTCGACTTCAACAGCGATCATCAACTTCGGAACCCCTTTCATCATCAACAATTGCTTCTCCCACGGACCCGGTGCACTTTGCGGACCTTAATTAATTCTAATTACGATGGTATGTATTATGCCCTATGACTGAACCAGCACCCGCGTAGTGTCTCAGCAACCGTTGTGGCCGTTGACGCGCTAGAGCTGGCAACTACGTCGGCAATGGCCGGGACAAAGCTCTCAAAGGGTTCACGCACCTCCAATGTAGGACCCAAGGACTAATGAGTGCTTTCTCTTCACCACGTAGGCTACTTCAATTCGATCCATCCGAGCCCTCGCTCCTCTCCTGGACCGCGTCCTCGTCCAGCGCATCAAGGCCGAGACCAAGACGGCCAGCGGCATCTTCCTTCCCGAGTCCAGCGTCGAGAAGTTGAATGAGGCCAAGGTTCTGGCTGTTGGCCCTGGGGCTATGGACAAGGAGGGAAACCGCCTGCCCATGGGCGTCACCGTTGGCGACCGTGTCTTGATCCCCTCTGTAGGTTCTCGTCTGGACAAGTTTGCCGAAGAGCTTTGAAAGAACTAACTGGTGTTTGTAGTTTGGCGGCTCACCTGTCAAGGCTGGCGAGGAGGAGTACCAGCTGTTCCGTGACAGCGAGTAAGTCGACCCTGCATGGTTTCTTTTTTGTTCCTTTGATGTGACAACATGGGCTTTGAAAGAAGGGAGTGACTAATGTGTTTTGCGCGCGACGTAGAATTCTGGCCAAGATCAACGAGTAAAAAGCACCATATCCGCCAACGAATAACACGGCTGTACCATATACTGTACCATAGGGAACAAAAGACGGTCACAAAGTGGGATAGAAGAATGGCAACCTCCTTGCATGGGCTAGGGAGAGGAGCAGAATTTGGGGTGGACATGAATCAGGTGGATGATTTGTGCGGTCGTGCTGAAGAATGCACGAAAAAGGGGGATATCGCTGGTTTTGGAAGGAAGTAGTACATTCAATCTCCACTCATGGCCTTGTACGGAGTCTTGCTCTGCATGTTTGAATTTGCGATGAAACAAGTGCCTTCTTGATATGTAATTTGGTGGCTAAACCTTGTGCTCAAGCGTGAATTGTAGGTCAAAGGCGCGATAGGCTGGCGGCAACGACTGGGGGCGTGGAGCGGCAAAGCCTGGCCAAATTTAAACGTGCGGCCCTGTCCCGGGGAGCAGCAAACAACAGGGAATGATTGGCCCTGGGGCGCCGCTACGAGGTCGACTACGTACCTGGGATTCTGTACCTTTGAACTTTAAACCATGTATTTCACGCAATAACTGGTTTTTCGCTTGGCTGCATACATGCATCTTGCAGCTGAACATGCGATTCCCCTTGATGCTATTTCCCCTCTGAGGAGCCCCCTGAAGAGGCAGGTCTGTTCCTGGCCCCCTGGACAATATTCGTCCGTAGTCGCGATTTGGAGAGGCACCCGCGACTGATGATTGGTTTCTGATGGCATGGATTCACAGCGGCTATTCGATTTTGATACAGATCTTGTTCACCGCGTATGCGGCAATTATGTGCAATGCCTTGGTTCGAGCTAGGACTACCAGTTTGGCTTCTTTGTTTGGGCCGGGGGATGGAGTATATAACTTGCCATTGTCCGCCCGGTAATCTTGGACATGAGGCTCGTCACTCGTCCATTCATTCCTTCATTGACATTCCATTCATTCCATTCCTTTATATTTCTGACCTTTTTCTTTCCTTTCTTTCCCTTCCTTTTGCGTAGATCGCCCAATTCAGCATGAAGTTCGGAGTCTTGGTGCTCGCTTCGGCGGCAAGTGCTCACACGCTCTTTACCACGCTCTATGTCAACGGGAAAAACCAGGGTGACGGGACCTGTGTGCGGATGCCGCACGACAGCTCGACGGCCAACGGGCCGATATACCCCATTACAGGGGAGGACATGTCCTGTGGTAGGTCTGCCCGTGCTGCTTCTGCTTCGCCACGTGGTTGGTCGCTCTTGTTCTGACGCATCGTGTGTGTTTTACAGGGCGTGACGGCAACAAAGCCGTCGCCTATACTTGTCCCGCGCCGCACAATGCCACGCTGACGTTCAAGTTCCGCGAGTGGACTGACGGCACCCGGCCTGGGGTCATTGCGCCGGAGCACAAGGGCCCTTGCTCGGTGTACCTGAAGAAGATGGACGACATGTACGCCGACAACGCTGCCGCCGGGCCGGGCTGGTTCAAGGTGTGGGAGGACGGCTACGACGCCGGCTCGGGCCAGTGGTGCGTGGACAAGCTCATCGAGAAGGAGGGCCTTCTCTCGGTGCGTCTGCCCGAGGGCCTGCCGGCGGGCTACTACCTCGTGCGTCCGGAGATCCTGGCCCTGCACAACGCTCCTCAGGGGGATCCGCAGTTTTATCTCGGCTGCGCGCAGATCTACGTGCAGGAGGGGCCCGACGGCCCTCTGCGCATACCGGATGAGGCCAACGTGTCGATACCGGGACACGTGTCTGCGGACACGCCTGGCCTGACGTACAACATTTACAAAAAGTCGCAGGGCGAGTATCCGATTCCGGGACCGAAAGTGTTTGTCCCAGAGGCCAAGTCGTTTTCGCCCAGTCCGGGCAACCAGACAGAAGGCGCCGTCCCCAAGGACTGCGTCGTCAAGAACGCAAATTGGTGCGCCAAGCCACTGCCGGGCTTTTCGAACGAGGACGGCTGCTGGGCGTCGGTGAAGAACTGTTGGGATCAGGACCAGGCGTGCTGGGACCATATAACTCCCAGCGGCGACGTCGGCTGCAAGACGTGGCAGGAGTATTGTACGCAGCTGGAGACGGAGTGCGGCTCGGGGGACGATGCCAAGGGCCCCGTGGAGTTCAGGGGCAAGGACACGATGCCGGATTTGCCAGGCGAGGCTCTCGGGATGTGGAATGATGTTTTCACGGCGACGGGGTAGATGTGTTGGGAAATTCTCTTCTTGTACACACAATAGTGCAGCTGGCCTGCGTTTCACACGCCAAGGAAGCCGGCTGAACGGCCGCCCATGAGTATGAATGAGTTACGTATGTATGTATGTATGTATTGGCCGTCGAGCTCTGAATGTGTCTCTGGACACGGATTGACGTCGAATGGGGCCATGGACTGATTATCGTAGAGCCATTGTGGGATAGAGCGGGGGGAGGATGTGCATATGGCGGAGTCGAGCCGACCAGAATCGGCACAGCTGGTGCAGGTTCGCACGCCGTCATCTAGAATCCTTCAGCAGTGCCAGCAAGCCAGGCGGCGCATCGGGGCTTCAAACGTTCCACGTTCCATGTTGCAAGCTGGACGTCGATGCATGTGGCAACCTCCAATGCCAGAGCGCAGGCCACGTCCGCAACCCGAGACTGTGTCGGCGCTCTTGCCCCCTCTTGCTCCATGTCTCTTTTTGTAGAACCTCGAATGCCTCTTTGTTCCTCCGTCCCCTCCAAGTGCCGCACATTACGCTGGCATTGAGTATAGATGAATCCACCTCTGCGAGGAAGAACCAGTTGATCGACCCCTGCTTGTCTTTTGTCTATCGAACATTTATTAGTCCCCCCCCATCAATCAATGGAGCCCATCGAGCCCATCGACATGGGCAAGTGACAAGTACCCAGCTGCATAGTACGTCCAAGTACTGTCTAGTGCTGTACCTGCTATCAGGTACTAGGTACCTCTACTTAGTAGGTAGCAGGTAGACCTTGGCTCCTTAGCAGGCAGCACCCAAGCCTAACAAAGTCCCGGCTTGACGTAATCATTACATCCAGGTACCCTATAACAACTCGGACGCCTCGAAACCCGCCCGCCACCCCAAAACCGGTTGAACCACATCACCGCCACTAAACGCCCCTGCCTCGTCTCGGCCTGCTGTTCCCCTTTCCTCCCCCAGCCGAGCATCTCGCAACTCACAACTTTGCATCTCGCCCGCCGCACCACACTCTCTGGCTGGCCATTACAGCCGACAGCCCTCGTCGTCCTCGTCACCCGCGTCACCGCCCCCCCCTGCCGACACTCCGCGAGACGCTTCACCGCTCGTAATCTGTCACCATGGTGAACAATCGCAACTACGACTTCCTGGTACGTCCTCCCAATCCCCATCAACTCTCCGACTCGGCCCGGCGCATTTTGCTGTCTGCCGCCACGACGGACCCTCGGAAGCCAGCACATGTTTGCAATTTCAACCTGGCGCGGCTGAGCAATTGTGGCCATTCTGCATGCCCGTCACATCGACGCGTACTGACCTGCTCCCCGGTGTAGATTAAGCTGTTGCTAATAGGCGACTCCGGCGTCGGAAAGTCCTGCTGCTTGCTGCGCTTCAGCGAGGACTCCTTCACCCCGTCATTCATCACCACCATTGGCATCGATTTCAAGATTCGAACTATTGAGCTCGATGGGAAGCGCGTCAAGCTGCAGATATGGGACACTGCCGGCCAAGAGCGATTCCGCACCATTACCACGGCCTACTACCGCGGTGCCATGGGCATTCTGCTAGTCTACGACGTCACTGACGAGCGATCATTCAACAGTATGGCCCCCCCTTCCCCCTTGTCATGATTCTTTTGCTGGCCCGTCTCTACCTGCAATATTGGGAAAGGGATCCCGAGGGCTCTGGGAGCCTTCTTGAGGAACCGTCCTTGTTCAACAAACCCCAAGCTTCATCAAAACGCCACCGGACACCGCGACGCCTGACCCAAGATGGAAGCTGACAATTCGTTTCTCCAGATATCCGAACCTGGTTCCAAAATGTTGAACAACATGCCACCGAAGGTGTCAACAGGATCTTGATTGGTAACAAGTGCGACTGGGAGGACAAGCGAGTAGTATCAACAGAGCAGGGCCAGGCTTTGGCCGACGAGCTCGGCATCCCGTTTCTCGAGGTCTCGGCGAAGAGCAATATCAACATCGACAAAGCTTTCTACAGTTTGGCCGCCGATATCAAGAAGCGTCTCATCGATAGCTCCAAGAACGACCAAGCGACCGGTACCGGCGTCAACGTTGGTGACAAGACCGATGCAGGTGGCAGCAAGTGTTGCTAGTTGTCCACACATGACAACGAGAGTGTCGGCGTCTTTCCTGCGGGTGTGCAAGCACAGATACAGACACAGACACAAGACGCAAACAGATTTTACTAAACAAACAAACAAACAAACCAGCCCGCTTAGACGAATGTTTTCAAGGCGGAAACGAAAGTCTCTATTTATCGAGCCCCGGATGTCACACGTGTATGGGACAGAGAAGGGGAATATGTTTCTGAGGCGGTTGGGCTATACTAAACGATTTCTAGAACCGTGTCACTGTGTTCCGCCTCTCCCACCAACCGTCTTTCTAGAAGAGTAAATGTGGTTAGGAGTTTTTTTTTTTTTTTTTGTGTATTTTGGTCTGGGTTCTAATGCGAGGCTTTGTCACCCCCGCCGTTGTTTCACGGTGTCGCTTGAAGGGTTGGGGGATCTTGATACCTGTGTCAGGGGAGCTGCCGTGCATGAAGGCGCGAGGAGTAATATCCAAAACAGTGATTGCATGCGATTGTTCCCCAGGTGGACACTCATAATGTTGCGGGCGAGCCGGTGAATACTATAAACAAGAAGGGGGAGGAAGGCGGGCAAAGCATCGGAAGCAAAGTGCGTGGAGGATACAGATGGGGGGGGGGGGGGAAGAAAAAAAAAGGCAAGGGGGGAGAAGACAAGACACGGCAAGGTTGGGGAGGTGGAAAGATTAGTGAATAGTGCGGGCGGCTACCAGTTTATTATTGACGCATGAACTATATTTCTTCTCGTTGCCTGTGTATCCCCTGGTCCGGCCGTGAGGGTTCTTTGATTCCAGTGCCGGTGAAAGCGGCGCGCCTCTGCGTCGTTGGCGCAAACCACGACAAACCGGCTCTTGAGCCTTTCCCGAACATCAATATCCCGCTGCGTGCGTGGCTGCACGTCGGCGCCGGGGGGACTCCCGTGGGATGATGCCCTGCCCGTAGCTCGCTCCGCCGGCTCGGCCTGCAGCTCCTGCGGCGGACACACCTTCCACCCGCAGCCCCTCGACAGGCCGTCCTCGACAATGTGCGCGGCCAGGTCGCCGGCCGTCAGTGTCGGGGGGTACACGTGGACCAGCACCGCCGGCGGCTTCTCCCCGTGGCCGAGGCCCCCCGTGGCCGAGGCCGCCCACGGCGCCGGCCAGCCTCTGCGCCCACTTGTTGCCCCCGGATGCGCGTCGTCTCTGCGCGTCCACGGTCCGCTGCGTCCCGGAGGTTACCGTGTACGTTTCTAATTCCGCGGCCGGGTCCTCGCCCGCGGGTGACGTCAGGTGTCTCGGCGTGGAGCTCTCCCAGAGGCCGCCCGGGGAGCGGATTTTGTAATGGGCGAGTTTGTGCAGGCGGAGGAGGCGGTCGCGGTAGGATATCGCCGCTGTGGAGGTGGAGAATGATATGTGATAGCGGCCGAGGGGCTCGAGGGTCGTGGGATTCCGTTGTTGCTGGACTGGTGTGTTTTTTTCGGGGTCAGAGAGTCGGATGTTTTTGTGGGTGTGTATTTTTGGGGACGATGGGGTGTGTACCTTTTTTGATGACGCTTTGCCAGGAGGAGAGATCGCTGGGCGCGAGGCGGTAGAAGTCGCTGGCGTTGAGGTGAGGGCTCAGGCCGTGGAGGATGAGCATGAGGCGGGAGTCGGGTTTGGGAGATGTGGTGTCGAGGGAGGCGGGTGAGGATGCTGGGTCTGCTGCGGAAGGTGTTTGTGGCTGTCGGTTTTTGAGGCTCTCGATGAGGGACGTGCCGCCGCTGTGGATGGTGTCTTGTTGGTTTGGCGGACTGGCTCGTTTCTTGAGGAGAGGCCATTGGGGATCGGCTTGGGTCGGGGTTGTGGATGAGAGGGTGCGGCTTGGGATGGAGGATGAGGGCGGGAGGGCGGTCGCGGCGCGACGAAGCCCTTGGGGTCGGATCATTGGTGTGGTGTTGAGGGTATTTGTGCCATTGGGGATCGGAGGATTGCGACGATGTGGTCTCGACGCTCGACGACGGTTGAAGCTCAAGAAGGACTGGATGAAGCTCGATGGACGGAACGGACAATGGGGCGCCGGGCATGGGTGGGACCCTTGTTTTTCTGAGGACGTCACTTCCCTTTTTTTTTTATAAAAAAAAAAGCGGCCAGCCAAACCCCACTATGGGTGTTTGTAAGTTGGGCATGTTGCTCGTGACTATTCCACCTTGCTTCCTGGGGATGGCGTTCAACGTAACATGATTGCGGTGCGAGATATAGAACCTGTTCCTGGATTCAATTTCAATGCGACTTGAGAAGCGAAAATAACTTCCTCGACGCTGGCGGCCACGCACCAAAAGAGTGGTTCCAGAATCCCGACGGCACTTGTATGAAATTTCAACGCTTCACTTCACAACCTGCAACCTACCAATTCACAAAACTCGCCAACTCCAGCAAGCGCTCGTTCCCGGCGCAAATCACACAAGTCGAATCCGAACCTGCCCTTCGCCTTCCATGGTGAAAAAAAGCATCGACGCAAAAGTGCGTCCGCTCGCCAACCCGGCCCTCGAAAAGGCGAGCCTCCTCGGCGCCGCCCGCCTCTACGTCAGCAAGGAATCCCTCATCGCGCTCACCAATGGCCTGGAAAACGGCAGGCCATGCGTCGTCGAGAAGCTGGAGGACCAGGCGCAGAGCCCGGTCAGGAGAGAAGCCTCGCTGTGGATTCTGCCCGAGAAGAACCTCAGCCCCAACGTGGTCATGATGACGAGGGCGTTTCAGGACGCGACGGGCTTCAGGATTGGCGACCAGGTGCGCATATCGCTGCTGGAGAGCATGCCGGACGTGGACGAGGTGGTTGTGCAGGACGTGAGTGAGGAGCAGCAGCAGGCCAAGGACGGCCGCGGCGCAAGGCATGCCGCCTGTTGGGAGTTTTCGTTGAGCCTGTCCATGGGTGGGTTTCTTTTCCTTTCTGTTCTTCGTGTGTGTGTGTGTGTGTGTGTTCCTCGTCGTTGAACAAATCTGTCTTGTGTTGGCTGACTGAACTGCGGAATATAGAGCGTGCCGACCTGATTTTCCCGGGCATGGTGTTTGAAGGCGTCAATATCAACAAGCTGCGGCGCACGTTCAAAGTCGTCTCGGTCAACTCGCACACAAACAACGTTGCCAAGTTCAGCATTTCATCATCGACGATCCGCATCCTGGCAGAGGGAGATGACTCCGCCGCTGCAGATGAATCAGAAGCCTTCACGGGCGGTGAGTTGGCCGTCACCGGCGTGCCTGGCCTCGCCTCGCAAATTAGCACCATCAACCGCTTCCTCAAGGGGTTCACTCGGCAGTTCTGGGTCAAGGATGAGCGAGAGTCGTGCGCCTTTGTCATCCACGGCGGACACGGTACGGGCAAGACCTTTATTCTGCAAAAGATTGCCGATACAAGATGGGGGCGGCCGTTCTGGATCAAACCCCCGGACAAGCTGGCCGCCATTCGGGAAACGTTCAAGCAAGCACACACCCTCCAACCGAGCGTGATCCTCATTGACGGCCTAGAAGACCTCATTTGCAAGGACAGATCGAACCGGGACTCAGTCATCGACGTCATAGGCGAAGAACTCGACGCCCTGTCCGCCGAAGCCAGAGCCCGCAACGCCCTCCCTCAGGTCGTTGTCATCGCCACATGTCTGGACTACATGACTGACGTGCCTGCCAAGCTCCAGAAACGCTCCCGTTTCAGAGAGAACATTGCTCTCCCCATCCCCAGAGCCAGCGAACGTCTCGAGATTCTCAACTTCTTCGACCCGCCGGTTCACCCCGCCGAGAAGAGGGCGTGTCTGGACAGCGTGGCGCAAAAGACGCATGCCTACAATGGCGACGATTTAGCAAACCTGGTTCTGAACGCCAAGAAGATTCTCGGCAACAGGCTCGACGAGGAGGGTCTCGATCCCTGTACGGCGGGAGAACAATTCCTCTCCAAGGACGATATGGAGCAGGCATTGAGGATCACGAGGCCCACGGCTATGCACGACATCAATCTGAAGCCGCCAACGATTCATTGGCAGGATGTAGGCGGCCAAGAGAGTCTCAAGAAGGTCCTAAACCGCATGATTAAAAACACCAAGGTTCGTCGCTATCCCCCCCCTCTTTATTACCAAGTCGTCGTCAACTCTCTCCCACACACCACAACTACATCCACTAACAAACCAACCATCTACAGAACACCAACCCCTCAAGCCGACACGTCCTCCGCAACCCTCCAAAGGGCCTCCTCCTCTACGGGCCGCCGGGCTGCTCCAAAACGCTCTCCGCGCAGGCCATGGCCACCGAATCCGGGTTCAACTTCTTCGCCGTCAAGGGCGCCGAGCTGCTCAACATGTACGTGGGCGAGTCGGAGCGCGCCGTCCGCACGCTGTTCGAGCGGGCGCGCGCCGCCTCCCCGTCCATCATCTTCTTCGACGAAATCGACTCCATCGGCGGCCAGCGCGGCCCGGGCTCCTCCCCGTCGTCGGGCGGCTCCCGCTCCACCGGCGCCGTCAACATGCTCACCACGCTGCTCACCGAGATGGACGGCTTCGAGGCGCTGACGGGCGTCCTCGTCCTCGCCGCCACCAACCGCCCCGAGGCGATGGACCCGGCGCTCATGCGGCCCGGCCGCTTCGACCAGGTCCTCTACGTCGGCCCGCCCGACCACGCGGCGCGCGAGGCCGTCTTCGGCGTGCACCTCAGGGGGCTGGCCCTCGCCGACGACGTCGACGTAAGGGAGGCCGCGAGGCTGGCCGACGGCTACTCCGGCGCCGAGATCAAGGCCATTTGCAACGAGGCCGGGCTGGCGGTGCTGGGCCCCCACGACGACGACGAGACGGGTACCGCCAGGCTGGAGATTGGCATGGATGACTTGGTCGCCGCCATGGAGAGGACACCCAGGAATATTACGAGCTTCATGATTAGCGGGTATGAGAATTGGTCAAGACAGTTTAGACGCAAGTAGACAAAAGGGGGGGGGGGGTTTGTGAAGGCAAAAAAAAAAGCTGTGCCTATGACGAAACCTCATCATCAGTCTCACATCTGCGACAACGAGCTACATTTTACGGCTGGCTTTTGCCCCCATGCCACAATTACATACATCTAGGAGCACCCATGGGAATCTGGCCAAATGGCATTTTCACGGTGCAGGTTTATACTTTTAAGCAAGATTTTTCTTCTTCTTTCCGTTTCCATACCACACACATCACCTTGCTTGCAGTAGAACTGTGAGGCATCATCATAGCCAATGACTTGTCCATTGTCCGTCGTTGTCGTCGTCCAGACCGAGGGTACGTATTCATTCATTTCGCCCCCCAGCATGTCCTTTGCGCTACCCGTCGTATCCAGCCCTTCATTATATATGATACATTAGGAGCTGCAGCATATCCGCCAAATGTCCTCGAGCTCCCCCCTGAATGCCCGTCTCCCTAATTTGCGTGATCGCCATTGCAGGTAATTTCACGCCAGCTCTTCCCAAATGTCCGTTCATGTTTATAGCTGAGAAAGGGGAAGGAAGGGAGAAAAAAAAGGGAGAAGAAAAGAAGAACCAAAAATTGAAAACCCCCTGTCCCTCAATTCCAGTCCTTGTCACCAAGCTCCCTCCCCCCGCGTCTAAGTTCTTCGCAAAACTCAATCTAGATCGCTGGTATTCTGCCATTCCCAAAGATCGTCTCTGAGGTAAAATATTGCGACCAACCCCATGATAAGTGTGCACTCATAGGTCGGCTTGATAACGCCGCGTGACCTCTCATTGCCGTTGCCGACCGTTCCCGATACGACCATGCCGGTTTGACTCTCATGCAGGCGAGGAAAAAAAAAAAGACGTCAATCAACCGTCCCGTACGCCGTCGCCGAAAAAGGAAGCAAAAAATGGACAAATAATCCATGTACCAGTTATGACTCCTCATCTGGCCTTGATCCTCCCCCTGTCCTCACTGCCGTCGATAGGCTTATGGCAATCTTGCCATTTCCAGAGCCGCCCCCAAACGGCTTTCGTTTAGGGGTCATCCGCGAACCCGTCGCTAAATTCGACTCGGAAGAACTACTGTTCCGGCGTTTGTTTTGCATAAGCTTCCCTATCTCATCCTCTTCATCCTCTTCACGGCGGCGTTTTTCGGACAATCGTTCAGGCGGTGATGCAACAGCCGGGAGGCTAGGTCTTTCGGTGGCTGCCGACTCCTCTGGGCCACTATTGGCCTTTGTAGCAGTGTCACCTTCCGTGTTGGCATTTTCATCGCTCTCTTCATCCGATGGGTAGTCGACAAGAGGTTTGGAAGGTGTCAGGGGTCCATTGCTGGGCAAGATCTTGTCGCGCACATCTGGGCGGTGCTCCTCATCATCATCTTCAGGGTCTGAGGTGTTCCAGTACTCTTCTTCGCTTGGGTCCACAGTGATATGCTCCATTAACCTCGTATTGGGAGGGGGTTTCCGGGCCATTTCGTCGTTTTCCTCTAGGAAGTAGTCCATATTGGCGGTGTATCCTTGGGTCTGATCGTATCGCTGAATCATGTCCTTGAAAGTCGTCAAGTAGCTCAAACTGGTCATGAGGTCCCTATGGTTCGCAACCAGATATTTTACCAAGTCCTTCAGATTCTCCTTCTTGATGAATTCAAACAGCTCTAGGCATGCCGAGCTTAGCAGATTGTCTCTTGGCAAAGTTTCTGCAAGAACTTCCAGCGCAGGGCCCAAGGCCTGCTTCTCGACGACTTGCTTGATATAGAATTCCTCTTGCATTCCAATGATGTTACGGAAGAACCGTATGGCAACTATGCATGTTAGTACACATTCTATGTCGCCAAATTACCCCATCGACAACAAGCATCTTACCTAGTCGCAAATACTTCTCTGGGTTTTTGAGAAGCTGTGAAACACGCTGAATGATGTTATGATTCATGACGAAATATCTGCTGAATCGATGATGCTGACGGATAAAGAAACATGAAATTTCGACGAGATATGTGAACATGGAGGCTTGCTGTACTGAAAATTCCAAACCCGTCTTGTTCTCGAGTTCCAACAACGGCTTAAAAAGCTTCAGCGCAGATCGTTCATAGAACCGAGTGAGGAAGAGTTCCTGTTGAGGGTCCGCCGCCGGTTGAGGCCGGGGCCGGCCAGGAAATTCACCATTCATACGGGCGAACTCTGGTCCTTGCGGAGGGATTCCCTGATCTAGGAGGACCTTGAGAGCCTCTGAGATTTGGGACTTGACACCCAAGTCAACTTCTACAAGAAGGAGTTCAATCAATGAGTCAACCAGTGATGGTGTATTTTCATGCATCTGGCGATAAATTGTCTGTCGAATCATTTGCGGGTCATGGTCAATAATGGAGACCAAGATATCGGTGGCGCCGACTCGAACTGCGACGTCTCCATGTTTCAACCCGAAGTGGATGACTTGGAGCAGGCCGTGAGCAATGAAGTTGTTATAAAGAGACTGCCTCGCTGGAGGTTGGATATTCTTTGCAATGGCGCAGCACTGTTGGATGAACAGAACAGCGTCCTTCCTCTTCTTCTGATCAGGTCGTCGAATATTGAATACACCGAAAAGTTCGTTCAAAAATTCGGAATTTGACTGCAGATGTTGGAGGATATCAACCTGGTTAAAGAAAATCAACGAGTTCAGAACCGAAAAGGTTGGGTCATCGAGAATCCGTGCAAGAACAACATCTTTGAGATACTGAAGCCGGTATGTCTGATGAATCTTTTGCCGCGTCTGCTCGTCTTCGATCCGGACAACCTCCTTGTATCGGCCTTGGTTATCAAGCCAGTGTCGATGATTGGCTTTGTGGCTAGGAAAATCAGGGTCGTATTCCAAGGCACCGACTACACCAAGGACACATTCGTCTGATACAGCGTGCTCAATGATGGTTGTGTCGTTCAAGAGGATGATTGTCTTCATGATGTTGCAGAGTCGATGGAGGTCGGGTAGACTCTCGAGGTCTTCAGCCATTTCAACCAAGGGAATCAATTTCCCAATGTAGTCATCCGCCATGATGAACTTGGCAAGCGCATCGCGGCCGTTGGCACTCGAGCTCATGAAACGCATGCCGGATTCGATTTCGGGCAGGTTGCCCAGTTCCGCGGCAGGGAGGCTGATTGTCGCGGGGACCTCGATGGCCAAATCGTCTGAAAGCCCGTCGTCGCCAGCAATTGTATTCTGGAACGTTTGTTGCACATTGCTCACAAATCGCCTGATCAAAGTTAGTCATCAAGTTAACAGCATGGCGGGAAAGTGCCAGGGCATTATTTCGAACCATATCAGAGCACATCCTTCCGCCTCCTGGAAGCTGAGAGCCATGTCCACGCCACTTCCGGGTTCTTGCCATACGATGAGGGTTTCTGATGAGACGGGAATGCCATTAGCATGACGTCTGCGATGAGCGTATTGACGGTTCAATAACAAACCTTGCTGCTTTTGGAATCCATCCTCTTTTTGAATCTTGGTCTCTAGGAGCAGTCGGTTTGGCTGGTCCTCAGACTCAACGATGACTCGTGGATCTTTCTGCCCATCTTCGGTCTGTGCGGTGAGAGGAGATGGTCAGCCCATTTTCATGATAACCAAGCAAGCAGTCGCGACAGTTGGCAAGATTCGCAAATTTAAACACATACAGTCGCAAAGGCCGCGGTGCAAAAGCCTGTCCCGCGATCGAACCAATCATTGTCACGCAATTCATAGACCTTGACGCGCTTCTTATCCGTCGCCTGATGAGGCACCTGCTGTGCCATCATCACCGGCTCGGAGTCCGCCTCCGTGGCGAGCGGCCTATACGTAGCAGCCAAGTCCGGGGCAATGTCGAGATGCTGCTGGAGGGAGAGTTCGGACAGCGGAGTCTCGTGGCTCAGGATCGTAAGCGCCGCCACGGTTCTGTTCTGTTGCGCGCCTGGAGGGCAGGACGCACACGCGACTACGGCGACGGGAGGAGGGGCAGGCTGTTGGGGGAGGGTGCGGTCTGCCGGGTCGCAGGGTCGCCGGGTCGAAAAGGAGATGAGAGATGGCCAATGTTCTCGGGCGGCCGCGTGGGGAGGGGTTTGATGAAGGCGAGGCCGCGAGGTTGCGAATGTCGGATGGATTGGCGAGTTAGCCGCCAGCGAGCATTCGGCTGCGATGCCTGCTTGCGCCACGCAAATGCCGCCGCAGGCGACCACCGGTCGGGGCTCGGGTCGGGCTGGGCTGTCGACAACAGCAGGAGCGAACGGGACCGCAGCGCAGGGCACGAGATGACGGCGAGGTGCGCAGCGTGCGACAGCAAGGCTGCGGAGAGGGAGAGTTGCGAGCTGATGACGATGAGGTGAGGGTTTGGTGCAAGGATAGGGACAGAGACAAAAGACAAAGCCGATGGGTTGGATGTCCAAGTGGGCAAAGCGCGTGACCGCACGGCGACGACGGGCTTGGGCAGTTGAAAGTTGTGCTGGGCTCAGATCAATGTCTTGCTGGGGATGCGTGGGCCAGCGTGGCCCGCCTACGGAGGCCGGAGACGCCACTCAGGAAGGGCCAGTGGCAGGCAGCGCGACACAAAGACTACATTCGCAGCCCAGTCGCCGGTACTTTACCAACAGCATTTGGTTCCGGTAGAGCCCGCGTACTGTAGACTTGTCCGCTGTGCACCTCGGTAGTACTAGTCCTCGGTGCCGTCCCTTGGGCTCTTATCGTTATCGTCCATCATCTATGGCTCCTGCCACACAATGGGGCCACGGGCCAGGGGGGCCCCAGGAGCCGAGCGCCTGGGCCAGTTGCCAGCCAGGTGCTGCTGCACCCGCAGACTACAGACGAATGACTGGCGAGCACTAGCTGAAGAGCGCCAAGGGCTGGATGGACGGCGGCGTGCGGCGTGTGGCTGATGTAAAACTTTTCAACATGGATAGTCACGTGATCGGTCTCTGCGTCATCGCCATCCAATGGCGTGTAAGTGAGGACGGCCCTTTTCCAACATTCAACTTGACTCAAGGGTGAGACTACGCTCAACAAATCTCAGCCAAATCACATGTCTCCCCCTTTTATTCCCTGCGGAAACTACTTCTTCTTCCTTCTGCCTCTCAATCCAACAGCCTGAAAAGCCATACTGCTGCTAAAGATGCCGTGTCAACGAGTGAGTCATCAATCGGGCCCTTTATCTAGTAGGTTCAACAAGCCAGGCCTTTTTGTCCAGAAGTTTCAAACTAGGATATAAGGTTCGAATTAGAAGCTAGCTAGCAAACCTACTAGCCACGACATTTCTGCGCAATTAAAAGACTAATCCCCATTCCATGCGATCCATGGCTGCCAATCGTGACAGCTGGTACTTCCAAAAGAGACACCTGCCAAACGAGACGAAGCCGTGGATAACCGCCTGGAGTTGGTGCTCAAAGTGGCACGCAAAGGCAATAACTTGTTGCAAGATTCTAGATCGCATGACTTTTCAAGGCTAAATCAACATAACCGTACGTCAAATAGTTCCGGAAATATTGGTCGATTGGTCAGTCTATGAAAAATTTATTTTCTCGTACCGTAACCATTGGTCCGAGCCCCTTTCAACGTCACTCGAACTGTGCTGCTCATTATGAGATTTGAGGAAAAAGAGTCTCGGGTATGGGTCACCCAGAGAGCATGTTCCAATTCTGCCTGCAAGTGTTTAGATTGGTACATCCTATTTCCCCGCTGGCTGTCAACTGAAATCAAGCAATACTCCGCCTGACTATGCGTATAAACAACGCGCAAGATAACGGGGTAGTCGTAGTTGGTGCTGATTTCCGCCGATCTTCTGGTACACCTCGGCGAGTCACTGTCAGCCGATGGCAACAAGCCCTGTATCCAAGGTCTGGCATTTTCTCGTCCGCATGTAGTATACTCTGTGTTACTTCAAGAAAACTTTCCCCTGATAAAATGAGTGTCGCCAGGGTAATAGGTAAGACTGGACAGTACAACAGGGTAGTGAGTTGACGTGGAGCGCTGAGACTCTGGTGAGAACTGCAGAGACGAATACATACACTAACACAGCCGAAATATTGCGTCTAACGTCATACAAGGCCCTCAAGTTATCCATAGAATAGACTGACGAGACTGACTGATACCTAGACTGTATCTCTATCTGTCATGTCGTTACTACCTCCGCGCGTAAGCTTCGTCTCTCTCATGCTTCATTATGGTTTCACGTAGTTTCTCTCTTCCGGCCTTATGTCTCACACACGGTAACTTGTAATATTTACAGGCCAAGTTCTTCGGACCCATTCAATGCAGTCGTTGCCTGTCCCAATATTAAAAGCTATTCCGAGACTCAAAACTAACGTTACCGGACCCGACAATCTGTCATCGGAACCCGCTCCGTGAGAGTAACAAAACTGTCTGCTTGGATAAACTTGCGCCTCATTTATTGTTCGCTCGGCTCGTTTTTTTTTTTCTCATGGCGATGATACATTTTTTCCACAGCCATATTCACGAAAACGACGTCTTTAAAGAAAAATCGACAACCCTGATATCTCTTGTCAACTCACGATACGGCGCGTGTTGTGTGACACCACGTTTATTCCAAGACGGTCGCGGAAAAAAAACAACTACTAATTAGTATGTCTCAAGTCATCCTACCTCGACCAACTGCCGATTCAAAACAGGGGACTTGAGAGCAACAGGCTCCGCCTTAGTACACAATAAAAAAAAGGTCCAAGTGAACCGTTCGTCTGGGATTCTCGCCCCGTCCCTCTCTCCCTTTCCCCCCACCCTGCATACCACCAAGCGTGCCGTTCGCCGGGACATTGTTCCAGAATGGATAGGGCTGAAGGAGTTCAAAGCCCGCCTGGCTTAAAAGACGTCGGAATGGGAGGCAGGTGCCGGCCGCGATACAGGCTCCTTGCGGTTTGGTCCGGAGCATTCCACATCATAAGCCCACAGATGGATAGTAGATACAGACTTTGAAGATGACGAGCCATACGGTCTTGGAGCATATCAAACCTATCATAAGTCATGTTATCTTCATTTATACATTAAAATGTTCCATTATAGTCGAAACATTGCTCAAATAGTCGGTGGAAAACAGAGGACTTTGTTTTCTAGCGCCATCATCTTGATCGGAGGGAGAGACCAGTGGAACTCGTCGGTTAAGCGCTCATACGGGGCAAGATCGTCAAAAAGTCGGTCTAATACAGACCGAATGATCTAGTATCTTCCCTTCAGTTCCCAAAAAAGTAAAACAAACAATGCCAATGAATTCGTTCAAGGCGAAACTCGCCGCCGACATCGCGCAGCCACTTCGGTGTTGTGTCCGCTCCGCAACGTCAGTCTGTCAGCTGGATTATCAGAGGTTGGCAGAGATTCGTGAAGCGACCAAGAAGACGGTGCAGCTGATTCTTCATGAGGCTAATGGCTTCGATGATGAGTCGTTTCAAAGGTGTATTAAGTGCGGCGTAGCAAAGTGTAATATCGACGCCGCACTAAACAGATAGTAGCAGAAGACATTGAGGGAGAAGGCTGACAAGGGGCCGCTCACGACGTTAATCGGGAAGGGCACACAAGCTATGCAGAGGGCTATTGAGAGACACATGATTTGTATGGCTTCGGCTGCAAAGACCTAGTACTTCCCCCCCCCCCCGGGAGGGTTTGGGCTGGCGGATACCGAGTAATCCGTCCACGGCACTCGAAGCCATCGTGTCTCATATATAATATTGCCTACTAGGGCCAAGCAAACGACCACTAGGTAGACCCCAAAGACTCAAGTTCTCGTTTAAAGTCCATGACAATGTCGTCAAACGAGTCATCCCTCTTGAATCCCAATCCCAACGCCTTGGTGTTGTCAAACTTTGTCGGCCACGAGTACAATATCCCCTTCAACTTGTCATCATCCTCCTCCGTCAACAACTCCAACTTGTCTTCTCCGCCTACCCTCGCTAAAGAATCCATCATATCCTGCACACAAACACCCATCCCGGGCGCGTTCAAAACCCGATTATACACGGGCAACGCATCCCTCGGCAGGGTCAACGCATGAAGAAGATTGCCCACGAGGGTTCTTGGTGAACATAGCCAGTGCCTGAAGGCGCGGTCCCTGAGGGGAATGGTACACGGCAGACCCTGCATCGGCTCGCGAATCATGCCGGACAAGAAGCTTGAAGCGGCCGCTGTAGGTTTTCCCGGTCTCACCGAGATGGTGGGAAGCCGGAGAACAAGGCCGTTTATGAAGCCCAGACGGGTGTATTCGTTGATGAGGTATTCGCACATCATTTTCTCCGCGCCGTAGGAAGATTGCGGCGTGGGGTGCACGGATTCATCTACCGGCTCGGCAAACTCGCCGCCGTACACGGCCTGGCTGGATGTGAAGATTGTTCGCACGCCAGGACAGGTCTGGCGGAGGGCGTCGAGGAGGGCGCGGGTTGCGTCGAAGTTGACCCTCATGCCTTGCAGGTCAGTATGCAAGACCAAGTTTTTTTCTGCACTCGGCAAGTCTAAGATTTACCTAGCTCAAAGTCCGCCTCGGCACCAGCTGACATGATGCCATGAAGGACGTAGACAGCATCCAAATCATCATCCACAACGCTGGAAGAGCCGGTCAGCAAGTCCACTTTGACACACTTTGCATTATCCGGAAACTTGACTCCCTTGGGGACCGGAGGCTCCACGATATCCGTCAGAATGACCGTGTAAGTGCCCTTGTCGTCATTGAGAAGGGCCTTGGCGACGAGTTGGCCGATGAAGCCGGCAGCACCAGTTACAAGGACACGCATAATGACTGGATCTGGGTTGGTAGCAGCAGGCTTAAAAAGTATCGGTAAGCAGGAAGGATTCGGTCCCAGGACTGGTATTTGGCTTTAGACACTCCCTCGAGTTGATTCCGTCATGATTCCCAGAGTTCGGGGTTGTGTCCGCCATGCCCGCCCCCGCGATGCGGCCCCACATTTGTCCCCGATCGGCGATATTCCAGGACATGGGCCGGCAATCCATTCAACGCACGTAATTTGTTGCTCGGTAATAGGCGAAACGAATGCGGAGCACCTTGGGTAGGTAGCTGGCATTACTGCAGTATTGCTTATGAGCGTCGTCAACTATGGGTGTTTGTTGGTGTAGATGATTGCTGGCGGTCGACAAGACCAAATCGGAGTCTCCGGGTCTTTGGCGGCAAGTGTCCATACGGATCGGAGGTCGTCTAAGCGGGGTTTCAATACTCCAAATGTTATCTCTGACCGATCAAAGTTGCAGCAGAAGGTGTGCCCAAACCTTTCCTTGCAAGTAGCGGCCATGCCTGCAGTTCTCCGAGGGAATTGTGTCTTTGTAACAACAAGTCATGTCCTTCATGCTGTCACACTACACTGGGTGTTACGAATCATGTCCTGTAGGGACCTTTTGCAACTAATGGTTATCGCTTTTGAGCTCATCATATATGAGTGTGACAAGCAATCCTGTAAGCGTGGTGAAAGGTTTATTCAAATGCCATCCCTTGTACGCCTCTCGTAGTACATCCGAGAACCACCTACGTAGGCACTCGAGACTTTTGGACGCACGTACTGAGCCTGTTCAGTATAGGGATACCGAGAGCGAGTAAATCAGGCATATTGGGTTTCCGAACTTCTATTGCCAAGAGGAATCTCTGAACCCTTCTTCACGAAACCGATCCTTCGACATAGCCTGGAATCTTGATGCACGATTCAGTATTGTGGATGCCTGGATATTAAACTTGAGATTGACTCAACAAACACTGTTTACACAATTTACTGGCTACCTACTATTTAATCTCAATGACTTGATTCAACTACCACCCACCCTCCGCCAACCGTCTGCTTAGCCGTCTGGTAGCAACTCATCGGAATAGCAAGCCACGGGTACAATAAACACCTGGAAGTGCGAAATGTACCCAGGCGTCCATCTTCACCCATACTTAGTGAGCAAATCGCGCATCAACCATCCGAGACTTTTCGCTTGCGGGCGTTTCAGCATGCTGCCTGTCAATCACGCGGTTCCGCCACACGTAGTACAGCTTCGCCAGGACAAACAGCAGGATATTAAAGACACACAATCCCACGAGACCCTTATTGGCCTTGTAGTCTGAAAGGTAATTAGCACAGCACCTCCTTTCCTCGAAGAAATACGTTCCACTTACAGTACGGCTTGTCCTCGTCACGATAAATATTCACGGCTGCGATACTTCCAATTTGATACGTCATGTTGTACACAGCAGCAGCAACTGCCCGACGACCAACTGCCTTTGCATTGCGGCTCACCAAGCCGACGATAATGGAGTGGGTGTATGGGATGCCATTGATTCCGGTAAGAAGGGTGTAGCGAACCCACGGGTTGGCATCTGGCTTGATGCAGATGAGGCCGATGAAGAAGGGGAGCACCCAAATGTTGCTTCCGGCCGCGATTAAAAGTCGCTCGTTGAATCTCTCCGAGAACCAACCCAGTACGACGGTCTGTTTCTGGTCAGCAGATACTTTTGGCCTTTGTGCGTTATCGGCAGCCTACATTGATTGCAAACAGGGCATATCCAGGGATGGCGAGCAGGTTTGACTGAAACACTGTGTATCCAAGATTACGCAGTGTCAACGAAAGATAGTTCGCAGTGGGCTGGAAGGGGATCCAGACGAAAATTCCCAGCTACAAATCATTTAGTCATGTTATCTTACGGAGAACCGGGACATGCATCACCTACAATGAAGATTGGCCACAGATCATACGTAGTGAGAGCCTCCCACATGCCTCTGGCTGACACTGCAGTTCTGTTATTCATGTCGCCCTTTGTTGGGTCATCGCGCAAAAGACGATTGACCAGAATCTTTTCTTCCGCTTCAGTCCACCACTTGTTGGTGCCATCAGGCCGCTTAAACGCAAAAGCAGGCTCGGTGATTGAGGGCGCCATGACAAAGTAAGAGATGAAGCCGATGACGACGCAGATGAGCCCCTCAACAAGAAACCTAGAGTACCAGACGTGAGTGAATGCCAAAAAAAAACTGTCAAGTGCCTTGATGCTGCACTTACAACCACCGCCAGCCAGCCAGCCCCTGAAGACCACGCATCTCCAGTAGACCGCCTGCGAAAAGACTGCCGTAAATCTGCGTCAACGGGATAACGGTGTAGAAGAGGCTAAGACGAAACGGCAGTTCGTTGCTCTTGTAAAAGTACGAGAGGTAAAGGACCTAGCACCCGTATGAGTTGAAATGTTGTTTCATCGCGAACCATAATCAAGTATAATCACACGGGACACACCATCTCAGGAATGAAGCCACCCTGCGCAAAGCCCAGCAACCCTCGCAACAGCCAAAAACTCCAACGAGCACGCATCGCCGCCTGAACCATGCAAAGACCTCCCCACAGAATAATGACCGTGGGCGTATACCGAAACGGACCGACCCTCTTGCTGATCAACCCGCCTGGAAGTTCAGCCGCAAGAAAGCACACCAGATAGATAGTCTGGCCGGTGTTGTAGTCATTGGTATTGACCTTGAGGTCTGCAAGCAGGGAATCCGACACGGCGCGGTTGATATTCCTACGGACAAGGTCGAGCGAAGAAAACATGACCCAGACCCATAGCATGATGCGCCAATCGAGCTGTGGAAAAGAGTAGAAAAGTCAGCACCAGAGAAAAACTTCAAATAGGTACTCATCTTGGGACTGTGGAGTCAAGTAAAGTTGAATTACTTTCCTTTTGACGATAACTTCACCCTGAGGAGACCACTGGAACGATGGATCGAACCGGTGTCTGCACTCGTACTTTGCATTCTCGTACATGTTCCTCCAATATGCGGCGCGGGCAGAGCTCGTGAAGACGTGTGGTTCTACGGAGCCGTACTGATGGCCGGTTGACGGTGGTAGGTCGTCAAAATTGGATTCTGCAACCTCGCTGGGTGCGGAGCTTGTTGTTGCCGAGGAACCAGCCTGAAGGGTCTTGTGTTGGACGTGGTTCTTCATTTTGGACCTTCTAAAATGTTACTGGAATATTTTGATAAACAAGAATGGTGTTTCTTGGTTGCTGTTGCGAGAATCACACCAAGCAGCGGCTGCGAATGTATATCTGGGACTGCAGATTGGGGATCAACCTCTATGCATACCCTGTGCTCTACATACTGATACTCGACTGTCCAAGTTGGTTGCTTTCATGCATACGTCAATAGTATAGAATATTGCAATTCGTCATCATACACCGCAGCTTCGCAATGGCTGGCTTGATTCCAAGTGATGACGCGGGAGAGCTGGTGCAGACTGAGAAATGGTTTATTGTCCATTGTATTTCCCTAACATTTATTCGTCGTGAATGTTTTTTCTCTTCCTAGTCAGTACTTTCACTCTTGCTGGCGAAGTGTCGATGTGCTTCTAAGCCGGGGTGAGAGACGACCAGGTCCAGGGGTATTGTACAATCGCAGCCGAAAGCTCGTCATCGCCAACCATGATGGTGAGTAGTTTCCACACACAGAGAAACAAAAGCAGCACTTGCCGATTGCGGAGGTGAATATTTGATATTATCCAGCTCTGTAGCCAATGAGGAAAAGAGTAGGGAACAATGTTTCATGTGCCAGAAGATACTCGCTGTTTATCCCGATAAGCCGGTTGTGTCAATTACAATCAACATTCTACGTTTGTCCATACCCAGTATCACTAATACATGACATTCATTGTATGCTTGTAGGTCGCAAAATACACAGATACACTGTTCCACAGTACTGTACAAACTAACATGACCGTGTATAACTATATGCTGTGGTGCGTGGTACGGTTAGTCGAGTGGCGTGCCGTTTATATCCAACTGAATACACTCAACTCCTTCACTCTACATCTACGCATTTAGCGACTCTAACATTTCCGCCTTCTCCACGAGTGGCGTGCCGTAGAATCAAACTTTTCCTACTAATAGCAATGACTCTGCCGCCCTCCACCTTTTGCCAACACTTGGAGGGTCTCGGCTTGATCTGCCCATGCTTACCATGTTAATGCGTGCTTCGCAGCTTAGAAGCTGTAGCTACAAAAGCTGCCACCACGCCAATAAGTGATATTACTGTACACGCAGCAAAGGCGCAGCGAATGCCATCATAGTATACGAGCCGAACCTGCATTTGAATTTCCGGTGGCAGATTGTGTATACTAGAAGCCGAATGCCTGATCTGATCTATAATCTGGTTCACACACGTGTTAAGTCAGCTTGGTTACACTCATACACAGAGACGGAAGGAATCAAGACATTTAAAAAAAGGGGCGTACTCTCCATTTATCTGGTATCCCGCCCAAAGCATCCGGAAGACGGACGCTGAGCGAAGTTTGCACAATAGCGGAAGTGATGGATACTCCCCAAACGCCACCGAGCGAGCGAATCAAGTAGACTGTGGATGTCGAAACCGCGTGATCTGAAGTGATGATGAGCAAAAGAGAGCAAGTAGATTGTTCTGCAAAGCGTAGATGTACCTTCATGCTCAAATGAAGCTAGTGACGTGAACAGAATAGACGGATACACAACGCCTTGGCCCAGGTTGGCAGGGAATATATACGCAAAATATTTCCAACTTGAGTCGACGAATCGTAAAGAGAATATAAGAGCATTTCCCACAGCCATGAGAATAGACCCTATGCGCATCATTGCTATGAGTTTGCCGTATCTGGACATGACAATTCCTGCTATCACAGAGCCAATTGGCGTTGCCAGCGACGGAATGACCAGACGAGCACCGGCTTTGGAAGCTGACTCTAGCAGAACTACCTGGAAGAAGAGCGGCACCATGAATAGAAACTGTCCACAGGTTAGTAAAACCGCAAGCCAACGAAACGTGAGGATGTTCATACTCCGTACGCGGCGCATCCCGCACAAGCGTTGGATATTTGCGTCGCAACAGGCAACCGACCCTTCAGCATCCGAAGCGGTATCATTGGAATAGCAGAAGTCTTTCCTTCAACCACGACAAACACCGCAAAGAGTACCAAACTCCCAACTAGAGAGCTAATAACCCACGGACTCCCCCAGGGTAGCAAGTTCCCTCCCAAGCCAAGACCAAGCAACTGTATAGAAACAGCCACAACAAGGAGAAGAGCACCGGAAAAGTCAATCCTCTTCCACATGACTTGCAATCCCTCATCCAGAGACAACAGCATGCTAGAAGATTGATCCCTAACAACAAGACTACCCACGATCAAGGCAAAGACGGACACGGGCACCTGGAGCAGAAAACACCATCTCCAGCCAATTCTGTCGGCAATGTTGCCACCGAGCGAAGCTCCACAGATGGCGCCAAGGCCAAAGACACCATTCTGCATGGCTTGGTATATGCCGCGTCTCCGGAAGGGAATGAGGTCGGAATTGACAATGGTAGCCATGATGTGCAGACCGCCTCCGCCAACGCCAGTCAGAGCACGCATCATGATGAGCGTCACCATGCTGCCTGAGAGTCCGCAGCCCAGACTCCCCACGGCAAAGAGGATTGTCGACGCGAAGAAACATACTCGCCGGCCGAAAATGTCTGAAACGCGGCCGTATAGAGGCTGAACGGCCGTGGAGGCGATCAAGTACGCGGTGGTGAGCCACGATGCGCTGTTTGTGGCATCGAATTCAGAGCTGATGACGGCGTAGGTTGCTGCCATGATGGTGCCGTCGAACGCATTGAGGAATACATTGTTCATGAGGGCGATTTGAATCCAGACGAAGCCTCGGGGGGGTTTCCATTCTGCGATTGCGGGTTGTTGTAAGAGTGCTTGGTCCTCGCGCGGTTCAAGGGGGGGTCCGTCGGGGGGATTCTGGCAGAGAATGCCGTTTTCTTGGTCCTCTCTTGTTGAAGTCATTTCAATGTGTGCACGGTACAGAAATGAGTCGCCGTGTGAATTTGTTGAACGTGAACGTGGTGATGTTGTGCGAGTAAAGTCAATGAGACAATGGTCGGGAGTCGGGACGTGGCAGATTTGGTTGGCAACTTATCTGGTCTGGCGATGGATGGCCCAGCGATGCCCAAGGCGAAGAGGAAATTCTTCAACTGACTGGTGTATGTAGGAGGACAGACTATCAGAATGGCGTGATGCAGAAATCTGCAGCTACATCGGATGTGTGTGGAACCAGTCAATCAATCCATGAATGTGAATTTGGATTTGAACTTGACCAGACGTGAACCCACGCCGTTCCCGCTTTTGCCTCGAGCAATGAATGAGACGCTCCCATTTAGACGCAGCGACATGTTCATGCAGAGGAAACTTGCTCAAGTACTTGATTATTTTCATAATGTTTTCTCACTGTATTTGGCTACTACCATCTTGACTCTTAAATTTGGGCCCACTGAGCCATCAATAAAGTAGAACGGTGTGTGTAGTCAGGTATTTATCTCGACTCTCGAGTACTGGCATCACAAGTTGGCGGGGCACGAAACTCCTCACAAACTCAAGACACGTTAAATCTACAATGACTAAGCATTCGTTCTGCAAAATATGCATACTGTATTATTCCGGTTCCATTACAACTAACAAACTCCTGGTGGAACTGAATTGACCCTTGTTTCCGTCACCATTGAGGCTGCACCAACCCGCCACTGGCGCCCACAGACGAATGAGCACGCAATTCTTCTCAGATATGAGTCCGGGTCATCGATCGGCCTTCATGTGCAGGAATCACGACCCCGACAACGGCCAATTTGTCGCCCTGCTGTCAAACCGGTTGCTTAATGCCTCGTCGCTATTGCGTGATTGAAGCACATGGAATCTACGCAATATAAGGCTAAATTAGCCGTCAATCAGTTCCTTAACAACGCACCGACAACTGTGACGCAAAGTCTCGACAACTCCAAAGAAATCCAAAAGTGAACATTTTAGAAGGAAAGAACAAGTCTGTTGACTTTAGGGCTCGTGTACTGAATCAAGGTGAATGTACCTATTCTTCAGCAAGGAAATGAGATGCCAGGCATCTGACATGATTAGCAACCGACCCAAAAACCAACCACCACCATGAAAGCTACATGTAGCTCTCTGCTTGGTCTCGTCACGGCAGCACTGTTGGCGCCCGTTGCGGCAGACTGGCAGTTTAGATCTCGGCCGGACCTGGCACCGCCTCGTCTGAACATCACCATTCCGGCTACAAATGCCGTTGAGAAGGGCTACCTGTTCCTCGCGCCGTTTGCTGGCTTCCCCGATACGCCGACGGAGCAGCATGGTCCCCGCCAGGCTGGGCCGTACATCTTCAGGGACAATGGTGACCTGGTGTGGTCTGGATACTCCATTTTCAGCATCTGGTCTACCAACTTCCAGGCTGGTCGTTGGAAGGGCAAGGACGTCTTGTTCAGCTTTGAAGGCGACCACAATGCCGGATATGGGCACGGCCATGGACACATTACGTTTGTTGACCAGCGGTACGAGACCATTCGCGAACTTCGCGCGGGGAATCATAAGCTGGTTGACAAACACGAGTTCCATATCGTGAATGAGGAAACGGGCCTGATCCAGATCTATCAACCTGTGCCGCGAGACTTGACAAAATGGGGCGCCAGCCCAGAGCAGCAATGGATTGTGAATGCCATCATTCAAGGTTCGTCAGGGCTTCTTCGTGGTGCTTTCAACGTAAACCGACACAGGGCTAACCTTTGACTCTAGAGCTTGACATTTCTACTGGAAAGCTGCTGTTTGAGTGGTCCAGCCTGGATCATGTAACTCCCGACGGTGAGTGAAGAGACACCAGACCAAGCGTTCCACAAATACCACCAGACCAGACCTCTAACTCTCCAACAGAGGCCATTCTCCCAATCAACCCAGGCCAAGCCGGCTCCGGTTACAACTCCTCAGACGCATGGGACTACTTCCACATCAACAGCGTCGACAAGGACGCTGAGGGCAACTACCTCATCTCCGCCCGTGACGCCTGTGCCGTTCACAAGATCAACGGCACAGATGGCTCCATCATCTGGCGCCTCAACGGCAACAGAAGCGACTTCAAAATGGCCAAGGGCACCAAGTTCTGCTTCCAGCACCACGCCCGCTGGCTCAGCCAGGAAGACGGCATCGAAATCATCAGCCTGTACGACAACAGCGCCCACGGCACCGAGCACAGCGGCGGATCAGAAGTCCACACCGCGCCGACCAGCAGCGGAAAGATCTTGAAACTCAACACCAAGTCCTGGACCGCCGACCTCGTCCGCGCTTACTTCCCACCTGACCATCTGTTGTCCAAGTCCCAGGGCAGCACTCAAGTCTTGCCCGGCGGTAACGTGCTCGTCGGCTGGGGCTCCGAGGGCGCCGTCACCGAGTTCACCAGCGACGGAACGCCCATCTTCCACGCGTACATGGACTCTGGTCTTCTCGGCGACGGCGTTCAAAACTACCGCGCTTTCCGCTACAACTGGACTGGTTTGCCCAGCGAGGACCCTGCTATTGTTGCGCTTGAGAGTAATGACGGCACCGCCGTCTACGTCTCTTGGAACGGCGACACCGAGACTGCTGTTTGGCGGTTCTACGCCGAGACGGATGAGTTTGCATCTCGCCACTTCTTGGGCGAAGTCGAGCGCAAGAGCTTCGAGACGAAGCTCCTTGTTCCCAACCAGAAACTCACTTCTGTGTCGGCGGAAGCCATTGACGCTTCTGGCAAGCTGCTCATCTCCACTGCAGTAGTCAAGACGGAGCAGGAAATACTCCCGCCTCGCACCAAGGCCACTCCACACAAGGTCAAGCTTGTTGAGGAAGTGGAGGAGCAAAAGGCTTTCAAGAAGGGCGGCCTTTGGAAAGAATACGGTCTTTTAAAGTTTGTTCGCCTCAGAATCCCTCTCGGAGACGACCTCTAAATCGTACGCATGACCACCAGAGCAAAGACGGCATCGGGAGCATCTAGCGCCAGTTTTGTAGAAACCGCTCGTTTCGCAGTTCTACACTATTTCTATCCATATCGTAGTTTAACCTAGTCAGTCCTTACAGATAGATGATGAATAACACACTCGTTTAGCAGTACACACACTAACATAAAATTATTGTGCCCGGTGGCGATCCTTTTAATAGAGCTACTATACTTAAATACATGCAATGCTTTGTATAGAACTCTAGCTCATCATAGCACTTGCGTTATTATCCCCTGTTCCTGCTCTATGTTGCTTCCGTCTTGTTGTACTACACTTTCTTATACAAGATTTATTACGTCTGCCCGGTAGCTTAGAGTTACTCCTCTTTAAATTCGTCAGATTCGGTAATCTTATAATTTTTCTCCACTCCGTTAACCTGGACTGAGTTGGTACTAAACGTGAAACGAGTATATCTTACTTCTTCTGCTCCCCAGTTATTAACCACTTAGTCGAGATTATGCGCTAAATATTATAGTCGCTTGTCATGCCACGTTATTTCTGGGCTTTAGAGCCCTGTCTTATTATGTGCGGCCGATTTTAATAGGCGTGGTTTTTTGTTTAGACTAGAAGGCCCCTTCTTTTATCGCTTAAGCGAGATAGCTGGTTTAATCACATGGCGCACCGGAGCTGCCATGTTAAGCTGCCGTCTAACCTCTTTCTTACTCTTAATTACTAATGTCAGGTCTGTTTCTGCCTTTTTTGCCCGTGCCTCTGCTTGCCTTGTTGACGTAATCATCCATACCTGATTTCTTTCTAACTCCCAGCCTCTTTATGTTTTTCCGCCAATGCTTTAGCTTTCTTAGCTTCAAGCTTTGCTCGGTCTGCTTCTTCGGCGCGCCTCTCCTTTTTTAATTACTTTTGTTTAAAAATATATGTAAAAAAGTCTTTTTTTATTAGTTTTATTATAATATATACTTATTATTTATATACTTAAGCTCTTATAACTTTACTTGTAAACCCCTTCTGTGGTCCCTCACAGGGGTCCACGCTAACAAGCCAATTATCGGCTTTGCTCAGCCTGTTAGGTTTTCTGCATTATTTATTTATTATACTTGCTGTGTCCGGCTGTGGGTGTCTGGATCCTTTGTGCCTGGTGGACCCTCCATGTCACACTTGATACACCGGAGCCAGCGGCGTAAAACAACGGATCCCAGGCCACTAGGGCAAATCATCATCCCCATAAACGACATCAAAAATAGGAACGTTGGCGTGACAGATTGATCTACCCAGAACCTAGGTAACTTATCAAGTCATGGGGGTTCTCGGACTGAAAAACATGCCTGATATCTCAGCCGTTGGCGGCCAGGACGTGGGGTGCGAGTTTGTCATCTGACATGCAGATGTTGACCCTCGCTGAGGAAAACGAGGGAACCAAGCCCAAGGAAATGGCGCCGCCTTTGTGCTGATTCTTCCCGTACTCCGTGGTGGGTACAATAATATTCATGACGGCCGTAGGCAACTGTTCTGTGCCATTCCGCTGTCGAACGCGTCTCGTCTGTTCAATGAGAGGAACGGGTATGCGTTCTTTTGTTCAACGCCCAGAATGACGGCCACAGCCAGCCAAAGCTCAATTAATCGGGCACCAGGCACCAGCAATAGACAGAAAACCGCACCTTGTTGGGACGCAAATACGAGGCCACTCCTAGGCACAGCGCAGGGCTGTTGACCCCGGCGCTCGGTCAGTCCCGATCGTCGGAGTTGCTCCTAGCTGATTTCGACGGAGACAAAGTTAGATCTAGGCACCGTGTGCTAATCATCAAGTCCACAAGACTCATTCGGGGTTGCTTTTCGTTCGCCGATGGGACAAGAAATGTATATTAGCAACATGATACGGATCTACAATACCGAGAATTTAGGTTTGATGAACTCATCGCCATGAACACGAAACCCACATTTGTCCGTGATTGTTGAAAGATTTCCCTCCCGGTGGCTGACTCTAAAAACGGAGCTACCAAGAACTTCAGGGCCAACCTCCACTTTGTTGTTGTCAACGCCTGTGCTCCATCCGTGAGATTCGGCCCCCTGTGGAACTCCAACAGTCGTGGCGTGCGGCAGCTGCTACCAATAATCTCATTCTGTGGCTTCTTCGAGAGCTGAGCGGGCACCCGATAGTTTATGATGGTTGTGGGGACCAGGCACATGCTTAGGGTAGAGGCGGTTCCGTTCGGGCCGCAGCGAAATCTAGCTTTCGCAATTCCTGTACATATGGTTGTGTCTTCAGCACGGTGACACACAGCTTCTTGTTGTTGGCAGAGATGGTCGTGATGCTTCGATTGGCTAGGATGATCTGCATCCCAGATCCTAGGTCGTCGACTTTTCGTCGGTTACCGCCAACTGGCTGCCATCCAAGTTAGCTCTGGGACTTCGATCTGCATGGTAAGCTGGAGGCCGTGTGGATGTTAGCGGGAAAGAAGTAGTATAGTCTGCGTGACATACCGAGTAGAGAGTCACATAAGGGAGATCCAGAGACGGCGGTGTAGAGCAGTAGAAAGCATTACAGCGATAGAATTCAGAGGAGTCAGAACAAGCTAAGAGAAGGGGGAATTGCGCCTTGGAGTAGCTAGCCGATGGATGGTTTGTCATGCGCGATCAGGCCGTAGCATTAACATCGTGGAGTCGTCCGCCTTTGCTCTATTGAAGGCTAGTACTTCAAACTGGCAGCGGGAGCCGACGTCAAAAATGCGCCGACAAAGTATTCGGTACATGGAAAAGCTTTAGCAGTGTCGTGAAACATGGCGAGAATGCCAGTCCCTTGACGACTGTTTGCGATGTTCGTCGCACATTACCATTGACGGGGCCAAAATTCATGCCACCTCGTGTATGTACGGGGAAGGACCAGGTGTCTGGTGTACTCTGTACCAGACCCTCAATGGTAGACTGGCAGGAGAGCAGGAGAAGCCTTGCGTGGGACACTCCTTCCCCCCGAGCAAATGACAGTACCTGGTTTGGCCCCTTGAGCTCGTATCACGTCCCTGCCTTGTCCCTGCCTGTGTCGACTTGTTCTCGTTAATCTGATCCTTCACATCTTTGTCTCCAGGCCATCTCCCTTTCGCCTTCTTCCAACCCGTTTGCCTGCTTTGTTTTTATTCTTCCTGGCTTGGCGTGGCCTGGCCCTTGTTCAGAGCCATTCCTTGACAACTGCGGGGGATCACCACGAATTGTCAGTTGATTGCCACCAACAACCACCAACCCCTCCAATCTTGGCCTAAGCGACTTGGAGGCGAAGGCTGACGTTTGCGTCCGTCCAAACTATTTGGCCACTCAATCCAATCTCCAACCACGTCTGTCATCTGGTCCATTCTCTTGACGTGGGTAGAGCTGCAGAAAACCTCTAGCCTTGCATGATTGCATGATTGCATGCTGGGTATTAGTCCAGCTAGCCTCCAGCTCACCTCGTTCTGCTGTACTACGACCTTCTTTTTCTCTTGCCTGACCATTCTAGAACCAGCAACGGCACCATAAGACCCAGACCACACGTCATCAAAGTCGGGCCTGACACTCGTCTCACGTCTCGCATTCTGCTTGCTCGGTTTGCGGGCTGGCGTCGCCGACTTGAGTCAGCCGCAACCAGATGTTTTCGATTCTATTACTTGAAACTCCTCACTGTGCACTTGCGCATCCAAGCCACGACCACGGAGGGAATCGACTGACGGTATAAAGACGAGCAGCCAGGCGACACCGACACGGATCCAAACAGACCCCTGCAGCTGGACTTGACGTCTGTAGGGCTCCTGGGAGGGTAGCTGAGTGGACTCGTGCACACCATTGAGCCCATCTGGGCATTTTGGCGGGAGCAAGGCGTCGGACGGGAGGTGGCTTGCTCCACCCTCGTCTCACTCGTGAGGCCCGCCCTGTCGTCCCTCGTACCCGGTCCACTTGCACTAGTCGAGGAATCCGAATCGTCCAGGAAATCCGTCACCTAAAAGGTGTTGCAGCCCACCCAAAAACTTATTAGAATACGCGAACCCTTTGCTTTTTGCTAATCCTAGGGCACGATATTAAGACATTATTATCCTCGCTCAGCGCTGATACTCTTTTCGTGAACCCCTGTGGCGCCAGGTATACTCTGACGGGCCGGGGGTTCCTGCTAGGGCCAACACGGCTCTAGATTTATACCGTTGGTCCCGTTGTCAAGCCCGGCGCTGTGGCACGACCGCTTGCCTCCTAACGTTTCTCAGCGTTTTTTGTTTGTCCCCCCTGTTCTTGCCTACGTGGTATTTGACTGGGTCGAGGTAGCCTCTGGGTTATCATCTTTTGTATACCTTTGCCGTGTTAAACTATTGGAACGACTCTGCTGAATCGATTACCGGGCTTCGCTTCGATAATACTTTCACCGACATGTCCATCTTCGCTCACATTAAGAAAAGCCGCCAGCAGGCCAAAGAACATAATGCCAAGCTGGTCGAGCAGAAGAAAAAGGAATCAGATCAAGTTCCATATAAACATGTTCCTACTCATGCGGCAACCGATGCATTTGCCAGCGCGCCGCCGAGCTGGAGAGAGGCGGATCGTTCTCGAATCATTGAACAGAATCGCAGACGGAGTGCAATGGCCGCTAGCGGTCACCATATGAGTATGCCTGGTGTACCTCGGGTTGGAAGCAGCCTTTCCCGTGTGTCTTATCCTGGAGAAGGTGTCGCCGCTACGATTCGGATGCCCAGACCATACAGTTACGCCGGCATATCCCCATTTCCAGGTGTACTTCGTGACAGTCGTGAAATGGTGTACACCGCGCCAGACATGACATATGTACATCCAGGGTCACTTAAGGGGAAGGAAGTCCCTCGGGTCTACGACTCCCAGCGCATCAGCCCAGCGTCGAGTAAAGGTATGTCATGAGACCATATTTCCTGATATCTCCCAGGTGCCATTCCTTTGAACCCTGACACTAAGCACTGGTAACAGGTGACCCTTCTCCTGTGGAAAGCTCCAGTGACTCAACAAGTTCTCAAGACGACCTGGAAATGAAGCCTTCCAATGCAGCCAGGGCTCGAGCCGGCGATGGCGCCAAAGCTCATCGCCTTCATCCTAGTCGTGCCCGACGGATATCAGACGTTTCGGCAAATCAATACACGCTGTCCAACATTGGCAGAGGTAATACTTCTAACTATACTCGAGATTCTCGCCCGCCGCCTTCTATGAGGGGCTTCGGCTCAATTCCCACCGTCCCAGTCATGCCTCCGATGAACATTGGAGTTCTACCCGGAACTATTGCTGCCCATGGGTATAACGGCACATCGCCCTCAAACACGCTTACTCCTACATCACGGCGGAGCTCATCCACATCGCTGCCTGGCCTTTCCGGTGTGCCAACGCGGCAGACAGCTTCAGCTTCTTTGGCGCCCGCAGTATCGAGTGCTCACAAGTCTGAATACCCTCTGAATCGGCTATCAATATCTAGTTTCGAGTCAGGAGTTCCAACGCCATCCTCTAGAATGACCGTGGGTCAATCCGCTGGAGCTGGTATTGCCATGGCATATAGCAGCACATCACAAGCTAGTTCCAATGGCCGCCACTCCCAAGATGTGGACAGCATGCGGCGGGACACCTGGCAAACACAGGCTTTTGTCCCTGACCATCATCAGCACATGGATCGAAGCCGCCCTCCTTCAACTCTGGCTCATGGAGACCTCGTGAATGTGTTCCCTGAGCAGGCAGGACTTGAAGCAGCACCATCAAAGGGTGGAAAGAGCAAGAAACTGTCCAAGACAGGTGGAGGGAAGCTTTTCAAGAAGAATCGATGGTCCAGTTCGAAGGTATCAGTTGTTGCAGTCTAGAGTGCTGCAAAGACCTGCCACCTTCGCGAGGATTCATGGTGTAAGAGAGAGAATAGGTGCCCAAGATTGGTCTTCGAATCGAGAGATAAGCTTCTCTTATTGTGGGAAAAATGGCAACCCGTCACGAAGCCTCGCGATACCAGTTCCCTTTGGCCAGCCACTGACCTGAGCAATTTCAGTTCGATTTGCTCATCATTTTTTAACGAATTTATGATTATTTGGCATAGAAGAATGGTGTTTGGGGAGTCTTGCTTTGTGCATTTGTTGTCACTATCTTTGTGCTGTTTTATTATCATGCGGTGGCCAAATGGCCTGGTCAATAGTGGAATGGCTCTAGGATGTGTAGTAGGAATAAGATCGTGTGGTATAGATCAGGTATCTATATAAAAAGGGCATATACTTTATGTTAAAACCCCGCTGAAGATACAAGGCATAGCAGGGTAGTAACAAGTCTGACTGTTGTAGCGTATCCCATACTGGCTGAGGTGACGAGATCTAAATGAGTGGGCGTCGGTTGGCTCATGAAGCAAGGCAAGGTACTTCGCCGACAATACTCTACTTAGTATGCTGGCTATCTGGTTAGGTGGGCAGGTGGGCAGGTATGTACAATATATTTGTGCTGCACATTGCATTTAGGAATTTACTAATGCTACAGCAAATTTGGGAATCTGCTTTGAGTTGGTGGAGATGCAGGGACTGCATCCCTGCCAATGTGGACGATTGTGTCAAATTGTCTCCGAGAGGCCGAGAGCCCGATGGATACATAATCTCGAGAGACTGACTCTCACGCCTGACGATGTCGTATTATTTGGAGAAAGTGCTCAGACATACATGGTAGCATTGCATCAATATTCTGCAGACTTTGGTCACAAATAATGATGTGACGATGGTGAATGTAGGGTAGTACGGATCACTCGCACGTTCAAATTGGCTGTTACTTGGGACGGGGTTTTAAGTGGCTAATGCACTTAGTTGCCAACAAGTGCTGCTACTGGGTCAGCTTCCCGAGTGTTCGGCACCTCTCTGGCGGAAGATCTGTCTGACTCTGACTTCAATGTTGCAAATTACTCAGAGCACGGAGTAATGCATTGTGTGCCAAGGTTGAGCCCACCAACCTTGGAATAAAACTCCAGTGTACTGGTTACATACTATGTACTAGTATCATGGAGCACAGTGGTGACGGACTCGGGCAAGTTGGGCTACGGGGCTAGCTTGAGTGCAAGTTGACAGTCCCCATAATGGATGGGGACGGGCTGACATTTGCTCTATTTCCGTCATGCGGAGCGGTGGTGATTGGCTCCGTCAATACCAGACGTCAATAACTTAGTACTAAAGTACGGAGTACGGAGTACCCAAGGCACGCTCAAACAGCGTGCGCCACAGCCGTGGCATTGTGTCAGGGTCAAGCTGTGCAAGTGAACACGTTGACGTCTACTGAGTACAGGCCTTGAATGTGGCGTGGCGCGGTGTGGCCACGGGACGCCTGGGACGTGCAGCATTTCAATGTTGGCACTTGCGACTAGACGTCAGCTTGCAGACAACGGATCATCGCATTTATTTCAACAATTGATGTTGTCAGCTGGCAGCAATAATTAGCACCTGCCGTTCGCATGCTGTCCACTTCCACACGATTGCGCGATCAATTCCTTTTCATCTCCTCCAGTTTTCAGTCTACCTTGTTCTCGTGCTCTTCTTGACTCTCTTTTCCAATGACGACGCCTTGACTTTCAAACCACGATCCTCGCGCAGCAAGCTACTGTCCCTGGAGCTTCTCCAGGTTCAGAGCTCCAACGCTCATCTCGCAACAATCTGTACGCACGATAATTCATGGCAATGCCCCTCCTGGAGCTTGCGGCCCGCTTCATGCGGCCGCTGTTAGCATGGATTGAAGCTACCCCCGTTCATGTCCTTCTCGTCTGCTTCATCTTGCTCATTCTCCTAGGCCTTGCTTGTGTATGGCTTCTCTTCTCTTCTCTTCTCGCTTGGCGCATGCCCTTGGGAATATTGGAAACAATTTTGGCTAATATATTACCGTCTTCAGCTTTTCGTCCTCCTTCACCTTGTAGCGCCCAAACCCCGACCCGTCATCCCGTCTGAGAAAACATACATCACATCCAGCCCCTCAGGAAAGCCAACAACAGCTCGACAGCTGCCATGCTGGTACGATCGCTGGCTAGCTGAACGTCGCCTCCAGGAACAAAAGCATGTTCGTCCGCAAGAAGCGTATCCAGCCCCGGATGCTGGCAGCATTGAGCCTGCCGAACTGCGACTAAGTGTCGTGTTCCCTGCGTACAACGAGGAGGACCGAATTTTGCCCACGCTGGAAGAAGCCGTAGAGTATTTGGACAAGCATATAGGGCGAAGCACCACCGCCAAGGGTCCGTTTAGCCCCAGCAGCCGACGCCACCAGCGTGGACATTCGAGTGCTGCCAAGTCGAACGCGGAGCTGGGAGGTTACGAGATCCTGATTGTCAATGATGGGAGCAAGGACAAGACTGTGGAGGTGGCACTCGATTTTGCTCATAAGCATGACCTCCATGATATCCTTCGGGTCGTGACTCTGGTTAAGAACAGGGGCAAGGGCGGAGGCGTCACCCACGGCCTACGCCATGTAAGAGGCGAATATGTATTATTCGCCGATGCCGATGGTGCCTCCAGGTTCAGTGACGTGAGCAAGTTGATAGAGGGTTGTGAAGAGGTTATCGACGGCTCCTTTCGAGGTGTTGCCATTGGAAGTCGCGCTCACCTGGTTGGTAGCGAAGCCGTGGTCAAGGTAATTGTTCCCGGGCATCAACATTGTGTCCTAAGATGTGGCATGCTAAAACAATTCGCAGCGCTCTGCTCTGCGTAACTTTCTAATGCGATCTTTCCACCTGGTTCTCACCATCCTCACGCCACCTGCAACATCACGCATTCGCGATACTCAATGCGGCTTCAAGCTGTTCTCACGCGAGTCCCTACCCCACATTGTACCTTACATGCATGCCGAGGGCTGGATCTTCGACATTGAGATGCTGATGCTTGCTGAATCGGCGCCCGCTACGCCCGTTCTCGGTAGCGATGGCGGTGTTATTGGCACCAGTCCCGGGATCAAGGTCGCCGAGGTGCCTATAGAGTGGCATGAGGTGGGTGGAAGCAAATTAAATGTCATCCAGGACAGCATCAAGATGGCCGTTGGACTGGCCGTCTTGAGAGCGAGCTGGATGATGGGCGTCTACCGAAGACGGTTAACATAGACGTTGGGATTCTTCACGGACAAGTATAGACAGTCAAAATCAAAAAAGAAGAGAAAACTCATCAGAACACAACAAGGCTGCAGGAAAACAAGTCTTTGCTACGGTAAACAACACCGCTGCTATAATTGCCGCACAAACCCAGGAAACAAGTTATCTGACCATGTAACCCACTCATTCCATTCCATTCTTCCCCCTCCAAGCTCGTTCATCCGCAACAAGACGCTATGTTCTAGCATCTAACTGTCAGTAGACAGGCAAGCGGCACAAGATAGACATGGGGGTCCCATGGCGCGAGAGCTTGTTACAGCCCAATGTGAAGTTCATCTCCTTCTTAAGTCCCTCGCATTTACGCGACCTAGCACGATTAGTCTTACTGTCAGAAACGCCGCCATCTCAGAATCCAGGGTTCACGTACTTGTATCCCCAGCACCAGCCGTCCACGGTACCAAAATTAATCGCACTATCCTCGTCAGCCATCATCTGTCTCGACTGCGCGTCTGTAAAGCAACGTCGGGACACAACGTACTCGGTATGCGCGAGGTCGAGGCACTTCCCGCTGATTACAATGTCCTTCACAAAGTGGCCCAGATATTGGTTTTTCTTGTAGCACCCGCCGCCGCCGGCCAGATAGGAAACACCCTCGCTCTTGTTAACCATTTGTCTCCTTCCCCCTCTCGCTCCGCAAAGGCGAGAACCCAGATGCAACGGGAGGGGGGTCAGGGTGGCTACTTACCATGATGGACGTGGCCGGTTCGCAGAGCGTGGTGGTGCTCATGGCGAGGAGCACCATCAAGTGGCTGACGAGCTGCATTTTGATTATGAAAATTTTTTACTTGAAGGGATTTTGTAAAAGGGTGGCAACGAAGCCGAGAGCCTGGAAATGGGGTGCACCTTGTGCGTGCAGGAAGGGCCGGGATTTCTTTTATACTTCGAGGGCTTTTGCGGTGGGAAAGACGGCATCATCTACGCAGAGGTGGCAAGTTACTAGCCCGCAAGCTTCACGACGGCTCCTTGTAGTCGAGCACTACCTTTGTAAAAGGCGCGTACTGGCGCGGATCCTGGGTGGCTAAAACGCGACGCCGAGTCTGTACCTCTTGTGAGCCTTCTGCATCATCATACGCACAGAGCAAGCCTTTCGGGAAAAGTCACGCATGAACCATTATTATTATTATAAGCTAATGCACGTTCTCGTTGCTCATAGAGGCAGCCGCCGCTCTCATCTATTCCACCCTGTCCTGTGTGCAATCGTGATGGGCGGGTGAGCTCTTCGTGTATCTCTGGTGTACATATATACGCAGCATCTTGGACAAGATGACGCTTTGGTTAATAAAACACGGCACCATGTTTGTGATGTAAAAACAACAAGGACAATAAAAACAATAAAAACAACAACGCCTGGCCATGTTTAAAAAATTTGTGCTTTGCCTCGCGCTTCCCTGCTTATTCATGTCCCCCGAAGACGGTTACTGGAAGCCCTCGCGCCATACCAGCGGCAAAAAGACGCAGCTGGCTTTCCACAGGATAAGCACGGCATCTATCAACGCCAGGGGCGCCTTGAGGACACCCAGAGGCCCGGCACAAATGGCAAGGGCATTCAGCCAGAGGGACAAGAAGGCAACGGAGAAGAAGTGGTATGCTAGGACGGCAGGGCGCTGGATAATGCCGGCAAGGAGACCGCACGGCCCGTCGGTCATGCCGCGCTGGAAATACTCGAAGCAGCCCAGCTGGAGGGCGTACAGCTGGCGGTCATTGGCGGCGAAGAGCGTGTACAGGGCTTGGGCGAGGACGTTGATGTTGGACGAGACGTTTTTGCGGAGCCAGTAGAAGACGTTGACGGCGGCGCCGATGGCCTTGGAATCCTCAAAAGTCGGCACCCTTGACGGGTCGAGAAGCTGCGAGAGAAGGAGCGCGTCGTTGAAGGCGACAGTCATGCCGCCGCCGGTAAGGGGATGCCGCATGTTGAACGCATCGCCGAGGAGTAGCACTCCCTTGGGCATCTGCTTCGTCGGCGGCAGCCAGCTATTGGGCATGCTGCGCGGGATTTTGCCGTCTTCCAGCGCTCTGAGAGCAGCCGGCTGGACAGAAGGCGGGAGAGCGGGGATGGCTACGTTCTTGATATAGCCGCGGACACCTCCAGCAGCAGGCGAGGCCTCTGGAATGTCCTTGGGAACGTCAAACAGCGCACGAGTCTCGTGCGTGCCGATTTGGTACAGCAGTGTAGGGAATGTATCCTTTCCGATAATGACATGGCCGTAGTTCTCTTGGGGCAGAGTCGTATCGATGAGCTCGAGCGCATAGAATTTGCTCTTAACGACGGCCTTTTTGTCCCCGATGGCATCCTTGCGGAACTTGGAGTCGTAACCGTCGGCGATGATGGTCAACTGACCAAAGAAATAATCGGGCTTCTTGTCCCCAGTCTCGCGATTCTTGGTTCGGGTTTCGACGCCCAAAACCTGATCTGTATATTCACCCCGCAGAGTCTTGATGACCTCCGTCTCGACAACCGTTATGTTTTCGTGAGCAAGGCAACTCTCCCTCAACTTGGTGATGAACTTGCCATGGTGGAATGATCTGCCCTCGGGTCGCTTGCCCTCCTTTCCCGATCCACCCCAAGCGTATATAACGTTGCCGCTGTCGTCGATGGTCGGGTACGGAATCAGCGATGGGATGTGGTTAAAAATAACATTGTAGCCCTTGCAGGGGATGGCATCAATGCCTTCGACGCAGTGCCCTAGACCCAACTGCTTCAAAGCGGCCATGCCGCCGGGCTGCAGCAGCTCCCCGACAATACGATCGGGCTCCGCCATCCATCGTTCGAGTAGCAAGACTGAGCGGCCTTGGTTGGCGAGGGCAAAGGCAATGGCGCATCCAAAGACTCCCGCGCCTACGACAACGACATCGGCCTCGTGGTACTGCTCGCGGCGTCTGCGGGAGCCTCCCGGTGCGCTGATTGGGTTCGCAGACATTTGAGACGCTGTGTGGTGTATTGGCCGCCGATTGACAGAGGGCAAAAAAGACAGTCGGCTTGGGGTTTGTCGGTGTACCCAGAAGGGAGGGTGGCCAGATGGGTTTAGATTTCGCGGATCTGATGGCGCTGCAAAATAAGAATCCCCAGATCGAAACGTTTAGTATGGGGATGACGACAGACCACTTGTTCAATGACAACTCATCAGAATTAAAGAGAGAAAAATGATAACGAAAGTACACTACGGTAGGGTCGTGGTGATAGTCGCCCGAGACCGTGTCCTAGGAGAATCCGTTATATGTATCCCTCAGTGTCCCGACGTCAAAGAGATCATGCAATCAATTGATCCGAGGTGGCCCAATTAAAACGTCCTCAAAGGCCCCTCGCAGTGAAGCCATCAGGGGTCAAGTCTTGGTGGCCGGGTCCCCGTTTGGTGCCTGCAGGGCCTGGAGCCTCTGAAGCTGCCCGCAACTGAGCACTGCATGTGGTCTTCCAGCAGCTATGCAGCCAGACTTTGAGTACTCCGTGCCGCAATAATTGCCTGGCACTACACCAGGCACCTTAATGTTCCGTCCTGGCGCCACTGTGGATGGCTGCCATCGCTCTCAGCCAATTGCCATCGCGCCTGGAACTTGCCATCCTGGGTCAACAGGGCCCGACACCCACTGCACCAACGTTATCGAACCACCTGGCGCTGCTTTCCAACTGAAATTGCATGTGATGCATCTCGACTCGAGGTGTTGGGAAATTTCAGCCTTCAACATGCACTTCATCCACCAACGCCCGTGGTACTCTGTACAGAGTACCCAATCCCCCTACCCATAAACTCACCAATTTCTTCTTCTTCCTCTTTCTCTTCTCGTCCCAGCCCCCTTTTATGTCTGATGACAATCGCACCCGTCAGCCCTGTCTGTTTCGTCATCAGACGGCAGCTGGGCACTTTCTATAGTAATGCTTCGGGACTAGGTCGTTGTCCGTTTCCGTTGGCAATGGTTCGAATCTTGCTCAAATTTGCAAAAAGTGAGCCCATGGACCCATGACATGTCCGATTCTTTTTCTTCCACTCCAACTTGCAACTGGTCACCATGTTCCTTTGTCTATGAGACCCTGTGCTGCCCCCAATTAAATGCGACTGATTTCGATTTGTCGCTACGTGACTTGCTGTAGCCGACTTTCCTTATCTACTGAAGTACGGAGTACCTAGGTATTGATAGCTGGTTGCACGAGACGACACAAGTAACCTTATTTATTGCATTTTATGTGATCCTTCCATACATTAATTTTCTCAATTGTACATATAAACTATGGAATTTAGCCTGAGCTAGATGCCACTCCAAGCACAGGTTCGGCGATCTGTGCAACTTCCTGCTCCCGACGTAGTTTACTAGCTTTGTTGCTAAATCTGCCATTCGTCTTTGAGTGAACCTTGGATGATGGCATCGCCGCTAAACGAACGTAAGCCTCCGAGACAGCACGTCGATCGTCCTTAGTAGAACGACACTTTTTGACGTGAATGAGCGCCTCGTCTAGCTCGTCGAGAGCCTGTCGGTGTGGTGCGCTGTTTTGCGAATGCGCGACACTCCTCATCGCCGCCGTCTTCATGGCCAGCTTGATTGTTTCCTTGCATGTTCGACTACCATGCCACCATTGCACATCCGATGTGAATTCAGAAAGCAATGACTGCAAAGCCCGGTAGCTCGCAGACCCGGTGTAGGCAAACACAAGATTCGCAAAGTTGTACTCGTTGTACAAAAGCTCGCCATTCCCATTCTCTCTTGCAGCAAGCTCACACATGTCGGCAGCGGCCCGATGATCACCACGGCCAGATAGCGCCTGGGCAGCCTTGTTGTATGCACTATCATGAATGCGAACTCCCATCCGAAGAGCGCCATTGATCAACGAGCTGGGGTCATCGCCTCGTTCCAATTTTGCCAGCAATAGGGGAGTCAGTGCTTCACTTATGTCGCCGCCTTTTGCATAGGCAGACTGGATCAAGTTGCTCGCACGTTCTATATCAGGGTTCCGGCACTTGGTGTATGCCAACACCGCAAGCCGCAAACACTGCATAGAGTGGTCTGTGCCAGAAAAACAGGCGGTCTCGTATATTTCGGTAACTTGCTCCCACTCCCCATTGGAGACCAGCGATGCCATTTGCCGCTGGAGCTCATTCTGGCCCATTTCTGAAGCAGTTTGTGGCGCTGTCCGCGCTCTTGCTCGTAGACTTTCCTCTAAACTCTGAATGGTCTTGTCCGAAAAGCTCCAGAACTTACGACACCTAGCAAAGAACCTTTTATTGAAAGCCGAGTCAATTTGCAACCCGTGGCTGCTGCAAAATTGTAGCCAGGAGAAGACAGGTTCAACTTGTCGACGACTTGCGTAGTAGTCCAATACGGCATATATCCAACGATGTTTTAGGCTGAGCTTGTACTCCGTGGCAAGTTTCCGGAGGAACATTTCTAGCTCATAGGCATTGTGACTTTTGTCGAAAATGTCCGTGGTTCGTATTAAAAGTCGCTGAAACCCGATGCACTGCGTGTTTGATATCTGCCCAAGCGCTTCAATATCCGAGCAAACCTCTGCCCATTTACCCATTTTGGCATTACTTGTTATGAGTCGCGTTTGCAACCTGATATCAGATCTGCAAGCCTCCGAGTCTAACTTGCCCAAAAATTCGAGTTCTGTGTTTGCAAGTGAGTCGTCGCCACGTTCCAAGGCCAGAATGGCCATCAGCCGTCGTATCTTGTATTCTGTACTCTGAGGAATGCCAAATTCTTTATACAAGCCTGCGTCCTGGAGCACACGGTAAACTCTTTTCGTCTTGTCATAGTTGGCTTGTGTTTTTGCTAGCTGAGCGAGAAGTCGGCAAACCAGCACGCCGCGGGCCCATGAGCAGGACCTGGCATTTTGCGACAAGAACCTAAGGGCATCCTGTACCCCTTTTCGATTGCTTCCATGCTGTGTACACTCTATAAATGGTAGCAAGAACTTCAAGGGATCTTTGCTTAAAGGAAGCAACATAGCTAGGGTGGTTGCCAACTTGTCCGGACTAGCGGTTGAAACCACCTGGAGGAGCCTAATACCTTGACTCCGAAGTGGTCTTGTAGCTCTCGGCAATGGCGGACCAAATGCTGCCACCCTTTGGAATATCATGGTTGCCAAATTGATTCTCTCTGAGACATCTGCTTTTTTGGCACCCGTAAGTTCCATGTCTTGGAGTAGTTGTTCCAAAACCACTATCGCTTCATCGTAGAATGGTCGAACAGTCAAGCCCTCTGAACCGGATTTCTCCAGATAGAGCCGAGCAGACCCGATGGAATCAATGTGAAGACCCTCATTACTGTCCAAAATTGACTCGTATTCAGCTTCCGGTGAATCCTCTGCAGGCTGCGAGGGACTGGTCTTGGTGTCTGGGGTTGATTGTCTCGTCGATGATAATGGAGCCTTTGAAGCTCCAGACTGGGTGAATGCTCTAGGAGCCTTCCAATCCAGATCAGTATAGCAATGAGATCTTAGCGGCGATAGCCTCATGTTCTCGAGGTTGACCATGTCGAATGCGCGGCCAAGTACATCGACGTCAACTGGCGACTTGGAAACCTTGCTTCTCGTATCGGCTCGGCTCGTCGATTGAGTTCGTCCGTCATCGTCGTAATGCACTTCACTCTCGCTCCGGGTCCCGATGAGATGCGACCGGCCTCTGCGGCGCGTAGAGGTCCTCGGTCGGGGCAGGGGCGCCATGGATAGAACCTCCCCATCCACCTCGGCGAACCTGCTTTCCCATGGTGTATTGGTTTCAGCGAGAGCTAGTGGACCTCGATTGCTCTGCACCATGTGAAGCTTTCGTGCATTTTCAATTGCTGCTCGTGCAAGCTGCAGCCGGCGCCGCCGCTCCTCGGCGAGCAAGATGACAGAACAGGAGGTGGTAAGGATGACGCCTCGGAGAGCATTGAGCGCTGCTCTAGAGGGCACTGGATGTTTGGAGGCCATTTCGAGGGCACATGGTGGAGGAGACTCTGGAAATAGCAATGGAATGATACCCAGTGAACGGTGGCGATTGCGTCGCGGTGCAGTCAACAGTCGTTGATGAGAGCTTGACAGGTGGTACGATGCAAGGCCGTGCTTGGCTGGGCGACAAAAAGCTGTCTGCACTCAGGTAGGCTCAGGGCCGGTAACACTTCGGCAAGATTCGCATCGATAATTTGGCGCTATAAAATACCAACGCCCACAATTTCACGACCAGACAGCTGTTCAATTTTCAACCTTTCCATAACACACAACGCAACGCACAACGCAGCATCACAATCCAACCCTTCTCATCTCTGCGATCGCATAAAAGAGCTGTGAACTTAGCACAACATGACAATCGGGATAAATGAATAGTATTCAAGTTGTTTATCTTTCCCTTGAATACTCTTAATTAATCCTGCTTGTCATGCGGTGCTAAGTTGACATCTATTTTATGCGACCGCAGAAGAAGCTACGAACGCCCTTGCCGCTCAATAAGCTAGCGAGGGATTTACAACGATCAAATCTGGCGGCATTATTCAAAGCGGACTGGGTAACAGAACCACTACGAGATTCGATGTTAGCATAGTGGCCGCTACCGGCCTTACGATTTCAATACAGATATTTACAAAACCTCTTCAAGAAAGATCCAATGCCCGTTTTCATTGCAAGTCAAATCTCCTGCCATTGACTGTGATGGAGGGAAATTAGTCTATTGTGCTCGTAAGGCTGGAGATATAGCTTATCGCAGTTAATAGCAGTAGATTTGACTTATAACACGCCTGTTTTTGCACTGACACCAAGTCAATTGGTCTAGAATAACCCTAACAACGAGGCTGCTAGTTAACTTCAATTTATTCAATACAAGTCGGCGGCACAGCGGCGTTGATAGCTTCGAATAATACACGTCTTTCAAAGACTCAAAAATCGCAATTTTGACCGTAAATCACACACACACGCGCGCGCGCGCGTTAAGGCGGGCACCAACAAGGCGGTGACTCGATGTGTATTATTTGAAGCTATCAACGCCGCTGTGCCGCCGGCTTAGCATTGAATAAATTGAAGCTGACTAGCAGCCTGTTATCGTGAAATTGTGGGCGTTGGTGTTGTGTGTGGCACCAGCAAGCGGCCTTGTAGTCTTGTGTGGCTGTATGAAGTTTCCTTGGTATTTTTATGGCAAGAAATGAAGGCATCTCGCCAGATTAGGACTAAGGGGGTATGCGTGTTTAGTTGCCCTAATTTGGATGGCACTGAGGGAAGGAGCTGGCGGGAGTGCCTGCACATTGATGCTCATTGGAAGCATGCATGTGGGAAACTCGCAACACTTGACTGAACATTTCGCAACCAGACGCTGTTTTCTAGATCCTTTCCATGGACTGGGCTGCGCATGTGCGATGCTTGCCCTACAGCACCTTGTGGCCCTCCGCAATACTTGGGTATCAGGATTGTTGATTTGCCGACGTCGATTGCGAACGACGTGTCATTGATTGAAAACGTCTCACCGTCAGGTACCATTACACTTCAGTGTTGGCAGACGCCCTAAACCTTCAGAGAGGTCGACTCGAATAACTTCACAACTTTAGTTCACCTGTCTCAAATGTTGTGGGCAGCGCTGAAACAGGCACGGCTCCATACAGGCGTCTCGAACACGGGACCGCCAGTGGCTTCGGTTTCCCGTCGCCCTGCTTCAGACGCGTCACTCCATGGCGTTACGGAACTGTATGTGCGTGTTTAAGTAGAAACAGCCAGACTGGGGCCTTCTTCTAACCTTTGATCAGTTGCATTTGCCATCTTGCGAACACACGCCCGTGCATGCACGTACATACATACTCGGTTCCCGTGCTTGAAATAGTTGAGTCGGTGGCACCTGCAGTATCAACGCTCATGGGGTGGCATCTCGGGAGTATTCGCATCCGTCTTCTCGGTTCTTTCTGGAGCCACTCAAGATGCCTGGATCACATCTTTCCCGACGTCGATCCCCGCCTTGGCTCGACTGCGGTTCCTCTTCAACTATCCAAGGTGACTGCAGCGCTTACCGCGTGCCCACTGTCCGATCCGGTCTAAAACTAAGTACCGTCACTTTCTACAATGTAAACTCGGCAAGTATTGGCGAAGGGGCGGCTTCATTAGCTCGTTCTACCCTAGCAGGAAGCAAGGCTCGTAGTGACTGCGTTGGAGCTGGTCAAACATAAAATTGAAGGCCGTCCCCAGGCTACACAGGTCAACGATATACTTTGTGTCTGAAACGACTTTATTCTGCATTCTTAGACCCTCCATCTCCGACGACTACCCTCCCTTTATGACTTTGCCCTGTCCCAGTAGAGCCTTCACTATTTTGCCTTGATCTTCAGCTCCCAGACCACCATGAATGTTGCATTGCCTCAGAATGGGGCACCAAAGTCACCTTTGTCCCGTTACCGCCTTCTCTCTCCCACTGCCTCTGTTCGCGTCAGCCCGCTATGCCTTGGTTCTATGAATTTTGGTGATGCTTGGTACGAAACGAGATGCAGCCATTGTTGGACAAGGAACATCAAACTGACGGATCGACACTCATAGGGCTGATTGGATGGGGGAATGCAACCAGGAGAGCACCGAAAAAATCCTCGACTTCTTTTTCGAGCAAGTGAGTTACTCCTCATGCAGCCTATTTAGAAGTGGCGTCAGATGCGTCAGTGTGAACTTTGCTAATGCCGCCACGGCAGGGAGGTAAGGCGTATAAACGAGACTGCGCCAGATCGAACTCCGGGGCCAGACCTTCAGGGCGGATCGCTAATAGCCCTCTTTGATCTAGGAAATTTCATTGACACCGCAAACAGCTACCAATTCGAGCAGTCGGAAACATGGATTGGCGAGTGGATGAAGAAGCGCGGCAATCGTGACCAGATGGGTACGTTGAATGCTACGAATTGTCTATCGACCCCCATCTACCAACAGGTTATGGCGTTGATCGCTCATCATTTATTCTCGCATGTAGTCATTTCAACCAAGTACACCACCAACTTCAAAGCTGGCCCTAATCATCCTCATATCATGGCCAACTGTGTTGGAAATGGTACCAAGAGTTTACATGTATCAGTCAATGCTAGCCTTAGGAAGCTGCAAACTGACTACATCGACCTTTTGTACATCCATTGGTGGGACTACAGCGCGTCAATACCAGAAGTTATGCAGTCCTTGAATCAACTTGTCGCTACAGGCAAAATCCTGTATTTGGGAATCAGCGATGCCCCGGCTTGGATTGTGAGGTGTGCAAAACATCTGCTCCTCATTTCTGCCGATCAAATATGGCTAACCCTCCTTATAGCAAGGCCAATGAATATGCTCGAAACCACGGGCTTCGCCAGTTCTCGGTCTACCAAGGTCGATGGTCCGCGTCTTGCCGAGACTTGGAGCGCGATGTCATTCCGATGTGCAAGGCTGAAGGCATGGCCATCACTCCTTGGGGCTCACTTGGCGGCGGAAACTTCAAGACTGAGCAGGCCCGAAGATCCAGTGAAGGCCGCAGGACAGAGGTTAGCGACGCCGATATCAAAACAAGTCGCGTACTTGAGGAGATCGCCATCCGCAAAAACACAGCCATCACTAGTATTGCCTTGGCGTATGTAATGCACAAGACGCCCTATGTGTTCCCTGTCATAGGAGGAAGGAAGGTTGAGCACCTCAAAGGCAACATTGAGGCACTTACAATCGAGCTCACTGACGAAGAAATTCGATTAATCGAGGCTGCCGTGCCCTTTGATCTTGGCTTCCCTCATAACTTTCTATGGGGCCGACAGGTACCCAATCCTTTACAGGACGTCTGGCTTTTGTCCACTGCCGGAAATTTTGAACATGTTGAAGAAGCCAGGGTGTGTTTTGCTCCCATGTTCTCCACGTTCTCGGTTTTCTGACAATCGCATAGCCTATTATACCGAAGAAGACAGGGGAGTAGAACACTTCGGTTAAAACGTATAGTTGGCGCTGGTTACCATACCGTCAACATCATGATGAATTTGAAGATACAGCCACGCCGTACCGGCAGTATTACCCACAGCCATGATTTTATGTCTACCGTATGATTCGGGGGGCCGGCTTAGGACAGGCCACCACAACGAGAATACCTACACTTATTTAACACCAGTGATGATACTATACCCACCGTGTGCTAGCTTTGTGTCAATGTTGCCGATTACAATGGTCATAACTTTATTTCATTGCAGGGGTATCTACATACCGATTTTAAAACCTGGCCATGAGGACTCTGAAGAAACACCAGTCACCACACAATACTATGTCCCCTAGCTGAACGCCATCTAGTTCAGGTTGGTTTTTCTGCCACATTGCTCCAAATTCGTACATTTCTGTAAATCCTTTACTTTGCACCTTTGCCCTTTGCTTCATTCTCACCAAGTTCCCTGATTAAAACAGACGTAGCACCAGCGCCTGTGTAGTCCTCCTGGCCAGTCTCGAACCCAGGACACACTCCAACAGCTAGGTATTTACCATCATTAGAAAATGCTAGCGCCGCAACGCCATTCGAAAACTTTTGATACTGCTTTAATCGCCTCTTGGCCTCGGCATCCCACAGCGCAACAGTTCCATCTCCGCCTCCTGAAGCAAATGTCCCATGAACAGGGTGGAATGCCAGCGCATTGACAGGGTAGACAACATCACCATCACCGTCCGGTGCTGGTTGTCTATGACACTTGAACGCATACTTTCGAGCTTGCGACTCTGCTGTATCCTCAAACCACTCCACGGCCACACGGCCCTCGATGCTGGACGTCGCATACCCTGCGTCATTGGGCATACATGCGACAGCACGTGTCAGGTATCGAAGTGATGATTCTCGTGTTTGCCAAGGTTTCAGCTCAGTGCCGCCCGAGGCGAAGAGCTTCGTGATGGCGTTGAGGTCGTAGATGTGAATGATGCGGCCCGTCATGGCGACGACGATCTTGGTTGGACTGGAGGATATGGCGTGTGGCTTGGCGGGGAGCGGAATGCGGATTGGAGCGCTGGTGGAGGAGAGATTGTGTAAAGTGAGAGTACTATCCCATGAGGCAGAGACAAGGATATCTTGGATATTGTTTAGCAGAGGCACGGTTTGATAGGGGAGACGGGGCTTACTGTGATCCTTGCTGAACACGACGCGGCGAACGGGCGCAGCATGTTTACTCAGGGGTGTTATCTCTCCAGTTTCCAAGTCCAATCTAGAGCACAAAAATTAGTTACGTGTAGTACACTTGCGAGCAGCTTCAAGAAACACACCTGCTAACAGTCCAGTCCATGCCTGCCGTGAAGGCTTCATTATCATTCGCTCCAAAGCAGACATCTAGAACGGGAGCTCGGTGCTCATACGTGTTGGTCAGACTGCCCTCCGACCCGCCGCTGGCGACATTGTAGCTGTATACTTTCTTGTCCCACGACGACACGAGGAGTTTGCTGGAGTCGGACGGCGCAAATGCGACCGCGGAAACGGCGTCGCCCGGCGGCGGCGAGAGTTCAAATTGCGTAGCTGTTTGCGCGATTAGCCATGTAATCGGATCTGGCTGTGGGCTTTTCCCAATGGGCCGGAAAATTAACCTACCTGGAGCCATTGTCGACACTCGCCAGTGCGTCTCTAGCAGTGTGCAGCTTGATGAGTCGCAGCTTTTGGTTGTTTACTTCCAGTCACGTGGGCGACAGCAGTTCTCTAGCCAGGTTACAGGTCACTCACTCCCTCTCCGTGGCACTCACAGAGCAATGAACAGCAGCTGGGCCAGTTCTGCCGCTGCATACCGCTTCGGAAACTAGCCACACCCCGCCACACCCCACCATCCAGTTCGCCGCAAATCGAAAATGTCAAAATTATGACTCTCTTTTAACCACCAAACCCTTCACTCACGAAGTTTTCGAACGGCCACGGTCTACCTGATAAACCTCGAAACGAGTCGCGCCACTGAATTTCCGACATTTCGAAAATTTTCACACTTCTCTCGAAATAGCTACACTTCACAAACGACGGGTCTGGGTGCAGTTTTAAGCGTGCAAACGTGCCGATATATCTCTGGGACCGGCGAACCCCACCTCCCCTCTTCTCGTACCTAAGAAAACCGAACGATTAATCCCTTGATCTTGTCGAGATTCAGAATAACACCGCCAATATGTCGTTAACGAACTGCCGCTTTTACGAGGAGAAGTTCCCGGAGATTGATAGCTTCGTCATGGTCAATGTCAAGCAGGTGCGTTTGGAAGGGGCTGGACGCAGGCGATCGCACGGGGGTCCATGAATCTGACAAGAATACGTGGGTAGATCGCCGAAATGGGTGCTTACGTCAAGCTTCTCGAGTACGACAACATAGATGGCATGATTCTCCTCTCTGAATTGTCGCGACGACGTATTCGAAGTATCCAGAAGCTTATTAGAGTCGGGCGTAACGAGGTTGTCGTTGTGCTGCGAGTGGACAAGGAGAAGGGTACGTGAATGTTCTGCTTTGGCCAGTTGCTGCCCAAGTAACAGGGCTAGAGAGAAACATTGAGAGAAGCTAACGTTGGCGGCAGGCTATATTGATCTTTCCAAGCGACGAGTGTCTCCCGAGGATATGGTCAAGTGCGAGGAGCGATATAACAAGAGCAAGACCGTCCATCTGATCATGAGACACGTCGCCGAGAAGACCCAGACTCCTATTGAGACGTTGTACGAGTCCATTGCCTGGCCCTTGAACCGGAAATATGGCCACGCCATCGATGCCTTTAAGCTGTCTATTACGTACGTTTCGCTAGGACGTCATTTGTCTGGGGGCCAGGTACTAATCTCGTCGATAGCAACCCCGAAGTCTGGAACGATATGACTTTCCCCAGCAAGCCCGTCGAGGACGAGCTGAAGCTGTACATTAGCAAGCGACTTACTCCTCAGCGAACCAAGGTTCGAGCTGATATTGAAGTCACCTGCTTTGGCTATGAGGGCATCGACGCTGTCAAGACTGCACTGAGAACTGCCGAGGCCAAGAACGACTCTGAGGATGCCAACACCGACACTCAAGTCAAGGTCAAGCTTGTCTCGCCCCCTTTGTATGTGCTCACCAGCACTTCCTTCGACAAGCAGCAGGGCATTGCTCTCCTGCAGGAGGCCATTGAGAGCATCAGAAAAAGCATCGAGGCTGCCGGCGGCAACCTAACTGTTAAAATGGACCCCAAGGCTGTTACCGAGAGCGATGATGCCGAGCTGCAGGCCCTCATGGAGAAGAGAGAACGTGAAAACGCCGAAGTCAGCGGTGACGAGAGCATGAGCGAGAGCGACGACAATATCCCCGAGACGATCTAGGCAGCCCCATAGCAAGCAAGAAGGGAAGAAGAAGGCCACTAGTATCTATTAGTAGACTCGGGTCCGGATTGACAAGGAGGCTGGTGCCCATCGGCGATATCCCGAGGCCGTTACGAGGTCGCACTGGGTCGATGCAATACGAGATGTAAGCGGCTCACCGTAGGCTATACTGTAAAAACTTGGAGGTAGGGACCGCATGATGATGAGAATGGCATGGGTTGGTGAAAAAGGCTGGTCAATATTGGCATTTCATGTAAGCTATTTTTTTTGAAATAGCCGGTGACGCCCTCAAAACGGCGTTGGAGACTGAAGCAATAGCATGAAAAAGAAACATGCATGAATTGAAGACTTGACATACATGGCTGGGAGCTGTGCTCTGCGTTGGGGTAGAAACTAGAGCAAAGACGTCGGAATAGTCGTACGTCGCAATCTGGCGCTGCAAATGTGTTGCGGTCGGATTGACTGGATCCTGGATGGAGCTCGGGGGTCCACCGCCAACTGCCAGCGCCACCAACAGCACCAGCCTGGCACTCGAGTTTGCCATTTGTAAAGGCAGCTGGAATGCTTTACCCAACCTCAACCTCGCACTTCACAACGTCGACTCATATACCACGCTTCCCCGCGCCCTCGTGTACCTCTCTGGAGGAGTCGATGCACCGATGGCGCCGGGCTCGATATGGTCGCGCGTACGAATACCACCATCCGGGCTAGCCCGAGCCGTCACTCTGAATCTGATGGGCTTCGCGACGTGGATCCCCGTCATTGCCTGGTTCAACATGCACGTCGCAGAGCTGACGTTTGTGGATGGCTCATCCATGTACCCGTTCCTGAACGAGGACAAGGACTCGACTCTACGGCGAGATTTTTTTCTGAATTACAAGTGGTCGCCGCAGGAAGGGTTGGAGAGAGGCATGGTTGTCACATTGAGGTTTGTGTGCCTGAGCCTCTTCAGACGGGGGGGAGCCCTCTAGACTCGGGTGGTTTTGGGCCAGGGTCGTGACTTTTGTTGCAGCATCAATGTCTGACAGCAACGTCTAGGAGTCCGTATAATCCGGAGGTGGTTGCCGTCAAGAGGGTGGTTGCGCTTGAAGGAGATGTGGTCAGGACCAAGAAGCCCTATCCCATACCGACGGTCAGGATACCCCAGGGCCATGTTTGGGTGGAAGGAGATGGGCCGGCGGGATCGAGCCTGGACAGCAATACGTATGGACCTGTGTCGAAGCGCTTATTGACGGGGAGGGTTACGCACATTGTGTATCCGTGGAGGAAGTTTGGGCAGGTGAGGTGGTGGGAGCATGAGAGCAAGCTGGTGGAATGATGGCTTTGTATGATGTGATGTCAATGACGGTGGACCTGTGTGTATATTATGGCTTGTAGGATGTACCGGTGGTCATGCATAGAGTTGGATGGTTATAGGACTAGATAAAATGCCCAATGCAATGGTTGAAATGGTAGATGTAGCGTTACGTTATCCTTTTTTCTTCCGAGTACCGTTAGGTAGGTAGCTGCTGAGTTGCTCGTTCAAAGATAACATCGAAGAGTGAGTTGCAAGCTGGCTGAACTTGAGCCTTCAGGAAGCAGCGCACGGACCATCGGTGATCCCATAAGCCCTGCGCTTGTACTGTACGGAGCACCGGTGGACTGCACAGCGAGCACTAGCCCACCGGGGGAGAAGCGGACGCCCAGGCACAGAGCAAATCCCAGCAAAAGGGACTGGAAGAAAAAAAAAGTGGTTCGGGGATAAAGTCGGCACCGGAGCAAAAAAATTGTATGCGCTCACAGTTGGGTGCAGGGCCGCCGCCATTGACTCGAGGCACACGCGCAACGAGCATCCAACGTCGTTGACGCAACAGCCCCCATCACAGCATTCAGCAACATAGACGAGCACAGCGATAATCGCTCACTTGGCGCTGTGGTCTTGACTTGCCCGTTTTCAATTTTTTTTTCCCCCAGCGTTTCAATTTATATCTCTGCGTCGTTGATCCCGCGAAACCCCGACCCAAGCGGTTTTTCCTACCGTCTCCTGTCTTTTTTTTTGTTTCTCTGCGATTTACGGCGGCGGGCGTCTGGGCCATGCCCCTCGCCTCACAACTTTCCAACTTCTTCTTCGCCGGCTCGTCTGCTTCGGCCGGCGACAGCAGTAGCGACGAGCACGTCGTCGGGTTGGCAGAGCCGCCTCGCAATGCCGGTATTCACACGAAGCACTCCCCGGGCAGAAGCAGCGTCATAGCGTCTGATAGCGGGCATACCATGAAGAGCGAAGATATCGAGACGGAGGGCCGGCCGCCCTATCTCCATGTGCGTTTCTTTCCTTCTCGTGTCTGTGATTTGGTCTGGTATTCATGGTTGGTAGGGACGAGGTACTAACTGCTTTTTTTGGGGTTTCTAGGCCATGATTGCTGGTGGTATTGGCGGCTCAACTGGCGACCTGCTCATGCATTCGCTGGATACAGTCAAGACACGGCAGCAGGGCGATCCGAACATCCCGTCAAAATACACATCATTGGGACGATCATACTACACAATATGGAGACAGGAAGGTGTAAGACGAGGTCTGTACGGGGGATGGATCCCTGCGCTGGGCGGCTCGTTTCCCGGCACCGTCATGTTTTTCGGCACATATGAATGGAGCAAGCGATTCCTGATAGACCACGGCCTACAGCACCACTTGGCATATCTCTCAGCAGGTGAGCTCTCATCCCATGTCTGGGAACTTGTTGCAATTTGAGCGGCACGGCGGAAAGTTTTGCTGACACGGCTCGCAGGATTCCTCGGCGACCTTGCCGCCTCCGTCGTCTACGTCCCCTCCGAGGTCCTCAAGACCCGACTACAGCTCCAGGGACGCTACAACAACCCCCATTTCCGATCCGGATACAACTACCGGGGCACGCTCGACGCCGCGCGCACCATTGTCCGAACAGAAGGCGCTTCGGCCCTCTTCTACGGGTACAAGGCCACGCTGTACCGAGACCTGCCCTTCTCCGCGCTCCAGTTCATGTTCTGGGAGCAATTCCACGCCTGGGCCCGCGTGTACAAGCAGAGCCGCGAAATCGGCGTGCCGCTGGAGCTTCTCACCGGCGCGGCGGCAGGTGGTCTCGCGGGCGTCATCACCTGCCCTCTCGACGTGGTCAAGACGCGGCTCCAAACACAAGTCAACCCCTCCCCGGACCAGGTCACCAAGCTGAAGGAGGTGGCCTCCTCCCAGAAGCGACACATCTCAACATCGTCACCCAGCACGCACCGCCCGCAACCTGGTGCCATCGCCCTCGAAACGTCCTCCGTCATCACCGGTCTGAAGGTCATTTACCGCACCGAAGGCCTGGCCGGGTGGTTCCGCGGCGTCGGCCCTCGTGGCGTATGGACCTTTATCCAGAGCGGGTGTATGCTCTTCCTGTACCAGCGGTTGCTGCACCAGCTGGAGGTGATGATGCCTGCTGAGAAGGACGACTTGTAAACTGGAGGGCGTTTTTTTTTGCGTGTTCTTTTTGTAATATAGACACCGCATGGTAAAGGGGCAAAAGAGCCCAACGGCATTTTGAACATTTTTTATTGAAGCTAAAGGAGCCATGTACATAAAAACGAGCGGGTTGCTACTTGTATGAGACGGAAATAAGGGAGGCATAAGAGCGTGTTGGGGGGGAAGCAAAGAAATATAGATGCCACATCATTGTTTGGCGTTGGAGGCTGATAGATGGGCCTGGGCAGGGCATTTTACGGTACATAGAGGTATCCATGGATGCCGACTCTCCAAATGAACATTACTACTGTACTTGGTTTTGGCTGCAAAAGGTTCATGACTGGTATTGCTGCAACGCTCTATGCGAAGGCACTCGATGCCGACTTTGAGGGGTATCTATGAAGTAACTAGCCCAATGCCCGCAAAGTAAATTACGTCTGAATGTACATCTTTCTATGCAAGATTCACGCCTCGCTTTCACTCTCTTCCGCAGAAGCAGACAACTCTTCAAATTCGTCTGTCCGCTCAGAAAGCTGATCTCTTGCCAGGCATACCGCTATTGCTGCCGTAAGCGCATTCCACACGCTCTGGTGGCGGTCCATGAAATGCATGTCTACATGGAAACTGACGTACGCAGAATCACCCTTTGCACTGTCGACGGTAAGAAGGAAGACGGATGTGCGGAGGATGAAGAGTCCATATACAACGGGAGGTTTGTATCTGTATTTGATTTGGCCGCGAGTACTCTGTTGTTCATCAGGGGTCAACCCGTTAGATATTGGTGATGGAGGGGATCGCCTTCTTGTTGGTGTTGTATCGTCGCGTGATGGGCTCCCCGGTCTTGGTGTGCCCTGACGAGAGCCGTTTCTTGACGGTGCCTTGGCCGATTCGCTGAGCTCCTCAACTCTCTTCAAGTACTTTTCCACTATCAAGGTGGAAAAGTCGGCGCCCTTTTCTCCCCCCTCAACTTCGGATACATCCCAAAATGAATCATCTCGATCGACTCTCAGGAATTCTCTCTGGGCCATGGCTAGCGCACGCATGCGATTCTTCATGGTACTCGTGATGTCTTTCTCTCCCAACTCGGCATCCATGACGGCAGTAGTGATGTTTGGTACGATTTTAAGATGAGAGTAGCCTCCGTCCTCGGCAGCCCATGCGATATATTTGTCAATACACCTTTTAATAAGTTGTGTAGCTTTCTTCCGCAGACCCGATTGGACGGTGGTTCGGACGGAAGATGTCAGGTCTATGAGACGAATGAGGGCCATGGTTGCTGCACGTCATGTTAGCCTGAATCACGTCGATGGCAATTGTCTTTTGATTGTTTTTTATGAGTCATTTCAGTTTACCTTGAAACTCTTTCTTCATTGACCGGCTGTATATGATGGAAGGCACCCCATCACCCGCGGAAAAGATGCTATCCACGACGGGTATACCCCTAAAATCCACATGCCAATGCGCCGGAAGTAATGGTATGTCCGCCCTCTGAAACAAAATCTCGAACAGTTTCTCTTCCTCATCGGCCCATGTGCTTGCTCCAGGATAACTTCTCTTTTCTTGCTCCAGCTCCAGTCGTAAATCGGCGGCTGCAGTAACTGGAGCATCGACCGAACTTTCATACCCTTGATCGAATAGGTCTATTGTTTCTGTAACAGGGTGTCTATCCTCCTCCTCCTCCTGCTTGATACTGACAGGCATCTGCGGTTCAGTGATAGTATTTTGCGGGGATACCAATGAGGTTCTGGCGAGGCGTGGTCGGGGTGTGTTGGAGAGCGAGGGTGAGGGCGGAGTTTCCATGTTGGCTAATCAAAGTAATAATTTGATGGCTTTTAGAAGGGTATAATGTTGACGACCGAAAACTCATCCAAGTAAAGGGCACCGGGAATGGAAGATGCTGCCCTGGTGTGACAAAGAAACGTGTTGATTGGGGAACGTGCTTGTCCTCTCATTCATGATGGTTACTCGAGGATGGCGTCGCGACAAAGGAGCCAACTGTATGTTTTTCAAAGGAAATGACGTTTTTAATACTTCCCTCCCATTTGGCGATGAGTAGAAGATGTTCACAAAGTGGTCTGCGAAATAGGATTTCTATGCCTTGTGACAGCGAAGTGACATTGAAATTATTTGGCTTGCGTCTGAATGCTTGACAAGCACAGCGCACATGAGTGGGGCCAAGACTAATTGCTGCTCCGTCCAGAGCACGAGAAGCCAGGCGCTTGCGTTGTGCTGGAAAGAACGTACAACACCTGCAGGTGGGCAGTTGACGCCAGTGCATAATAATGTCATCAAGCAAAAATCGACACCGCGCGTGCAGCCATTTATTCTGGGCGTCACATCTCTCGCTTTTCCACGCCCACCCGTTTTGGCCTGGTCGCCTCACCCTGTTTGGCCGCACCTGATATCAGCCAGGACCGCTCGGCACAGTTTTTGCATGACGAGCATATAAGTGCCTCATTGGCGGCACCTGGATACCTAACAAAGATTTGAGTAGTATGAAAAAATATAATTCCTTTACAATTATTGCCTCATGCGACACTACCATTAGATGTCATGACAAGCAACTGAAGCAGGTTGGTCCATGAGACTGCTTACATAATCGAACCTTCCGCCGCCAAGCCAATCACCACTCTCTCCAAGAAATATTTTGGGACGCCATCCGCAGAGCGTATCGCGACGAACCTCACCACGCCAACGCACAATGGCCGAAGTCGCAAAAGCAGCAGCCCGACAATTACCAGGCTTCAGACTGGGCCAAAAACAAGTCTTCCTGTACGATACAAACCCCCCTCTCCTATCCCCAAAACTCGCCACACCCGCCCCTTGCCCCCTAAAGCTAATCAAGAACCTTTTCCCGTTCGCGCACAGTCCCAACCATGTAATTACGTTTCTCCGGAAAGAACACCTCCCGCCCAACGAAGCCTGCTTCCAGGTACCGCTGCGCTTCACCAAGTTCGACCTCCGAGACTACCTGTGGAACCTATACAACGTGGAGGTGACCAAGGTTCGGTCGTACGTGAAGCAGCAGCCCCTCACGCAGCGAAACTCGCACTCGCGGTCGTGGTATCGCCCGCAGCCGCTGAAGATGATGACGGTCGAGCTGGCCAAGCCCTTCCAGTGGCCCGAGGCGCCGACCGACCTGGAGCCGTGGAACCATGAGCTCTGGAAGATGAGGGAGGACCTGATGGAGAAGAGAAACGAGGAGCAGATCAACCAGCACAAGTTTGAGATTGCAATGAGGAGCAAGGAGGAGATGAGCAAGGAGAGGAGAGAGTTGAAAGGGCTGGCGGAGAGGATGCTCAGGGGAGAGGTCAAGTGGGATAACGGGGTGGCCCTGGATCCCAAGTGGGATTCTGTGCTGAAGGAAGCGCAGAGGAAGGATGCTGCCGCCTGAGAGGATAGGCGGCGGAGGGGAGCAACACAAAGCTGGGCAGTGGAAAAAAAAATAAGGTTTCAGTCGTATGGGACTGGACGTGGAGAGTAACGCGTCAACGTCGACTGCGTGAGCCATGTACGATACGCAGGCATATCTGTATATTACTGTAGCCAATAGAAGGCAAAACCGGGTGGCGCCGGCACTATAAAACGAACAAAGTGGTTCTTGTTCTTGATGTGGGAACAAATGATTCAAAGGTACGGTATGGGCAGATTCAACATGATTGCTCCCAGTACTGTTGGCCTTGAAAATGGAGGACCTGGTCTCCCCAACTCCACCAGCCGGCCGTGAGGTTGCGGGCGAATATCTCTAGGCCAGCATAGTCCTGTTGCCCCAGGACATCTTGGAACAGCAGCCGCAGATTTGGCTTTCGAGAGTGAACATCTGGCGCGGCGACGATGACCTTGGCCTTGAGACCAGGCGGTGCCGGCACACCGATTGGCTTGGCTATGAGAATCTTCTCCCATGGCTTCCTCCAGACCGACTCAACGTCGTAGAGGGGCTCGCCGGCAGCTGTAATTTTGAGCCACGTCCATTCAGCGACCAATTCTACGCCCCAAGAAGCGAATACCCCCGCGGGGGATGTGAGAAGCTCAGGGATACTAGCCTTGTTGGTGATCCAGACGGCCACCAGGCCATCGCTTGCTAAATGCGCCGAGATGGGTATGCTCGTCAGCAAAGCTCGGATATCATCTAGGTTAGTAGCAGTGGCATATTTATTGCTGCGTCTTCTGGCAGAACGATTTGGCCAGGGAGGGTCAAGAACGACCAGCTTGAACACGGGTGCGGTGTCAGCAAAGACTTGTCTTAGGTCCTGGATGGATCCATGCAGCGGTCTGGCGTCCTGGACAGGTAGCGGAGGCGGTGCATTCACGGCCTCGATGTCGGCAGGTACCTGTTTGCGAGGAAGATGGAACGGGCCGTTGTAGCCGTCGCACATGACTTGCAGAGCACTTTGAACAGCTGCGGCGGTCATCAAATCGGCTATTTGGGCAGCAGGGGGCTGGGCCGGCCAGTCGTGTGCCGCACCGCCATCATGTCCAGACGCATCATGGTCGCAGCGACCGCGACGACCAGCCCGACGTCGACTCCTCTTCGGATCCGGCGTCGGAAAGGGTTCGGTCGGCGGCGGATCCGAGTAGACCCGGCGCAGCAATCGGCAACCAGGCAGGACTTGCGCTTCTTCCAGGGAGCGTGGGACATCTAGCAGGACGACAGTCTTGTCGCTGCTTTGGAAGAGGACGCTCGACGCGGTGGCAGCATCATCTTGTGGCGGTCCAGACATAAGACGGGTTCCCGGGGCGATGGTGCCGATGAGGCCGTTATCTGACATGCAAGAGGTGTGCAATCCGTGTGGGCGAACGTGCAGTCCACAGTTGTGTGGGAAATGGGTGAGGGTAGCAAAAAGTGGTCCAGATCCTTTGGTAACAGGAACTCAGGCCGTTGGGATTGGCTTTCGGCTCAACGAGGGGCTTCGGTAATCCTCGGCTGGAAACGCTTTTGTGGCTCTCGGACGCTGGGGACGCTGGGGACGACGGTTGAAGAATCCAACTGCCTCCGGATGCCCCCAGACTGCTCCAGGGCCCAGGCACGTCATTGGCCAACGGGCCAGGCCAGGCCCAAATGTGCTGCAGGCCAGGCCAGACGTTACTATGACGTCCGCTAAACCCCCAGTGCCATGTCCAAACACGGAGTGCAGAGCCCGATTACAGGCCGCCGGTTCGCTGTTCCCAAGCCGCGAGCCCCCAGATGTCCCCCCAAGTCTCGTGGGCAGCCATAGCCGGGGTCCCGTGGCGTGCCGGAACTTGAAATTCCTCATCTTTTTCATTTCCACTGACAACTTGTCTTTGGCACACACAACCTCTGCTGCTTCCCCCTTCCCCGGCCCACGCTCGGCCACCCTTGTCTATTGTTGCTGATTGAAATAGAGCCAGTCTTGTTCACACAATCTCTTCTCATCGTCGCCATTCCCGTCGACCGAGTCCGCCACATCACTCCTACGCACCCGGGGCCGGCATGCGGCGTCGGTCCTCTGGGACTTCCTGCATCGCAACTTCTCCACGTGCTGTCGGCATCCGGAATGCCCACGTCCTCCCCCCTCATGGACCATGCTTCGATGACGGAACTTGCTCGCGGCAGAGTGCGCCAACATGTCGGAGTGGCTGCCATGGCTCCCGCCGTCGCCAGTAACAGGGACGCGGCTGTGTGTCCCACCGACGACGAGGCCATAACACCCCGAAACAGGACTCGATCCTGGGACTATGTCTGGCGATCTGGTGTCGCCGGGGGGCTCGCAGGCTGCGCTGTAAGCACAATCCTCGAGTGCCAGACAGAGACTCGTGCTGCAAGAATCCGTCTGCTAACTTGAACTGTTCCTTCATCAGGCCAAGACCATCGTCGCTCCGCTAGATCGAGTCAAGATCCTCTTCCAGGCCAGCAATCCCCACTTCGCAAAATATACAGGATCTTCATTCGGCGTCGCAACCGCCATCAGAGACATCTACCACTTCGAAGGTGGCCGGGGACTCTTCAGAGGCCACTCGGCTACGCTGCTGCGTATTTTCCCCTACGCCGGCATCAAGTTCCTCGCTTACGAGCAGATTCGAGCCATGATTATTCCTGGCAAAGAGTACGAAACGCCGCTGCGACGACTCCTCAGCGGTAGTCTTGCCGGCGTCACCTCTGTCTTCTTCACATATCCCCTGGAGCTCATTCGAGTACGGATGGCCTTTGAAACAAAGAAGGACGGCCGCTCGTCTTTGTCTTCCATCTGCAGACAGATTTACAACTCGAGCCCTGTCGAGAAGTCGGCCACGGCAAGACTCCCCAGCGCCCCAGCTCCTGTTGCCGCCGCCGTAGAGTCTACTGCCTCGGTGGCCGGTTCGATTGTCCCCAAGACGGGACTTGTCAACTTTTACCGTGGCTTTGCGCCGACCCTGCTGGGCATGCTTCCGTACGCGGGCATGTCCTTCCTCACCCACGACACCGTCAGCGACTTGATGCGCCACCCCTCAGTCGCCCAATATACGACCCTACCCCGGCGGAAGAACCAGCCCTCAGACAAGCCCGCGCCGCTCCGATCGTGGGCTGAGCTCACGAGCGGTGGTGTCGCTGGTATGATTTCGCAAACTTCATCGTACCCGTTGGAGGTCATCAGACGGCGCATGCAAGTAAGCGGTGCGGTTGGGGACGGTCACAGGATGCGTCTTGGCGAGACGGCCAGACTCATCTTCCAAGAACGCGGATTCCGAGGCTTCTTTGTCGGGTTGACAATTGGCTATGTCAAGGTGATCCCCATGGTGGCAGTGAGCTTTTATACATACGAGCGCATGAAGCTGGTTTTTGGCATATAGACGTCACGATTTGTGAGCTTTCTATTATTATTACTTTTTGGAGGGGGGTGTTGAGGCTTCCTTTGTCTATGTTTCAATGGCGTTGGCGCTAGAGCTGGGCGGTAAAACGAATGGGAATCCGTGGGAGGCAGCTTTGTTTTATGGCTTTGTTGATACAGTGGCATCGTTGGTCGCGATGAAAGCGGCCCGGTTTTGCATACTTTATGAATAGTGCTAGATATTAGTACAGTACAGTCCAGCATGGCTATGGTGGTCCACAAGAATACAATTCGATACTATCTTCTTATTCTAGATGTAGTGTACGTTCCTTATGCGACCAATGTGATGCTACATCTCTCCAAGCCTCTCCGCCAGACTTGCGGAGCAAAGTACTTGATTGATTGACCGCTTAGAATGCCGTTGGCTCGCAAGTCTCGATTACAAGTGAAGAATACGGACCTTGTATCATGAGCCAAGGGGTAGTGGTCTGCTGCTGTGGTTGATCTCGTACGTAGGGGACAGTGGTGGAGCTGTCTGAGACGGCAGTATTTGAGCGGACATGCTATGACTGTATTTATTATTGAACTGTATGATCATCGTTTCTTAGTTCCCTTGCGCTGATGAGATTATGAGTCAGGCCGTGCTTGATATTGCGCTGGTCTAGCGTATCATCTTTGTTGGATGCTACTTCGGCGCTAGAACTGCGTGAGACATTGAGTAAAAGAGAAACTCACTGCTTTTTTTTTTTTTCATATCTTAGACTGAGAGGACCCGCATATTAATGAAGCTCACGATTGAACGAGGAAATATTTAATGGCTGTGCTAATGCGGAATTTGAATTCTGCTGTCAGCTAGATCTTTTGAGGTTGTCATGTTTGTTGAAGGACACACAATCAACATTGAAGTATGACAAAATTAGTCCGCGTCATGCCCCCAAAACGACAAGAGCAGAATACGAATTTGTGAAAAATAAATCACTTTGTTCACGACAAACAAGATAATGGATGTATGGAAATTATTTGAATACTTGTTCATACATTATTGCTGTGTTTATAGAACCACTTACACCCGCACTGTGAGTCCGCGCCAACAGATGCCCCCAGACTAAGTGCTGATTGGTCAGATGACTACTGCAACAGCTCCCAACCCCAGCTCCAAAACTACGTTGGCCAAAAAAGCTTCACCACCTCACAGCCAAACCACCATTGCTGGCCACCGAGGGAATAGCACCGCCATTTATTCCGCCATCTTTATACCCACTCGATGATTTGAATTGACATTTGATCGACCGACAAATCCTCTCCTTCCTCCCCTTCCTCTACCGACCTCTCAACGCATCACCTCTTCTCCCGCCAACCCCATCGCAAGTCCGCCCATCATGGCCTCCGCCGACCACGATCCCCTCGTCCTCCTTCGCAAAGCCATCTCCAGCAGCCAGCCCTTCATCCCCAGCGCGTCAGACGACCCGGGCGCCGAAGAATGTCCGCTCTCCCAAGCAAGCCACTTGCAATTCTCAGCCCAGGGCATCGCCCTCGCCATCGAGACCCCGACGCGCTTCATCTCCAACGACAAACCCGTCGACCTGCGCAGCATCTACTTTGCCTGGCTGAATCGCGAGCTCGCCATCCCAGAGTACAATGCTTCGGCAACGACGCTCAACGAACAGCTCGCGGCGGCCGGGTCGACGGGCAAGGTGCAGAACCTGGGCTTCATCGAACGACTCGACCTGATCACCTGGCTCGAGGCGGCCAGCGAGGAGAGCGAATACATCAAACCCGTTGCCGGGGATGCGGATGCTGCCGCTGCCGCTGCCGTCGCCGCCGGCACGGCTCCCGCGACCAAATCCGGAGCCGTGTCGACCGCGGCGCAGGCCAGGGCCGGCAAGGGCACCATGGATCCGCGCCTGGCGAGCGTCTACGATGGAGAGCGCAGGATGGGAGACCGGAACACGGTACTAAGAGGGATCAAGCCGACAGTACGTATCACAAGTCCAGCGGCGTTTCCCGCAGAGGGGGTCATTCATTCTTTTCTTGTTTTTCCGACCACCAACCCCCCGGCTTGGGCGAGAGCTAACCACCGCACGCAGGACTTCTCGCACGTTCGCAAGCTCGCGGCGCCGTTTATCCAAAAGAAGGCCCAGGCGGTCTCCGCCCCCGGCGCGGCATCCTCCCTCTCCCTCAACCAGAAAGGCCCGACTAGGAGACCGGACCCCATCATCCTCCTCTCGCCGTCGGCCTCGTCGCTCCTCCGCATGTCCAACGCGAGGTCCTTCCTCGAGGACGGCAAATTCGTGCCCCCCGACGCCAGCGCCTCGACAGCCAGCATGCTCCACGTCCAGCGCGTCATCCGGGCCATCGACCCCAACCGCCCCCTGCGCTTCATCCTCGTCGAGGGCTCCGAGCAGTTCAAGCCCGAGTACTGGAACCGCGTGGTGGCCGTCTTCACCACCGGGCAGACGTGGCAGTTCAAGAACTACAAGTGGAGCAGCCCCAACGAGCTGTTCAAGCACACGCTCGGCGTCTTTGTTGGCTGGCGCGGGGAGCAGGCCCCCGAGAGCATCCGCAGCTGGGGCCACAGGGTGCTGTCGACCGGCGTCGATCGATGGCGCGGCGGCGACGGCGCCGACGCTTCTCGCTTCAGGGACAAGGAGGTCGTGGAGCAGATTTGGAAGTCGATTGAGATGAATATGCGAAGCAAAGGCTGGCGATTCGATGCCGCGCCCACGGCGATATAAGGCATGGGAACAGAGCAGTTTTTTTTTGGTTTTTGTGCATCCACGAAACATGTACGTTATATAAACCTCCCCGGGACCTGGACTCCGTTACGGGGGATGGGTACAGTCGTGTCTTATAAAACAGAAAGCGTCGGCGTTTGGTTTTATTTGGGTTCAGAATACTACAAAAAGTCTGAGAAACAGGAGGTGGGCATCCATGGACGATACGATGGTGGACAAGGTACGACGAGGCCAACGTGCTTCTGCATCTGTGTGCCTTGGGAACTGTGTGTGGCCTATTTACTCGCATTTCGTCTTTAATCTTCTGCTGCAATATACCTTTCTCAATGCAGTTGTATCACGGTTAGGACAAAGCTACGTACCCTAGAGTCGTTTTCGCACAGCTCAGTAAAAAATGCAATGTGACGGCAGTTTCGTTACTTTTTGCCACCGCACACCGCCTATTCTCGCGGTCTTGGCAGGCATTCTGTTAGTAGTACAATGTTAGTTCCACCTCATCCCGGAGGTGAAACTATCTATCTCAGCCGGCCTTGGCGGTCCGGCGCAACCCACACCACGAATTCGTAAAGCAGTGCAAACCTACTTCTGGAAAATTCTTTTCTCACGCGACACCAAAGTAGCAAGGGCGCCAGGTATAATCAAATTCTGCATGCGACCGAAAGGAAGAAAGCGAACAGAAGCCAACCGTATTCCCCAAAGCAACGGAGGGTTATTGGCTCGATGAAAGGAGGATTCCGCCTGCGAATGGCTCGGTATTACGCAGTACTGTACGTACATGCAGTATGGCATATTGTAGACTGTCCCGTTGTTCGTGTACACATCTCGTGGTTGTGGTGATGTGGACAATCGAACAATTTTGCATGGAATAGCCCTGCTCCGTCCCCTTTGCCCATCGACCTAGGGGCTTAGAAGCACGCCGCCGGGAGCACAGTCAACGGTCACTTACTTGCCTTGCCTGCCGGTATGATGCGGAAAGTCAGTTTTCCATGCCGAGTGGTATTAATACGAATCACGGTTTCCCGAGATTCATGGGCCCTTCGGCGCTAACAGATTGGAAGGATTCAGCCAGCGCCTGGGCATCCTTGCCGGAGCTAAGCTTTTCAAAGGAAACGTCGGGCTGGTTTTTGCCACGTTTCTTTTTTAATTTCTCCCCAGCTAGCCGCTTACCTATCATGGGGCCATTTATTCTTGTTGTGTCTTGGCTGTCCTTGTTCCTTGTACCTACATGGTGAACTAGCCACGATGACACGCGGATTCCCGTAGTTTTGGGATCCCGTAAAGGCGTCAATCAGGGCTTTGGCTATGCCCCTGTGTTTGCGGGCCGGCTGTGGGTTGTAGTGAGCGTCCCAGAAATACATGCAAAGCAGCGTTTTTTCAAGTTGAGCAATTGCGGAGGATCCCAGTTCGTGACCTGATACTATCCTGAAGCAGACTTGCATATTGTAGACCGGATGGCATGCACACGAGCCTGGATCTCAGAATGAATCAGCCGAGCAGCGTTGGCCAGCCGGGAGAGACTTGTAACACAGTGTGCTCTTGTCAATGGTTGTTTTTCCTTTTTTTTTTCCTGCCTGGAATAAATATAGGAGCGGGGCGCGTCATTGTAAAAGGAGGCTAGGAAATAAGAAAGGGACCAGCCCAAGGTGCCTTTGACAACGTCTCCGATGTTGGTAGATACAGCCGTGGGACATGAAAGACAGGTGCTAGGTGACATGGTGCGAAAGTATTTCATCAGAGGAGCTTGCAATTTTCAGAATTGCCACCCGTAGCAAGCAGTTATTGCTCACGGGACTTTGACCATATATTTCACCATCCAAGACGTCATCTACACAAGATGTATACTGTATGTTCTCTCAGGTCAAACTGATGGTGTCCGTTGCATCGAGTTCAGCTGAGTCTGCACTCTGTAGGCGTGTGGAAAAGAAGATGAACTCGCCCCGGCGAGCATATCAAGGATCATCCTTCCAGTGTATCCTTGTGAAAGCGGGCTGGCAGCTTCGTCTGCAGTTTCAACCATGCGAAGTCTCGGGCCGGAGTCGAGGTTTCATTTGAGTGACAAATTGGGCTGGATAGATGGCAACGACATTTGCGAATACTAACCCGCCTGCGTAGCACAGTAACATCAATAGCAGCTATCAACGCAGAACCACTGGTTTGTTGGAGTTGCTAATTGCTTCCCGGATGTGGCGTTCATTAGGAGAAGACGCGCGGGAAGTCGCGTCTGGTAGTAAACACGCTTGTTAGGCTCATGCTATCGTTTGCTTTTTGCCCTGATGACTCCCAATGATCTTGGTTAAAGCAAGTGACGGCCCGGAACCGATGCGGAAAGTTTATCGTTTGACAATGGGGCCATGCGATCTCATCGACTTGAACTGAAGCTACACTCACGCCTCCGGTGGGATGCAAAGTAGTACAGCCTTCAAGGTGCAATATCCACCAACCTCATGGCCTTGTTGTTGAAAATGACAGATAATGACGGCGACATCATGAGATTGAAGCCGGCCGAGGTCCACTTTTTTAACAAGACCATTCATTGTTCGGCACCGGACAGCCCGAACCTTGAGCCTCGGGGGAAGGGATATTCGATACATCTGTGCGAATCGTGGAACAGGGCTTGTATTTCCGGACACCACTTAACGCAGCTTCGGAGATGACGTTTCATTCTGTGGCCTGCATCGCTCGGCGTTGCCCAGATAAGAAATGTGTGAGATGATGTGTTGCATCATGCCACAGCACAGCCCGGGAGGTCCCGTTTGTACACTACCGTCCACTTCACCGTGGACAAAGTGTGGTTTCTTGCACCAGCTATCTGAACCTCTGCGTCCAAGGGGGAAATTGGGCACGAATCGATGGCAAGAGTGTTGGTCAGCAGACGATTCAGTGTTTGACCCAACATCGTGGGTAGGGTAGGTCGTCGGCATTGACGGATGGCAAGATTGCACAAGCGGCATCTGCCACGTGTTCAGGAAATAAGCCGCATCAGCAGTGAACGGGCGCTGGAAACGCTATTATTACCCAGCAGCCCTTGTGAATTGCGGTGGGCGGTGCAGGACTGAGTGGCTGCTGACGACACTGGGAGCAACACTAATCAACAGACCGGACACGACTGGAAGGGGGGGTGTGCGCTTGCTGACCTCGTGGCATGATGCGGAGAAAGGAATGCTCCGCATGCTTCAATGCAGTTGTTCTGCCGGGTAAAACAAAGCTGTTAGCTCCAACACAGGCCTGGACATGTCTCACAAGGTCTTGCCTCGACTTGTATCCTTTACCTCGATTATCTCAATCTGCACCTCTTAGGACTACCGTTGATCCCAGGAACCTAGGCCCGCGTTTCCGAATGCGAAATGACTAATAATAAATCCGCCTGCCGGTCGCCAAGCCCTCATGTCATTGTATGTATGTAGTACCTAGCAGTACTAGCCGCTGGTCGTGGTAGTCCATCTGCTGCTAGTCCTGTCTCGTATGCTGTGGCTGCCTCGCAGGCTCTGGTGTGGTGGCTGGATAGGCTTCACATCTTACTCAGGTCGTGTTTTACCGCCTTGTAGACAGGAAATGGCTAGCCAGATACTTCGTCTTGTCTTCAATGTTCCGTTTGGTAATATTTGCACCCCTGTAAACCAAAACAGTGGACTTGACATTGGTATCGCAGAGCTGCAGGCCCAGAATTCTTGCCCGTGATTCCATTGGCCAAACCCCCTCACCTCGACTCTTGGCCCAAGATTGCCTGCAAGGCACTCGCAGTTCAGTCAGAACTAATAATGAGGGCTCTAATCACATGGGTACGGTGTACCATGGGCAATATTCAACATGGGTTGAAGCAACACTCAATTTTCCATGGGATACTGTGCAGATGTGGTCCGCGACTCCATATTCTTCACATTGTGCTCTGTCCGCCGTGTCACGGTGTGGCGTCGCAGTGGCTGGTTCAAATCCTCGAAACCCTTGCCTGCTAAGGGCGTGCAAGCAGCTTATTCAAGGCGTGTGCGTTGCGTCCTCGTGGCCTTGGTGACGGCGACACATGGCAATGTACTCGATACTTCAGCCGTCAGACCAGGATGTTGGCCTCTGCTCTCTGTCTGGACGCTTGCACCCCCTCCAGAAACCAGCCGGCTGGTTTAACAACCTTCAGGTCTTGCTTTTCGGCACGTTCGGTGGCCGAGTGCGTAATTCATTCTGGTACAGCCGTACGGAGTAGTATGGTTGCCGACCAGATTCAAGGGCAATAAGCTCTGCATTGACGACAAGACTCTTGACAATGTCGCCTGCATCTGGAGAGTGTAGCGCGCCCGCCGTCCTTTATCATGATGGGATCAGATAGAAAGTTGAGAGATATTTGTAATCGATCTCTTGGTGTGTGGGCGGGACTTATCTTGCCAGGGAATTTGTCGAAGGGCGGTGTAGAAACGGATCGATTGATTGCCCGTCCAGCAAGCTAATTTCGTTGGTATCATCAACAAGTGCTTCAGCGGGCAGCCGAATTACAGGTCAATCAACAGCCGCAGCCGTGGTCAATGTGGTCGGGTGTGTGCAACAATGGCCACTAGAGACACAGGGAGACACCTATCGTTTGTTAATTTGCGTATCTTGTCAGCCAAATACTTGTCGTCGGGATATTTGTTATCTATGCGTTTTGCAACAGCATCACTCTTACTATGCACTGGAAGTACTAATGAAATCCAGAGGATGAAGAAGCGGGGTCACGAAGTCGGTGCCATAAACATGGCCTAAGATTGTAGTTTGCAGCAGATTGAGTAAACGGCTGATACCGCATTGCACTCACGGGGGGTTGAGACGTAGTGACGTCTTGTGTTTCGAGGAATGATGGCACATTCCACAGTTCCCAGCAACGTTTGGTTTCGTAACATCACGGCAATCGATTGCGGAGTTGGCGACCTGGAAGACAAAGAACCCTGTACCCCAGGCCGAAATAGTGGCCCTGAGTGCCAAACCATTGAAGACATGCTGGATATTTCTAAAGGAGGTCCAACAGGAGCTTCTAAAGCATCTCAGCATAACCGTTGTGCTTGTGGTGATGCTGGGTGTTGGGTGAACGGACATGTTTGGCAACCAATGACTAAGTACCTAGGAACCTGACGGCAGGAGCGAGGGGGGCCTTTCCCACAATGGGACAATGTAGTACGTACATACAGTACAGATAGAGGCAGCCCTACAGGAAGGTGCGCAACTCCTTTCAGGGCCCTTTAACCTTGGCCTTGCCTGGCGCGAGCACTCATGTGGCACGGAGCGCCAGCATTGTTGCTGATCCCCGTGCTCAGACGCTCAAGAACCAGACTCATTCTAGCACTGGATCCACATGCGGCCTGCTGGGTTCCGCCGGACACTTGACATTTTGGGTCAGTATTCCAAATACTGCAAATGTCTTGCTTGGCATCAATTCTACTCCGTACCTTAGGTAAGTACCTAGGGTAGATGCCACCTACAGGCATACCTCAGACTCACAGACATGGAGTAGTTGCCCCGTCGCCCCAGGTATTCCCAAGTACTAACTATATCTAGTCCGTATTGGCGCATGCAATGTCATGGCCAGCCACCGCACACGAGAGGAGGAGCGCAATGCTCTACAAAAAGAGGCAATAAGCGCGAAATACTCCGCACTTTTTACCGCCAGCAAACCAGCAAACAATAAGCAAAAAGGCGAACGAGCAGGCGAACAAGCGAACGAGGAATCAGGCAAAGAGGCTAAGGTGGCGGACAAAAGGGCGTGGATTCATCTTCAAACCCACGTGGCATTGCCTTTCCCCGCCAGGCCCGTCCTGACCGTCTTGTGCTCGGCCACCAACTGGTCCGTTCCAATTGATGTCCACTATTTTGAGGCACACGCCCCCCTCGAGAATCTCACCCACCCAGATGCTCTCCTCGTTTCCTCCCGAGGCCCTGCAACCTGCAACCAGCATTATTAAACGAGGCTTTTGGTCTGAGACCAGCGTCTTCATTCTTCGAGCCCAGTCCAGTCCCCTTGTTGCGATTCAAGCACAGTCCCTAGAGGCCGGTCTGTCAGCGCCACCCAAGGAGAATTCGCTGCCACACAGAACCATGTTTCTCGTGCAGCTTGCAGCAGGCAAGCTGCACCCTGAGAACACCTGTGCCGTTCGGGGATCTTGTCCACATTCTCTGAGGGCGAATCGTTGATCAGGCACGGGTCTGCGTCACAGTCGCCGCCTGGCTGGGACACGACAGGGTTGGTGCTGCCGGCACTCGCCCACAACCCAGCGATGATTCGGGCCAAGATCTTGAGAGTATGCATAGATACAGACACCCTCGCTGCAGACGCCATGTAGGACAACTGGCGACCTTCTCGATATTTCCGTATCTGCTATTGAAAAGTCATATTTGAGAAATGACCGCGATTGTCAGTGCAATAGGCTCTGGGCCGTCCAAGTTTGTCGGGGTTCTCCCATCCAAGGATTTCAAGCAGCTAATTATTCAGCGTCAACACTCATAAGCATTCGACACTTTTGGAGTCGCTCAACGCCACTGGTTGGTCGAATACCTAGCTATGACCACAAACTGTCATGGAAACCCACCGTCACAAGACCGTTGACGCAATCAATCACCCAGATGACTTGTCAAGCTGTCATCTCATAGAAGTTCCCTTCACTGTTGTGCGTTTCTGCATCCGCTTCAATACATTTGTTGTCGTTGTGGAAATCCCAAGGTCGTGCAGGTTAGCATGATAGGACCCAAATCTTGGTCTTTGTAACACATGCTTAAAAGCTTTTGCGGGGTTCGGCTTACGGGGAGCGTCGGTCCAGCGACTGGAACTTCTGGAGGAATGCCGGAATCATGAATTCAACTCAGAACCAGGTATGACTTCGAAGGTTGCCACAATCAGCTACTGAATGGCCTCAAATGCTGAGTGAAGCAGAGTCGTAATCTGCCTTTTGACTGCTTGGCGAGTGCGTGATTCGTGTCATCCATGCTATCTGGATGCAAGTCTATCAATCAGGCCACGGTCTTGGGGACCACCGATCATCAAACTGCACATAGAAGACGTCATCCTACCTCACCTCGGGTACATTAGGGATGGTGAACCAGCTTATTCCCGCGAGTATGTTAGGTGTCGGCCTCGTTTGCCACCTCTAATTTCCCCTCAAAACATGCGCCAGCGGCGATGGCTTTGGACAGTGAGGGTGTTGCACAAATGGCCCACCCATCAGAACGCAATCCGCGATATCACGGCAGTTTGGAGGAGCCAGTCCTGCGCATTGCGGTGGACTCCGCAACGTCGGCCGAGAGATGGAGTGCGGCCGACCGACAAACGACTATTGACCTTGGGTACCAAGTTTCGAGAGTAAGTTGTATGGACTGTGTGGCCTGGATGGTTCGAGAGTGGGCCAGTGCTCCGTCGCGATGTGTTTGACCCCCACGAAGACAAGAGTCCCGCTCTCTTCAAGAAAATCAACATAGTATTGCATATTCACCCCACCCGCATAGACCTACCAAACCAGTCCGAGTCCAAAATTGCCTACTAGGTACGTATGTAGTCCTATGTCCAAGGATTTCTAACTTAGATACGGAGTAGTACGGCCGCGTACATATATCCAATCAGCTTAGCAACAGCGTGGTTCGCCTTGTGCATTCACCTATCGTAGTGGGGCAACTGAAGGTCAGGTCGTCAGTTGATGTCGGTTCTCAGTCTCGCGTGTTCAATCAGTCGTCCTTGAAATGTTTGCGTTTGCTGCACAGAAGTAAGCAGCACGAACGGATCGTCATGTTGGCGGGCGCCGTTGCTCTGAAAGTACCTAGGATGCATCAGCTGTTAGTCGACCCCAAGCATCAAAGTACCTCGATGCTCATCTACAATGCTCGAGGGCTGCTGTAGTGTCGATCGCCATGGTGGTAGAGTAAAGCAGTTATCGAAACGGGAGCACGAAGTATCCGTACCGAGTGCTACTTTATACGATACAGTTTCTCCGTATGGAGTACTGGGCAATCAATTGATGTCGCATCAGGAAGGAGCGGCCGAGAACCATCACGTCAAGTCAAATGCACGCATCTAGGCACGTCTGGTCTGCAAAACCCTGTCTCTTTGAACTGTACTCAACATCGCAAGTCCCGAGGTTCATGGCCAGCTGCAGCAACATATTCATTTGTATTCTGCATTGCTGGTAGATTATAAGTGCCCTCGGACACTACCTGGGTATCGTACTTCGTCGTGACCGAGGGAGGTCCCACTGCAGAAACAAAAACGTCACCATCTGCTTCATCGTCAACATCGCTTGCTAGCCTAGGGCCCAATTCACCCCACGCCATCTTGTATGATGCGAACCGGCTGCTACGCAAGCCACGAACCGTCTCACCGCAGATATCAAAAGACGCGTTCTTGTGTCTCCACATGGTTTCCAACCTGTGGATGAGACACGGGTGCCCCTTCACATGCTCGGGCGCCAGAGAGTAGTGAGTACCCTCTGGAACGAATGAATGCTTTGCATCGCTACTCTGACTCTAATACATGATGACTGTAGGCTTTCGCATCCAAGTTGGAAAGTCACAGACTCCGCGCCATGACGGGAATTGGCACGTTGCTTATTCAACCCGCGCTTTATTGAACCCTTGAATATCACTCAGCAAGACGCCGTTAGTCTGTGTCGCAAAGCCTGCATTGTTTGCATGTCGCCACCCAAGCCTCAGAGCTCGCTGTCTGTGGTTTGAACACAGCAAACACTCCACAGACCCAAGATCGATACAACACAGGGGGTGTACCCATTGCGCAATCTGCCAAAGCTTTGCGAAAATTCCCCTTTAATGCCCGCCAACTCTGGTGGTTCAGACCTGGACCACCCGAGAGACGCACTAACAAGCACACGAATAAAGTCGGTGCAGAAACTCTGTCTGCCATGTGGCAACTCTCTGCCAAGACATTTGTGCCACCAGTTACAAGTAGAATCAGGAAACACCCTGGTTCTTTGTGCACACCAGTGCAAACGTGATTCTATTTCAAGCTTAAGAAACACGTTGAGCATGACAAGTCATGCAGGACAACCAGCCACACCGGCCATGTGTCACTCACTACCCCTTTCTCCCCGACCCCTTGTGGTGTTTTTTGTGGATGGGTACTTCTGGCCAAGCCTTCCTTCGACAGGGAAGCCTTTGACGGTGTTCCCCTCAGAGATCTGGCAGGGAAGATGCGGCACCCTTCGTACTTCCCACCAGTGAGTGATGTTCACTGTTTCACACGGACGGGTCCTCGACGGAGCACAGAAATCCATCGTGTTTTCTAAAGGCAAGTCCGCCGTAGTCAAATAAGCATTGGGTCACCTATATCTGAGCTGGTCGTTCAAAATTTTGCCTTTTTTCGAAGCCATCAAATTTGTGTGTCCATTCTCGCCATGGTCTTTAAGGCAAACCAGTCACGCCTAGAAATATCTGGAAGGGTTCTTGTACTTTCACTTGCTAATGCTTCCAACATCTAGACACCTCCCGCCAGAGCGTTACGGAATACTACCTATCTGGATTACTGGCATTTTAAGTGGCAAGTGCCGCAGCTTCAGGAGTTACTAGTAGTACGTACATACTACATGAATGGCACGAGCACACCAAGCGCAATCGAGACGGCACATGGCTGGCTGACTCGTCACCGGAGCGTATTTCCGGAGTATGTATGTGCAAGGTCTCAACTTGACGATAGTTACCAGCATCTTTCGCAAATAGCCAGGAACCAGCTCCCTTTTTGCACAAGTTCAGCATTAATTATGGCTTTGTTCCCTGTCAAAAAGGGTGTCCAAAATACCACGCTTGTCGCAGAGATCCGTGGAGAAACAGTGAGTCAGGGAATCCACCATGTGCAAGGGTGAATCGAATCGGGCCAGAGAACCATCATAATTGCGTCTGAGCGGTTTGTACTCCGTCGACATGAGACATCCTCCTTGCTCGTTGAGCAGGAGCTGACAACTGCGCTGAGCATACCCTTCATTTCACCCTTGCCATCATCATCAGCACAGACCCACGACGAACTTCCAGAACATATCTGTAACTGATAGTTGTGGACTACGGCTGGGTCAACTCCATACATTCAGGAAGCTAATGAATTATTCGTATTGTGGCATTTTCTCTCTGCGCAATGCTTGATGTACATGTACATACGACATAAGACCCCCCTGCCCAATTAAGCGAAAATTTCTTTTACTCCATATTCTTGTAGTATTGCGGTGCGGGATCCTGCTAACCGCTCAAAGGGGCTGGTTTGGGAGGCAACTTGTTTCAATATTCGAAACTATTTCCCAGGGCGGCGCCAGCCACAGTGTTCCGGAATTACTACCCACTGATTCACAGAGGGTGCTGGATTGTCTGTTCGCGAGCTAAATGTCCAGGTGCCGTGATGAATAAATCGGCTCTGTAGGAATCAACTATTGGCGTTCTGCGCCCGATCAGAGTTTGTATAACTATCCTCCAATCACCTGAAATCACCCACTTTTGATCCAGAAGGCACCGCAGTCTTGTTGGGGCCATTTGCTTTTGTCAAGTGCAGACGGAAAACACAGGCAGTCGAGGAAACTGTATAGCCTCACAAAGGTAAGTTCAACTCTCAGTTTGTTGCGCCCGTCCGTTTGGTTCATGGTAAAGAGGCTGGACGTTGCATTACCAATGACAAAGGTGGTTGGACCGATATCATCATAACCATGAAGCTGGCTCTGAGGGAAAATATCAATTTTTTTTCTTTGTGGCCGCCACCATGTGCCGACCGACAGGGCAGATCGATGCCTTCTGATCTGTGCTGCGCTGAATCTCAACATGCACTGGCGGAGTCGGCTCGAACACACGAAAGCGAAGCAATCGCGGAGCAAGGAATGGGAAAATTTTCGGCTATGCGGGCCATGACAGGCGACAGGCGGATTGTCTCGTGATGCTGTGGATCGCTTCGCGCATACCAGCGAATGCTTCATATGGATATCATGCTATACCATGGCTTTTATTGCTGGAGATTCATGAATCGAATACTAGTTGCTGTCAGAATTGGCAGGCGAGAACAAGGCAAAACGGAGCCCTATTACTCCTTCGACGACGTCTAAACAAGGTTCAACAGACCAGAACCTGACATCAATTGATGGAGCCCATCGGGCTGGACGGAAAGCGACCCAGCCCAGAAGTACTTGGGTGCGCTGTGGGGGGGCAACACAACAGCGCAATTGACAGTACGGCTACGAGCATTGAACATTGAATCTTGACCAGCAGACATGGACGGACTCGACATTCGCGAACAGCCCTCATTTGCCAAGTACGCACCAAGAAGGGAAGCGCCGGGCGACCCAAAGTGGCCTAGCTGCTTGCTGCAAGCCGATCCCTGGAGCCACGCGCCGATCTGGGACGAAACTCGTGCGAGTCCACGAGGGCGGTTCCGCTATTCGCTGAGTAACTTCTAGGTACTCGATGCCGCACTCTAGAACCCATACCTCCTCCCTGGCTACTCCGTACCTCTCTCTACTGGGCTTTCAGTAATACCGGCATAATTCGGACTGGTATAGGCCTTGGACAGATGTGGATGGATGATATCAATGGTATTATTACTGCCGCATCGACCTCACAGCACCATCTCCCCGGTTCTCCGTCGGCTAGTTTCCTTGTCACAGCATCCCAGCACAGCACGGCACAGGCACTAGAATCCAACATGTCTTCTAGGCCCTCACAGCCGATGGCGGTGTGGCCAAGATGGATTTCGCGCGGATGTCCCGCCAGGGCTTGTTCAGTGGCCGGAGTATGTATGTGCGTATGGAGTGCATAATATTGCATGCGAATTTCGGCATGCTCAAAAAAGTGCAAAGTGGCATTGTGCGCCAACGCACCCAGTGTAAGCGGCCCCACCAATGCTTATCACCGACATGGACTGGGCCAACACTGACTGGGCAGCGGGCATCAATTACTATGATGTGCTTCTCCAAGTCATCGTGAGGACGGTACCGAGTACGTACTCCATACATTGACGGATGACTGGTGCTCCCGAGACGTCATTGCCTCTTGAGCTCCCAAGGGCGTCCAGCAGAGCAGTTCCTGCAGTCTGGGGCAGAAAACGACGGCTCACGATGCAGCCAGGCCAACAACGTGCGCGGGCTTTTCGCATGCGAGTCGTAGCACAGACATGTGCCAGATTCGCCGACAATGGATTCAAGTCGGCTGCGGACGGGCCGTAGCTCGGTTGCGGGCGCGCCTTTCTAGAAGGACAATTTAAACCACGGGCTCGGTCTTGCCGGTATTGCGGCCGGACGTTATGAGCTCAACTCCAAGGAAGCAAAACACCCCAGCCCGTGCATCGTCAATGGACTGACTGCTCGCGAGGGGAGCTTAAGAAGTTCATGCATGCCTCGCGGAATTGGGGCGGGGAGCGACCCTTCGGCGTGTACTGTGAGTGTGCCTCTCGTCGAGTTGCCGCATCCAACAAGTCTTCAAAGCCACATGGTTCCGGTCCATCCACTGCCTGTTGGCCGTTGCTAGACCTTGCCTGAGGCCGCCTTGCAGTTTATTTGTACCACGACAGGATCTGCAATCTGCGATAAACAGGTGTCTGTTTGTGGAATGCACCTCAACTAGTTGTTCGCTCTTGCACGTACTTGTGTACTTAAGTAAGTATGCGTGTACGAAGCGAGGACGTGTGAAGACATTGAGCCAGCGTTTGGTCCGCGCCGGCTTGTGATACATGGCACCAGTCCATCGGTCGACGACTGCATCGATGGTCCTGGATTCTCGGGCATGCAATTTCAGCGTGACGAAAGTCGGTTCCGACTCATTTTTTATTTGATATCGTACGGCTCTCGAGGGTCCAACGAATGCCCTCACAGGAATCACTGAACAGGTACTGGCAACCTGGACATGTCGTTCTTGCAAGGTGGATCGTACAGTACATACAATAGCCTGATCCAAAGCCCGTTTCGGCCAGGCTCCGGATGTGCACATCAAATACCCCGTACGCCTCGTGCTAGCAGGGCGAAGGGTTGAGATGATTGACGCTATTCAAATTCTTTGCATTTGATAAAGCACGCGGGCCCATCGTGATGCGGACAGCCAAGTTCCCGTGTCACACCCACCGGCACATGGCCCGAACGTTGCATCCCACCAGGATAAAGCACAGAGAGTGCGATAATTGAGACGTTGATGACGGACATGCAGTCTGCCCAGAGTAGCGGTTCCCAAGGTTGGCAGCCAAAAGACGGAAGTTGAATAATACCGACTTCCCCTTGGTCTACTTGTCGAATAGACAAAATCCATGTCACGCCGTCGGTAGCATGACGTATCCCCTTTTTATTTTATTTTTGTTGCGCATGGCATTTCTTTGATTTTGACCTGCCTTTCTCTCTCTTCCTTGCTCTTCCTCTTTTTTTTCTCTCCCCATTCATTATACAGGGGCTCACGGAGCCTCGGTTTCACGGTCGTCTTTTATTTTTCTTTTTCTTTTCACGATGGATCATCCCCCACCTCTTGACCACCCTGACCCTGGTCTGCCTTGTGTCAGGCGCTGGCAGATGCTCAAGTGGGCGAGCTTGAGCGCAAGCGGTTTGTAGCTTGGGCTGGTATTTGCATTGCGATACTCATGCTCATCGTGGCTTTTTCGTCCCTACTCGTATCATGTGTGTGTTTATATGTCTTCTCTGGGATAGAAACACATAGCTGGCGGCCTTGAATCAGTGATTCGGCTTGAATTTGAGAAGCACTTGAGCGCTTGGGCACTGCATCACTTGAGTAGACAAGCAATTGTATTTGCTGGCCAACATTTGGTTTACCAAGGGCTTTACAATGTTCCAGCCGGTGGTCCAGTGCAGGCTTCATTCAACTGCTTGAGGCTGAGGAGCCAAGTTACACCAGCCATGGCATTGAATAGTCGCTTGCCCAAGTCTGCATGTGCTGTGTATAGAAGCCAGCAGACGCAGGCTATTGACCAATGCTGGGGAAAATGGAAACGTACTTGCTGCATGCGTGCAGAGTTGTGCCGTTCCAGAGGTTGCCGAGTCGGGGTTGTCACGTCCAGTCGAGCAGGCTTGCTTTGCTGCCATGGCTCAAGGTCCAGCTACGGCTCAATATATGCATGTCGACGATGGGCAATGAGCGTGGAAACCAATGCCGCAAACCGCCAGCTGGGCAGCCCTTTTTTGGCTGATGCGCTCGACATGTCGGCGAGGTGACGCCAAAGTCAAGGAGCACTTGAGCACCGAGGGCTATCAAATGCAGTCAATAATATCCACCTTAGAAGCCCCGGCCCTTCCATCCACGCTATCGTCAGTCCACAGTCCACCACAGCGCACTGGAGCCCGCAGCACTGGAGCCCGCCCACAGCCCACGACCACGAGCGTGAGCACGAGGCCATGCCCTGGTCTTCCTCGTCCGACAACTCGAGCAGCGCAGGCGGCCTAGCTTGGCCCCTCGACCCAGGACCCACCCTCACGCCTCATGTCCCACGTCCCACGCCCCACGCCCCGGGCCCAGCTCCTGAAGATTTTTGCTGCAAGTACCCTCTACATCCGGCCCCTGGGTGGCTTCACACACCAGGCTCAGGTAGTGTGGCATGGCATGGCATGGCATGGCACTTGCAGGCATGGCAGTGGGAGCATGGGCATGGGGGCATGGGGGCATGGAGCGCGGTGCTGGCTCTTGTGCCATCTTGTCGCCTGTGCGCCTGCTTCGTCTGTTCCTGGGCTCCCACGTTAAACTGGGCAAACGGGTGCACCTTTGCGCCCTCGAGTGGTCTCCATACTTGACTCCGTACACCCCACCCCCACCCCCCCTGGCGAGACACTGAGAGAGCACTTGCTTGCACTTGAGACCAGACGCTAGGCGCTAGGCTCTGACCATCTCTTGTCTGGTCCTAATTCTTTTTGGTCGTCCCATGCAGTCCGCTTTGTCTTCTATTTCAACTTTCCCATCGCCGTCACCATCTGTCCTAACTTTTTTGGCTTCGTCAGATGGCCGCCCTGTCGCATCGACCTCCGATCGAAGACGACACTCCCTCGCAAGCTTCCAAGACGCATCATCACAGTCACGATAGCCACCACGCGCACCACACCCCGCCATTGAAGCACTACACCTCTGCACCCCGATCATCGACGTCAGACCGCCTGACTGCCGACCTCACCACCCTGCCCGCTTCCTCCCACCACCAGCGACACTCGAGCACTCCGTCCGCAAGTTCCTTTTCCCGATCACAGCGTTCTGCCACCAGTCTTCTCAGCCGAGCCGCTGCCGCCCTGGACAGAACCCAGAACGCATTCGCCGGCATATCTGAACCCGTCATCCGGCCTCGACACTCGAACTCGGCACTGGCTCGTCTCTCTTTGCAATCAGTTTCTGCTCCCAGTCCAGAACCCTCAAGCCCAGGCAGAACCGCCGGATCCAAGGCATTTTCTGTCAACGGCCCCTTCACTCCCGCCCCAAGAGCCCAAATCAAGGTAGTGTCTCCAGCGGCTCAGGCGAACCATCCACCTTCACAGCCATACTCGGAGACAGATCCAAGTCTGCCCGCACCTATCAGAGTAGCGCCGTCTGACAAGAAAATGCATCAAACATCGTCGCGCTTATTGCGCATGACGGACGATGACCGACCTTTCACAAGGGTATGTTTTCTGCAATCCCATGTCCTCGCCATCCCCTCCTCGCTCTTTTTTGCTGCGCTCGACAAGCCCTGGGATTCATCCCTATCATTCTGCTGTACCGGGAGAGACGTGCATTTCAGTGTTGGAGAGCAATCAGCGGATTGGTTTATCAGGTTGGGTGACGTGCGTTTGCACACCACGAGGCGGGAAGCTCTGTGGGGGTCGCCTCCTTGGTCTTGTTTAAGCGAGACTAGACTCACTCAATCTCTCACTCACTGATGCCAACATCGTCTCACTCAGACCACCTGCTCTGACACTTGAATGGTTCCACTCCAATGCGCAGTGTTGCAGATGCGGAAGATTGTTAAAGTGAAATTGGCTGTTTTTTTTTCTGTAAAATTTATTTTAATTCTCTCCAAAGACATAATTCTTGGCCAAGAAGCTCTTTGCTAATTGCATCCAAAAAAACAGGATTTCAAAGATTTATTCGCAACTCTCATTGTCAGCTTGCTGCCTCTTTCTGCACACCGCGTACGGTTGTCAAAAGTTGAATACACCTTCCTCTCAGAAGATGCCATCAATAACCTCGGCTCACTAAAATTCTCACAATCAAATCGAATGCCCGATCCCAAGGACCCTTCTAGAATTGTTACCACGACGACAACAACGACCTTTTCCATGGCCAAGGACATGGCCAGGTCCATCTGCCAACGCTTCGTGGAGGCCCGCTTTATTGAATCAGCAGACGGTAAATACCAGCAAGTGTACAACATGAAGGGATCTGTTTGGCAATTGACTCCAAAGGGCATCACGGTGCTGGATCGCTTCTGTTCCAGGAATGGCATCCAACAGAAGCAGGTTGGCGAATTATCCAATATGAGCTCGGCTCAGTTGGTCATTCTGGAACGTGACCAGCAAACAGACAAGCTTCTACACGATTGGGGGACTATCGAGGTAATATTCCGCCGCTTTGTTGGTGCCGATCGACGCAACGTCAAAACCAGCGTCACTGCCGCCGACTCGGACTCCCTACACGATTATAGGGATGGGCTCACCGGAGTAAAAATGGCAGCAGAGCGGAAGGTGAACGGCAAGGCCTACAGAGACACATTCACCGGCAAAGCCACCACGGACTGGCTGATGGACTGTTCCACAATCGTCGACCGTCGTGAAACCGTCGAGATTGCGTCCCTGTTTGTAGAGTACGACTTGATGGAGCCTGTCGTTCAGGATCGGGCCTTTATGTCACAGAACACTGGATACAACCTGTTTCAGCCAACGAAGCATGCCATCTACCAGCTCACTACCCGTGGTAAAGAGCTAATTAGTGGAAGTGGTTCTAGGGGCCGTGCATCAGAGAGCGAAAATGGTACAGGCTCTCAACGAAATGGCATCACGAGAGATTCCAACACTCAGAGACTAGAGAAGATCCTGAACGATGCTGCCCTGCGCCTTCTTTTCAGGGAAAATTTACGAGAAACCCATTGCGAGGAGAATTTATCATTTTACAAGGACGTTGGCGAATTCGTACGCAGCTGCAAGGATGCCATTCGTCAAGCTCAAAAGGCACCGAACGCGAGCTCCATGGACACCATCAAGGAAATCATGGCTCAAGCCTACGGCATCTACAATGCCTTCTTGGCTCCAGGATCACCCTGTGAACTCAACATCGACCACCAACTCCGCAACAACCTGGCTACTCGCATGACCAAGGCTGTGGGTCAAGACAACACAATGATTGAGACGTTGCAGGAGGTAACGGCTCTGTTCGAGGATGCACAGAATGCAGTTTTCAAGCTGATGGCTAGCGTAAGTCTATCCTTTTCTAGAATTGGTGCCTCTTACCCTTGTGCCCCCGAGGCTCCGTGGCGCGCATGAATCGGCAGGCCCGGCAGACTGTGCTAACGGAGATTTTTTGCCTTTGTTTGCAGGATTCGGTACCGAAATTTCTTCGCAACGCCAAGTACGAGCAGCAACTCAGGAACTACGATCTTGACATGTCGGCCCGCGCACCCGAGCGGAGCCAAAGTCGTTCCAACCGCAAATAAGAAACATTTCTTCTACTGGGCTGAGAGTCCGAGGCGGCTGGCCAAAGAGCGGCCGCGAGTCATGCACCGTCACGTCAGTTAAAGTTTATACGCTTGCGTCGAACAGCATTTTCCACCACTCACGAGGCGGCCGTCAATTTCACTTTTTTACATGGTCATTTTGTTTTATCATGAGATGTTCTAGATTCGAGACCTTATACCTCTGCATCAATCGGTGTTCTTTGCGTTATTTTCGGAAACTATATACTTTTTGCCTCATTTTATGGCCTCATTTATATACAATACCAACACCCATGGGCGTGGATCACCAGGCGCGCAATCCAGAACGAGACGTCAGTCAAGGGCATTGAGTGAGCGCAGTGGCTAGTGTTCTGAACTGGCTGATCAACACTGCTGCCTTTATGCTTTACGTTTGGCATGCTCCCTTTTTTTCATTATTATTTTCCCTTCTTAAAACGCGCTTGTTGCGATGGCCTGCGGCATTGGCCTGCGTGGACTTGTTTTCTGTGTCTCTGTTTGATTGGAAATGAAGACGGCGTTGGGGAAAACGACCTTAGAGGGGGCGGGGCAATTTCACCTTTTCTATGATGACAACAATGCGAACATGGATGGCATGCGTTGATATCGCGCCATTTATGAGGCGTCGGGCCGAGTTGCGGCCACAGTGAGACCAGTGACATATTCTGGTTGGGCGCGTTCAAAATTTTGCCTCGTGCGTCGGTCCGTAAGTGTCATGGCATATGGGAGACGTGCAACGGCGCAAGACGGGCGGCATTGGCCATGTCATGCAGAAGCCACCAAGCCACCAAGCCACCACCAATGCTGCCACTTAACGGTCTGGCGGAGGGGAAACGGTCGGGAGAAGACTTTGGGAGGAGAGGGCGAAACGCAAACCGGCGCTGAGACTCCCCAAAAAAGGCCAATCAGATGGGACTGGTCTGTCGCCAGTGTCGTTCCCCAACGGCATCCCGAAAGCCGAAGTGGTGGCGGAGTCTTATTCCCCGGGATTTCAACCCTATTCAGGCAAATGTTTGAGATTTCCAAGGCTTTGGATGTATGTACGCCGTACCTAGAAGACGAATGTAAATCATTACGACTCGGGGTTCTGAGGTCTGCGGGCACGCTTGGCAGACAGCGGGCAGCAGACAGCAGACAGGACCGCAGACGGCACGAGGGGGCCGGTACATAGATGATTAGGAAATAAAAAAAGAGACTGAACAGACGACGTTTGAGCTGTCAGAGTATGAAAGTGCCATGACGTGTTAATGGGTTGGTTGTGTTGGACTTGTGACGAGCGCAACTGGTAGTGATGTGCAGGACTGGATGAATGCATGCATGCACAGTTGCAGCAGCTAGGAGGCAACAGGGCAGGCGAGCCATTCCCCAAGCGGGTGCGACAGTCTGGTGGTGATGGATCGACAAGAGGTGTCTGCGAGGAATGCGAAATGTCTGGTTGCCGCGGGAGCACTGCAGGGCACGCGAACTGGCTGGCACGCGAGGAGGCTTCCCGATCTGAAAGCGTGTCCAAGTGCCGTGGCCTTTTAACAGATGTCGGGATCGCCCAGCTTGGCACTCAGTGCTGTGTGTGTGTCACTAGATTGATAGATGTCGCCAGAAGCGACGGGGCGACTGGAATGCCGCGTCTGGCCCGGCGCGTGCTCATTGGCCCGGTGGGCAAGCTTCGTCTGCGTAGGTGCCGAGACCAGTTTGGTTTCTCTTTTCTTTTTCTTTTTTGGTGTTTAAGGGGGATGGAATGGCCCTAACAGGACGAGATTTGACTGATTCACACGAAGGCGGAGATCGGAGACGGTCAGGACAGACGGCGTGTTTTGTTTTTAGTAAAGTGCTTTTTTGGTGCGCGGTGTCTCGTTTGCATTTTTGGCAGAGTGTCTGTTTGCGTAGGCCGGAATTCTGGGCCGCGTACACAGGAACGAGGTCTGGTTTGGGGATGTGAATACAACCAGGAGAAATGGGGGAAAGGGTAGAACCGAGATCCAAACATAAATAGCTGCGCGTCTCTGGCCCTCGAGTTGATAAGCTGCCTTTGCTTTTGTTATTTTGCCTTCTCCTGTTCTATCAAACACACCAGACATTCGTTCTACAACACTCGCTAATTATCTGCCGTTGTTGTTTGCACCAAGCCGCAACAACACAACACTCGCTAGTCCCTTTTTTTCTCCCAGAACCCGTCACCATGCAGACCAAGGCCCTCATCTTTGCAGCCGCCCTCGTGGGCTCCGTCGTCGGCCAGGCGCCCGCGCCCGCGCCCGCGTCGGTCGAGCTGGGCGCCGGCTCCTCCAAGGCGTGGGAGGCGCCGGCTCCGACGGCCAAGCCCGACCACGACTGGGAGCACTCGTCGGCCGCGTCGCACGAGTGGCACCCGGCCTCTTCGTCCGAGGCCCAGCACTCGTGGGGCTCCTCCGCGGACCGTCACAATGCCACCGTCGTCACCAAGACAAAGGTCGTCAGCCGCTACACCACCTACTGCCCTGAGCCTACCACCGTCGAAATCGGCACCAAGACGTACACGGTGACGAAGCCGACCACCCTGACCATTACCGGGTGCCCCTGCACCGTTACCGAGGTATGTTGTTGTTGTTGTTGTTGTTTGTCCCCTCTGATGGATAAGGAGGACTTGCTAACCTGGCTTTTTGTATCCAGACGCACAAGAAGCCGCCTCACACCAAGGAAGCTCCTCCTCCTCACACCAAGGAGATTCCTCCCCCCAAGCCGCCTGTGCAGACTCCCGGCGTTCCCCAGCCCCCTCCCCCTGCTGCCACGACGGGCGTCGTCGTCGCCGGCGCCGACGGCCTCACCGCGGCCTACGGCTTCGCCATGGCTGCCGCTGGTCTCGTCGGTGGTGTTTTCGCCTTGTAAGCCCGGTCATAAATACCTAGGGCGGGGTGGCATGAGCCGCCCTTTTTTTTCTTTTTTTTCTTTTTTCCTCCCTTGCGCAAAAGGGGGCAGACCTACTTGTCCAATGAGGTCTTTTTTGGGTTGTAATTTCTTAGACGAGGGTTTTTAATCTTTTTTTTGAGAGTGGTTCTACGTAATATAGTTCGGTTGACTGGATCATGAGGCGACTTTGGAGGACCTGGATTTGCTCCCTGCGCCGACTCGTCAGCCGGAGTTGTTTTATGGGTGGTTGCTGTTGTACTTCCATTATAGCATTGCATAGGGGGTCTTGTTTGCGAGCCGGGCGGTGCTTTGGATGCCCTGCCGGGTTCGTGAGCGCCCTTGAATATACGACTTGCTAATTCCATCCGTCTGCTCGGGGAGTCAAGTGTCGACTGCTTGATGGACTGTGGACTTTATCGTCGAGGTCTCAAATGTCTGTTCTAGTAAACAAAAAGTAAAGGCAAAAAAAAGAAAAAGAAGACTTTTTTATTTCTTGGTAGTTTATTGATGCAATATATTAACACGGGTATAGGTGTTGCCACAATGTAAAACAACCACGGCATCGGTGGCTTCGGGTTTCTAATGACCCCTGACTTTGTATTCGTAGATATTATTATAACTGGCTTTCCAATCAACGAATTGGCAACCCCGGAGAATAGACGGGCAGGGTTCAGGGTTCTTCTGTTGGCGGCTTTCGTCGCAAGCGCTAACTGGAGGAGCCAAAACATGTATACTTGCGCAGCAGCGCATATTTATTGAAGTTCGGCGGCCTGTGGTTCGCGCTGCCCAAGAGGGTCATATGAAGGCAGCGGCTTCGAATCGTACAACTCGGCCGGCGGCGTGGGCGGCAACGGCCGATCATTGAACGGGTTCGTGCCGCTTGTCAAGGCCGGGCTGCTCACATTCCTGCTATGCCCGTGGAAGCGATTATCACGCTGCCAAGAAAAGCCCAGCAGTGTGGTTTGCACATTCCGGGGCTGCTGCTGCTGCTGCTGCTGCAGCGTCGTCGTCGAGCTCTCGCTGCTCGTCTGGCCCTTGGCGACACGGTGTAGGCGGTCGACCAGGGTAGAGTGGCTCTTCTTAATGGTCTTCTTGACAAAACTGGCCATGAAGATATTACACCGCAGGTCCACGTCCTCCCTCAGGTACAAGCCCGTCGTGGGGGCGCCGAGCCCCAACTCCATGGGCTCCAGAGGCTCGCCGGGCATGGAACCCCCGATGGACCACTTGGAGCGGGTTTCGACGCCCATGGGCGCGTAGCAGTGCGTCTGGATGCCGCGCGGCAAGTCGTGAAAGGCAGCCGTGTAGGTGACGTCGCTGGAGGCGAGACCGCCGGGTAGGTACGACACCTTGTCGGTGAGAGAGTACCACACACAGCCGAGTTCCTCGTCGGGCGCGTGGCGGGGTGGTGGAATGCGGTGCCGGTCCTTGATGAGCGGGTTGAGATCGATCATTTGGAGGTGGTCATGGAGGAAGGCGACTGCGGCATCGCGGGTGAGGCCCAAGGGGAGGGGGGTGACGGTTGTGAAGACGGTTCGTTTGGACATGATTGATGGGCGAGTGAGCTCAACTCTATCTGGGAGCGTCCGAGGGAGGAGGCAAGTCTCGGTTTAGGCCTGTAGGGTTTTGTAGCCAGTGGCGGGTGCTGTTGACGGTGATGATGCCAACGACGTCGGATGGCAAAAGGCAGATGCAACTCCGTTACGGGCGTTCAACCCAAAGCAAAGACTGATGCCGTCGTCTGGGTGTTCCGGTACAGGGGCTGCCCAGCAAGAACTTCAACAGCACAGGCGCAGGCACAGGCAGCATCTGGCCGGTCTGCGATGGGGGGGCGACGAGGACACCGGCAATCATGTATGGGAATGAAAATGAGCCGCATCCAGTCGCAAGGGCAAGGATGGTGTTTTGAAGCCGCCAGGCCGCATGAGGCTTCTCAGCGTCTCAGCGTTGCAGAGTTGCAGAGTTGCAGAGTCTCAGCCCCCTGCATTGACCTTGATGCGACCAGACCAGCCGGTTAGTTGTTGGCTGACTACTTTAACCGTGTAAGTACCCGGAGCAGGTCGTAGCACTCCAGCCTCGAGCGCTCGCAGCGTCCAAGCCTGGACCCGAGCGCCACGTGCGTGTCAACGTTGGGTGGGTTACCCCAACATTGAGCAAGGAGGAGGGCGAGGGCGCGGGCGTGTTTTGGGAAGCGCACCTCATTCGTCCCGCTGGCTGTCTGGTGTCGATTTTGCGTCCGGCACTTGGCCGTCGTCTTCTTCTTCCGGCCAAGGAGAAGACGCAAATCACTCACCCCAAACGACCAGCTCCGTACCATTGTAGCAGACGAGCAGAGACGAAGAGAGGAGAGTGCCGGGATCTGCACCCCAGGGCCGGCCGGCAAAGAAGGGATCCCAGGGCTTGGCACAGATCAATTCCATCAATTGATCTCACATGCAGCCAGGCGGCCAGCTGCTGGTTGGCTGGGGTCCCCGAAATGCCGTCCATGGTCCACGTCGGTGTACTATTCTTAGGGGACACTGCCCTTCCGCACGCACGGCGCACCTGACAGCATGCATGTGGTGTCAAGTCTGGTTCGGCTCCTCCGTTTCCAGCCCTGCAGCACCAGGGCTCCCCTAAACCGGAGACATGAGTGGCGCCGGCTCGGAGCAATCCGTGGTAGCACAGTACTACCAGACTACATGTAGTGAGTAGTAAAAACTACCACCTGCTTCCGAACGTACCAAACGAAGCCCGGCCCGGCCCAACAATTGTACCACCTCATTCATTAACAAGGACAGCCTGGTTGGTGCAGTCCATTAACTGAGCTGTGTGCCGGCCTTCAATGCTGCTGAAAATGAACGAGCCAGCATTGAATAGCTATGCCGGTTGTGGTCCTCAAGCCGACAGACAATTAGTATCAACTAGCATGTACTTGACGGGGTATAAGAATTACCAGTTTCCTGGTACCTGCTACCGGGTAGGTAGAATAAACGAGAGCCAAAAAGTCAACTACAGCCTGCCCATATCTATGCCCTGGTTGTACATATGCTCCTACTACATGCAATGCGATCATCAATGCCACGTCAACGCCTTGTATGATACATCGTGTCCCATTTAGTGCCACCTCCCTTGAAGAACCACCAAAACATGCCTCATATCTCCCGGCACCATCTTGCCAGGGTCGTGCTCAGCTTGACTGCCGTCGGAATCTCCTCCAGCGCAACATCAACCTTCCACATTTTGCTGTCCAGCCCTCCATGTCCGAGGGACCTGCCGCCGCCGATTCCAGCAGGCACCAACAATCCTAGCGCAATCAACCTCTCCCAGGCCACTCCTGCAACACCACGGCTCCATGCCCTCGCGCTGCCGCCCATGGCCAGCATGCCCGCCGTCGACGATTGGACTCGTTGTTTGCCCACCAGCGAGCTGTACTCGTCGTATGCCATGGCAAAATTGACCGTGTCCGTGTGCGCCACAATGTCTAACCTCGCCGCGGCGATGAGTAGTCCCAGCTCAAGATACGACAAGGTGGACAGCAATTGCATCCGTGAGTCTGGGGGAGCCAACGAAGTCGTCGGCGACAATGCTGTCGGGCTGTTCATTGTGAGGTTCCTTGACGAGAGCGAAGAAAGAGGCGATATCCATTCCGTAAAGAAGGCCGCCGCAGACTTTGTTGTAAAGTAATGATATTGTAGCAAGTGTTGGAATTGCCGTTGCTTGTAGAGTTCCTGCCAATCTGTCAGCCTGACCTCCGTGCAAAAAAAAAAAAAAAAAAAAAAAGAAAAGAAAAAAAAAAGAAGAAGCCAAAGGTCACGCTGAGATGAACTTTACCTCTATCTTTTGGGTCCAATATTTATGAAACTCAATGTAGCCCTCCGTGTGAACATCTACACCTTCGCTCTCAACATCAGGTTTGTCAATCATAAGGCCCTGGCGACAAATCTGCCAGAATGCCGGCAGAGATTTGGGTGGAGCGAGATACACGTAGCGGTGGCTAAAACGACTCTTGACTCTCTTCTCAAGCATGTCTACTACGCCAATACGAGTGGTGCAACCCAAAACGGCAATCGGAGCCTTGCGAGACTGCGCAATGTCGTAAAGATTATACAGTAGGGTCTGTCTGGGATGGGACGCAAACATGTCAAACTCGTCAATGATGAACACTACCGACTGAGATGTGAGGTTTTCGTCGGTGCCCATGATTTCGGATGGGTGAGAGAGCAGAGCCAGAAGCGATGCCATCGTATCTGCGTAGTTTATCTGCACTCCGTATTAGCAGTTGACTTTGACAATGCATGCTATGTTATCAGCGTACCCGGTTCAGTAGGTCGTCTTCAACCTCCATCTCCTTTCCAAGCTGTCGCCAAATTTCCTTCAGGGCCAACTTGTCATCAGTGTGGATGAACCCATTGAGCCGTACTACGTGAAACTCATGCCCATGTTCCTTTGATAGGTCAACTATGATGTTTTCCACCAACTGCACATCGTTCATCGTTAGTACACTCTCCATACGCCGCATAATCCACATCTTTTATTTCTTACCGTCGTCTTGCCAGAGCCACGTGGTCCAATGACCAACATTGAGTTACCCTCTCCCGCCATAACAGTTTGTTCAATAAGCTGCCTAACCTTCTCATACGGCTCCTCCTGCCCGAACATCCGTATCCGCCGCCGTCCCGAGCATCGGTCCAAGAGCACACGCTGAAACCCTCGCAGGTGATGATCCAGGTTCGGTATGTCGGGCACCTCGACCGGATATGAAGGTTCGTTCGTTTTGGGGGTGGGCTCGCCTGGCGCCTTGAGCACATCTTCCTGAGAGCAAGATTTGCACAACCAGTCGCCTTCGGGGACCTCTGCGATATCGTAGCATTGCTGATGCACGGCAAAATCGCAATTGTCGCAAAGTATAATCTCGTTTGGCGCTATTGAGTCTGGCTTGTAACACATCTCGCAGACTATACCGTCGTCCTCTTGCTGTGCCATTTGCGCTTTGGCCGCTTTTGGTTTTCTTGCGGTCGAGGTCTTGGGTAGATCATCAAAGTATACTTCGCCATCGGCACCCCCGTTAAAGGTGACGTTTTTGCGTGGCCGGCCTCGTTTCTTGGTTGGTGTAAGAATGCCCTTTGGCGGTTGTGCTTTGTTGCCAGCGATAGAGCCCGGCTTCTGGGCGGATGCTGTCGCCTCCTTGGGCTGGTAGACAGATGCGGGCGGCAATGGACCCTGATACCTATTTCCCACCCCGGCTTGCTTGACTGGACGCTTTGGAACAGTACATTTTTTTGATTCGGGAAGATCGCCATTGTCCCATATTGTTCCTCTCAATGCTGCTATCTTGATGGCGGGCCGTTTCAACGGTGATGAAGCTGGAGGAGCAGGAGCAGCGGGAGCAGCGGGAGCAGCTGGGTTGAGCAAACGACCATTTTTTTTGTTGGTGCTGAGGAGAGGCTTAGGTTGGGTCGAAGTAGCCGTCAAAGATGGTTCGGTGCCATTGACCTCTTTCCGAGACTGGCGGCCGGCTCCAAAAACGCCCGAGATAGCTGAGGCAATGGCTTTAAGGGCTTTGGGGGTCGAGGGTGAGCCAGCTGCTGCATCATCCAACTTTCTCCTCTTGATCGGGTCGGGTATTATATCATTTTCGATGTCGTCCACCGATCGCTTTCGGCCAGTCGGGGTAACATCCTGATCCATCACCAAGTCAGCTATGAGCTGAAATGCAAAGCTCGTAGGTGATAGTTGATACGACGGTGTTCTGGTTGATCAACCTCCTCCTCTGGCATGTCGTCAGACGAGGGAGGTCATTTGGCGCGTCAATTGACTTGGGCGAGACGCGTTGAGCGCGAAGCCGATTGGCAAGGCGCTGTCTGTATCCACCAGACAACTGAATTGGGGACCCACAGAGTGGCTGGCCCAACTGTGGCTCCAGGCCTGTTTTTTCCAAGGTAGGACATGAAAGGCGCTGTGGTTGTAATGCAATGTTTAATAACGGTGATGCGGATATGAAAAAGTTCCCAGATGATGAGTGGAAGAGCCTCCTACAGCCGACCGCTCTTATGGACGTCAAGCAAGAAACAAAGCTCCAAACGCAAACTCATCAACGTCTAGCTACTGTCGATAACGAATCGTCATACGCCATCTAATGGACCAGTCACCTCAGTCTGCTCGCGACACTCTAAAGGCACGGCTTCCAAATCAAAAACACAATCATCAAAGGGTGTAATGATGCTGGATCTACAAAATCGAGCTGACGGCGTTGAGTTTGATGATATACAGCAACTCAAAGAACAGCCAAAGACACTTGCCAAGCTTCTTTATAAGATTCGTCTTATTATGGCAGCGGTGGGAGTTACGCCCCCTCACAGCTGGAATATCTCCTGGGTATAACCATCTTGGGCTCTTGAGAAAACTAGCCACGGTTTAGAAACAGTGCTGACATGTGAGCTCGTAGTCTGTTGTGGCTCACCTGGTGCCTTGCGGCATCATATGATGTGCGATTTGTAACAGATAGTATATTTGGCATGTTGAATGCAGTCATTTTACGACATTTGCGACATCACATTGGTCAACATGAACTTTGCAGAACGTACGGCGAGACACAAGATATAGATGTATTCTCCAAGAACGAGGATGCGTTTTTTACCTTTGTCGCATCTGTCCAAAGCATCATAGAATCCACGACAAAAAAGCTTTTCTCAGTCTTTGGAATCGACGTTGCCAAGGACGTAATTCAGCCGACACAGAACAAGACGGCAGGCAATATAAACGCTGGCATGCTTCAAAACAAGGTTGCCAATAAGACGTGGCGGCGTCATCGGCTTGTGGTACGTATACTGACAACATGTGACATCTAGCATACTCCTTGTGCCATATCAGTTCAAAAACTCTTTCTCATCAATTGCTAATGAAAGATATTCTGCAGTTTGCTTACGGGTCCATTGCTGCAGGGAGCTGCCTCTTTCTAATGGCCATCCTATCGATGATATCTCGCCCGACTCGATGGAAACCTTGGCCAATCCTACGTCTCATTATACTCATCACCCCGGCCCTGGGAACGGGTCTCATTTTTATTCTTCCATGGTTCAATTCGCCGTCCGAGGAACTTGATGCTTCCCATCTTTGCTGTCTACGCCGTTGTTCTCATTCTCACCCATATTGGCGGTAACGGAGAAAGCTTCAAGCGGGCGGGGACTTTTTTCTCACTCAAAAGAAGCAGTCGTACGAACCTGTTGATGTGCTTATGATGCCTAGCAACGACTGGGTGGTGCGGATCAAAAGCCGGGTGTTCAAACTGCTTAAGCTCACCGTACGAGATGCACCGACTGGGGGAGCTGGGTGCTGTTTGTAATAGAAATGAAAGATCACCTTCCCATTATGACCCCCTCAAGGAGTCCAAGGAATACAAAGGCGCCTCCCACATTTGAGCTGGATCTCAGAGGGACAATGAAGATTGAAGCTGTTTAGATTGGCGTTTCCTGAGAAGCAGAGAAACACTATTTTAATAACTCTCACAGGTCTTAGCCTGGCGTTGGTGTACGAGATTAAAAAAAGACGACGAATTATCTCGGGAAGGAATAGAAATGGATCAGAGCATAACGATTGGCAGCAGTACGGCTTTCGGACCACCAAAAAATCCGTGTTTTTTTTTTTTTTAATAAAGACAGAGATATTGAACTTATGATACAAGGAAAGAGATATTTTCAACCTAATAAAGGCCCCCGGTTAGCTCTGTGCTAGTACCCGTCTCACTGGTATCTCTCAGAGTAGACCTGGCTCTCCTTCGCCCGTGGTAGACACACAGTCCTGTCCCGCCGCTTTTATGTCGAATATTGGCAGGGCAAAGAGGACTGCTTGGCAAGTGCTCCGGTACATCGAATACAAAGTCCACAGCAGATGGCTGTTGATGCTGCTGCTTCCGGCGTTTGCTGCGCGGAGGCATTGGATCAAACCATTCTCGAGGCTGAGAGGAGAAACTGCTGCGTTGATAGCCATGGTGAGGGCTTGAGTGGGTGGAAGATTGCGTTGGAGATGGACTGCTAGTTGAATTATGATCTGGAGGCGTCATCGAGGTGAAGAAACCCCTGGGCTTTCCGTCCGCCGTGTCCTCGTCCAGAGGCGGTGTGCTGACTCGAATAGCTTCCTGAAACCTTGTTCAATGTGATGCTCTATGACTATGGCGTTGCAGACTAACAACAGCGGATGTGTACTTACTCCTCCAGGGAATTGACTATTTGCGGACCGGAAACTATCTGAGAAGCTGTGGGTTTGGTCCTATTCGTGCGTATTTGCGAGTAGAGAAAGGCATGAACTTACTGTTGGTGCTAAGGAACATTCCTGACCCGTATTTACGGGTATTTTTGGATCCTCGTCTCGAGGAGTTTGGAGTTGCACATAATGACTGGTGAGAATGCTTCGGATGCGAGGAGGCCCGACCAAAGAACTTGTGACTGAGCTTCGAGTGCGCAACTTCTTCCTTGAACCAAGTACCAGTCTTGCCAAGACTGTGTGACCAAGCAGACATCCACGGGAGACGAGTACATGGGACGCTACTGTTTTCTGGTTTGTGGTCATCATTAGGGCCTTCTTCCATCTGTACCTTTAGTGAGTTGATGCTATTCAAGCGTAGACTTCTTGTGTTATATCACCAACCGTATTATGCTCCAATGGTATGTTGTCGAGGCGTAGCTCATCCTGTTGTTCAGAGTAGTCACTTCTTTTGGATATTCGTAATCTTTTGGAACTTTGAGACCGAACAGACGGGGTATGAGGTGCCATCTGGGGACGCAATACATCAAAGATTGGGCCAGGGGTATTTTCATTCCCTTGCCAATTCACTCTAGACTCATTCGAATTTGGCGATACTCTGACACTTTCATCGGACCCAGTAGCCAAAGTCTTGCCTACTGGATGCTGTAAAGATAAGACATGGGCAGACTCAGAAAGGTACGGGCTGGGGGCTTGCTGAGCGCCGGTGGTGCCAAATTTGGATAATGGTGATGACACCGATGCCGTGGGAGACGCGTATGATGCATCTCTTCCGTCCGTCTCGCTTGTGGACTTGGGTGATCGTGATTTCCACCTCCAAAACCGAGAGCTCGCATTACTCTTCGTCCGTGGTGCGGCTGCAGGCTGTCTCTCTGCCCAGTAGCCCTCTGGGAACCACACCTATTCGTATCCCTCTCGAGCTGGACGTGGCGGGTCTACACCAAAGACAATAGGGGGGTTGCAGCTCTTGAATAAATACGGTAGTACAAATGGCGAGGCGGCAGAGGAAGATGATCCTGTATTCGCTCTATCGTCGGGCATGGTACTGCGCCATCCTTCTCCTCGAGCATCTCTAGGCCCGGGGGGTTGTGTTGGAAAGGTAAGATAGAATAATGGCGGAGTTGAGAAACCCTGGAAAGGAAGATTAAAGTAGCTGTGGCAAAGTATAATCAGCACAACCATTGTAATGTATGGAGATGTGTTGAGTGATATACTTTATCTCGCTTGCTCCCGTTGGGCTAGGTAGCATCATCCTCCGAACCAGAGAGTCCGACATGGGACCTCTCTAATAGCGCGTCGGCCCTACTAGATGAACCGTGTGAAGCCTTGGGTTTTGATGCTGATTTCCTTTAGGGCACAGTGCCACATTGGTGGTTTCAAGTGTTCGGATCGTCAAGTTGTGTCAGGAATTGTGTGAAAAGAAGCCTTTTAGGGAATGGAGACCTTTAGGATCTCGGCGTTGGATAGGAAAACTTGCATAGGGTAGGTTTGGATTAGGGACGGTCTAAATTACATTTTGACAGGCAGGCGGAGGAGCAAGATGGTGGGTGTTTTTGAAATGGTCACAGGGAACTCCATGGGGTGATCTAGAAGAAGGAACGAACGGTGAGTGGTTGTCAAGTGAACCCATCTGTATAGAGAGACAATGGCCAATGCCATTTTTGTCTTTTTCTTTTCTTACCTTTTGGACACGAGGAGAGCCATTTATTGTAACACAATTAACTGTTTTCCGCTAACATATTCGAAACGCAAAAGCGAAGTCATTATTGCCCGAAACTAGCTCCAAACGCCATGCAAGAGCATCCGAATGCCATGCTCGAATCTTGCCCCCAATGCTTTTCTCCAATTGCTTTTGTTTTAAGAGTCGACTGCCATGGTATCATCGCCATCCAGAGCCTCACCTTGGGGTTCCAAGGGAACACCACGTCCCCGTCCCGCCAGCAGTTCTCGTCGCACTTCCGGACCAATGGCAGAATGGCCGTGGCCTAGGAGCAAATCAAGAAGGGCTTCACGTTGGTCTTCGGTAATATCACCTTTGTATCTTTGGGCAAATGCTAGTAGACTTTGATGCCAGATAACAGGCAACTTCGTCTTGACGTCTCCCTCACCGGACACCCCGGCCATGGCATCGCCTTCCTGGACGCTGGCAGGGTCCTCGCTACGAAATCGAAGAAAATGAAATACCAGAGCGTCAATGACCTGGTATGGCAGAGCGTACTTCTTCTCCAACAATGTCCTAATGAAGATGTTGGTAGCACCACCACCTTCGCTTCCCTGGGAGGCTTCTTGGGCAGCGATCTCGCAAAGACCCTTGAGGGCTGCAGCAGAATGCAAAACTGGGACGGAGACTCTAGCAAGTACAGCGGAGATGATGTGGGCTTCTCTCAGGGTGCAGGTACCACTGCCAATAAGCGGGAAGAGAAATCCCTTGAAAAAAGCAGAAGGCTTGTACAGTGCCTTCTTGAGAGAGTTGAACAAGTGAACATTTAACTTCTTGTTTTCGTAAATGTCTTCGCGGACTTTTTCCAAGACCACCATTTCGAGGAATCGCTGCACGACAATTGGCTTATGAGAAACAAAAATTCGGGTTGCCTGGAAGCAAGCATTTGGTGTCCAACGATCTGGTCGGGTAATTTCGAGAATTTCCTCCCAGTGGGGAATAGTTGGGAGGATTTTGAATGGCTTCGGCAATGGACCAGACTTGTAGCGCGATAAGATCTCTCCGATTCTACAGTTGCGGTCAGCACCATCTCCCCTAGTTTTTTTTTTTTTTCACGACGGGTACTCACTTGGTATAAACCTCAACTACTTTGGGAGGTAGTTCATAGTCGTCAACTGGCACGCCAGCATCCTTTCTAGCCTCAGCAGCCTCGTGCGCTGCGATCTTCTGCAGAATGATATCTGCCAAGTTGCGGCTTTCGCCTTCAACTGCGTCGCCCGAGGGCTTGAGGTCCCAACCATGCTTCAATAGATCGTCCTCCTCGTCAGGCATGAACTTCTTGTACATTTCAAGATCTTCAGGGTCGACTTCAATCTCCTCCACAACCTCGTCGTCATCACCCCAGGCGTCATCATCGTCATATGTCTTGACTTCCTCACTATCAAGCTTGTCGTCGAATCGAGAGTCGTACCCGAAGGAGTCGATGGTTGGCTCGGGAGCAAAAGAGGCTCTCTCAGAATTTTCCTCCTCGGCTAACTCACGACCTATCCTCAAGATGTTCTTGGAGGCCTTGGAATCGACAAAGCTTTCATCGGCATCCTCAATGTTCTTTGACTTCTTTTTGGTGGGCTTGTTACGCAAGAGACCAGTAGCGAGAATATCGTTCTCGAGAGGGTTATGGCGACGGGCAGGCCGGTCGGCCTTGGGAGTAGTAGCCTTGGGCATTCTGGGCGTATTCTTTTGGCGATGGAAGCACTGACGACAACAAATGCCCAAGTAGACTATAAATTACGCCAGTCTCGCGGGCTCTCACTCTATGGTGGCACGCGGGCGGTGGGATGGAAAATCGAAAATTTGTGCCTTATCGATCTGCCGCCCCTCATTCTAAACTTGGTTTAGCGCCGAGATGGTTAGCCACAGAGCATTCTCACCGCCTTCGGAATGTTGGTACTTCGACATCTCTATTTCGGACGATGAATCATCTTGTTTAAATTCCAACAATGGTGGAAATCCTATCGCAGAGACTCACAATTGTTTTCATGATATGCGTTCCGACGTTGCCGGTTGTCGGCTTCTTATCGCTCAAAAGCCGCGCTGTCACTCAAATCAACTAACGGGTACGGAAGGGCTGGAGTATGATACGAGTTGCGACATAATGGCAATGCGGAAAGACAATATTTCGTAGCCATAGCCCCCAGTATTTTTGCTCTTTGGAAAAGGGCTGATGAATGTGACAATCGCCATCATGTTGATATAACGTTTAAAGATTGGCCCCCTGGCGATGACGCTGAAGCCCCCATGAGGCTCCGATAAACCCCCACTATCAAAACTGCCCCTCCAAAACTTTTATGTCGAATCGATGTCTAGTCATTGAACATCCTCAGTGCTCACTGTGACACTCACACACTATACTGAACACCTGAAACCGAAAAGATGCCCACAGAACTGGAAGAGGTGCGTCAGAATCCCTTCAAAGCTGAAACATATTTTGGAATTTCTTGCAAGAAAATAAAGAAAAAAAAAATCCTGACTTGGCTTCTTGTTACAGCTTGTGGGCTTCATTGCTCATCCCAACCCACAGATTCGGCTGGCGGCCACCGAGAATCTGGTGCCATACTCAACGTCGGAGCCTGTAATATTTAAAACGGAAGAAATGAAACCCATTAAAAACCTGAAGCTTTTGATTCGGGATCATCCTGTATATTGCGACCGGAAACCCTGACCCTCTGCATGAGTTCAGGTTTCTAACCTTTTGTGTAGAAAATTGCCGAACATGTCCTGACCATGTTGATCAACCTGTCAGGAGACCCTGAGATTCTGGAGGACTTGGCAAACGATGACAAGTTCATCGGTGTGATATTAGACCACATAGTTGTACGTATCATCGTCCCCAGGTCCAACGTAGAGTCACAATTTCTAAATCATCTAACCACCTCCGTGTTTAGGGCCAAGGGGAGCCCAACGCCAACTTATTAGCCATGCTTCTCGCGAATCTAGCCAAACTTGATAGTTTCGAGTCCATACTGGAAAGAAAGCAAACTGCCCCCTCGGCCCTCGGCTCCGACGACTCCATTATGAACCAGCTCATGGACCTCTTCGTCAAGGGCCAGGACGGCGCATACAACAAGAAGGCCGACTTTGACTACCTAGCATATGTGTTTGCTGACTTGTCCAAACACGAGAAAGTCCGAAAATATTTCCTCACGGAGCAGAAATACGACGGGGTCATCCCCCTCACCAAGATCAGAGTCTTCACAGAGCATAAATCGGACGTCAGGCGGAAAGGTGTAGCGAGTACCATCAAAAACGTCGCCTTTGATATCGACTCCCACCCTGTGTTTCTAGACGAGGATGGCATCAATCTCCTGCCCTATGTGCTGCTTCCTATTACCGGAAATGAAGAGTACGAGGTGGAGGATACGATGGAGATGCTGCCGGACCTGCAGCTTCTATCGCCAGATAAAAAGAGGGACTCGGATAAGAAGAATATCCAGACGCATATTGAGACGCTGACGCTGTTGACGACGACGAGAGAAGGCAGGGAACTGATGAGAAGAGTCAAGGTGTATCCAATTGTTAGAGAGACGCATTTACGGGTGGATGATGAGGGCGTTAGAGAGGCTTGCGAGCGGTTGGTGCAGGTTTTGATGAGGGATGAGGAAGGGGAAGAGGGCGGTGCAAGTAGTCAGGTACAGGAAGTGGATGAGGATGACGAGATTGTCGAAGTGTAATGGAGACGTAGCGCATCCAGGTGTGGCCTTACATGGGGCATTCAATGTTGACAACGGGCGTGATTGCACTGGCAGAAATACGTTGGTCAAATTAAAAGCTATTCTGAAACAGTGCGTAAAACAGTACGTAAAAAAAGTCAGTGCATTCTCTATGTAAAGATAGGATATTAATCATCGTGTCACATTGCAAAATCATTATAAACTAACACAAATCAGAAGCTATACCGCAACTATTAGTTTATCAATCGCTGGGGAAACGTCCGTCTTCAGACTCCCCAGACATAGTCCGATCAAGGGGGCTCATTACCGCAGTCGCAGAAATGTAATCGCCGCCAAACCTCTCACTTGTCGAGGTTGGAGATACGGGTATGTCGGGCCGAGAGCGCTCTTCAGGAGAGATCATTGGAGGGTCTTGATTTTTGGAAGATTCAGAAGCGCTGGAGAAATTAGGTATCTCCAATCTCGGACGGGGTTGAGACCATGTGCCCAGTAAAGGAGACTCAGTCCATTCCCTCTCGCCGTCGTGCGTATGGGAATCGGCACTCGGGCTCCCAAGTCCCGATTGTACATTGTACTGGGAAGTGGTTGTTTCGAAACCGTAGGGGCCAAATTGTTTTTGAAATGTGCTCATTGGTGTGAATCCAGTATCATGTAGCTCGGCAGGTGAAGATGTATCTATGAGAACAAGTTAGTCGTTACATACCTCAGAGGGATAGAATGCTATGTAAACCCCAACTTACCGCACAACTCAGATACTTGGGTGTCTTCCATCTCGTGGGGTGTGGTATCTGTTTTATCCGTCGCAATCGGCTCGAAGGTGGAATTCTCTTCGAGATCAGGAGACGTTCCAGTTTCAGGCTTTTGAAGTGATTGTATCATCATTGATCTTTTGGCCGCTCCGGGTCCTCTAGCCCACGTCATGATATTCAACCCGCTCTCATCAGCGGTCGAGTCTGTTGATGAAGCAGTGGAGGATTTCTTTCTCCTGGCACAACAATACCACAGTGCTATACCAAGTCCGACGGAGATAATTATGGGCACAAGAACTGCGGGAAGAATGATTTGAAGCAAGTGGCTATCATGCGGAAAGTCAGCCTGCTCTGGAGGAGATGTTGTAGCACCAGGTGGCGGTGGCGGTGATGACGCGGAGTTATATGGCCAGTACTGTTTGATCTTTTTCGTGTCATATGCCACTGAGAAGACAGCCCCTAGCTCTTTTGAAGCCCAGCCTGAGGGCACAGGCAATGAGACAGTTGCTCCTCCGGATGCGGTTCCGCCTACAGCAGCAATGATCTTTTCGTGTACACCGTAATCGCCATATTTTGTTGGTGAGTAGCCGTCCAGCCATTCCCCACTAGTCAAGTTAAAAACAACCACGGGACCCTGATCTAGACATGTGATTGACGATCCAACCTTGGGTGTATATCCTCCGAAAACCATCATTTGGTCCGGATATGGCTTGAAACACTTGTGTCCCGAGCGACCATGGACGGGAACTCCCTTGTTAAGTAAGGTCCAAGAGAATGACGGTAGTGACAGAACCCAAACCTCATCAAAGAAATCGTTCTTCCGGTGTATTCCGTCATAACCACCGTAATAGTATATGTTGAAGCTAGACTTGTCTGACGCTGGCGCTACGACGGCACAACCTCGCGTCCTTGCCCCTGGACCACCTTCCGTTGGTTGTTGGTACCATTTCTTGTTTGCAACGTCGTAAATGTCGATGGTACGCATAAATTCCGGGCTTTCAAGCTTCTTCTACAATGTTAACACGCGCAATTCAAGGCAAAACGACCACCTCGACGAACGGCCTACTTACACTCTCTGTCTCATTCGCGGATTGGAAATTTCCAGATGCCCAGTCCGGATACACAACTCCACCCAAAACGACCAGAATGCCTTGCTTCCCAACTGGGACCCAGACGACTTCGGGGTTTGCTCTTGGCTTAATGTTATCAGGAAGAGTTATGTTGGTCCACTTCTCGAAAAGCTGGTCCGTCATGTCCAGCTCAATAAGCGTGTTAGAGGGGTTCATGGCCAGTGTTGTCTTATTCTTATCAGTCAAGACACTAATTGGCCCTCTGCTTGGAGACGTGAGGCCTGAAAAATACCATGCTTTGTTCTCTGATGGTGCATTGACCGGCCCTCCATAGGCGATATATCTAGTTACACCGTCATCCAGATGCCCACTGTTGAATCCGCTTTGCCATAAAGGTTTTTCTGGGCCATATGCATATCGACGATAAGCAAGCACTGCATTTGCGGCAGGCTCGGGGTTCGAAGCGAGAGTATTCGCTGTCACGGCTCCTCCATAAAGAAAGAATTCGGCATCGTTAGCCAGCATACCACCGTCGTCGTAGCCTGGCTCTGAGCTGATGCCACTTTGCTCCCCGCCTATTGCTTTAGACATGCGCTTGTTTACAAGAATTCCGGTGACATTTGAGTCCTTTGAGAAGGACTCGGAGAAGTTGTATGACAGGACGTATCCTTGGAAATTGCCTTTGGTATGTCAGTTAAAACTATCTTGTCAATGGAATTATAATGAACTTGCCTTGATTGCGTGGTGGACCAAACTTCCCTGAGGCAAGTCCAGAACTCCACCAGATATCTCCCCCATCAAGATAGACGGTATCGCGAATTAGCGCAGCTGCATGGGGTCGAAGTGTGAGCGGAGACATCGTGACAAGAGACGACTTGACAAGAGTGGCATACCTCTGGGCTGCGACCATGTGCAAATGCTAGTGTTGATTTGGTCGCTTAGCCAGTTGCTAAATTGCGCGTTGGAGTAAGACGCGAATCCTATACATATCGCCAGTTGGGCCTTGGAGCTGATTTTCATTTTGTTGACTTGCTGGAGCTGCGATGATGGATGGAAACCATTGAAAATTGCTTGGTGATCCGCCAAGGTTCACAATGGTCTCAGTATTGTAATTACTCTCGAGTGGTAACTCGGTAGCGCGCGAGGTTTCAATGTGTCGTGTCACCATGACCCATACTTTCTGTTGATGGGATACAGCCCACCGGCAAATGTTCTCCAAGTGACTTCCTAAAGGTTATGTAGGGGTTGTAGTCTGGAACAACGACCAAGTGCAGTTGGGCAGGCTGAATGTACGGAGTATGTCTCAAGGACAAATGAAAGCTGGAGCTGGGGTTGTGAGGCTGATATCGGTGAAGACGAAGATGGTTGCGATACGGAGTACTCCACGACTACAAGTGGTTCTGGTCTGTGATACACGGGTCTTCTGCCACCAATGAGAAAGACACCGTTACTGCGTGAGAAGAAGCTTACCGGCGACGCCAGCCTGGACTCCGTACTCCGGTACTCAGCTTCCAATTGCAATGCTCTCCCAGTCGGCCTGCCCGTCTTCCGACTGACTTTACACAAATGCTGTATAACCACGGCTTGGACCGACTACATGCAGTCTCCACAGAGGGCTTGTACCACATGGGCATACGACCAGGCCATGTTTGCTGCCAAGACAGGAATATATTGACCGAGTCCTACAAGAGCCCCTCGAGTCCCTCGACCATGGACCATACCAGGGCCCGGGGCCCCGTCTCCTCCTCGCACGCTGGGCGCGGGCCCAAGCTCTCGACCCAAGCTCTCGAGACACGAGGCGGCGGGGATCATGGCAAGGCAACGAATGTGAGGAGGAGGCGTGATGACAGCATCCAGGTAGTCGGTGTCTCTGGGGACGAAGCTGCGGTGTAGGCGTACGTGTATTGTGGAGGGAAGACAAGGGTCCAGAATTGGACAATAGCAGTTCCTGATTACTAGAAGGGCAACCCGGACAGCCGGGGTCAAGCAGGAGGGGAACCCAGACCAGTGGCCGACCCCAGCTCTATCAAAAGACCACGAGATGACCGGATTACACTGATCTCGGATATATATGTATGCATGCACGGAGTGCCAGAAGGGCTGTACTGTGCAGTAGCGAGCGGGACGTGTGAGAACAAAAAAGATGGCGGGGAATTTCAAATCAAGATGGGGTGGTGAGTCAACAATAAATGCATGGCTATCGATGTCTCATTCTGGAAGGCGGAGTACGCAGAGTACTCGGTACTCCGTGCATCCATCGTGCTTCCCGTACTTGCAGTCGCAACTGCCTCCTCACCTCCCTGCTCATCCGTCTTCCCCTCCTCGGAGATGGCTCCATCGACCTTGATCATGAATGAACGAGGCTCTGACACAAGAATTCGGCACTTGGTGCGGGCACCCCTCTTGATTTAATGCTCATGTTGTCTAGACTCCAGTGTGTGCGACTTCACGGCTGACTGAGTAATACGAGCTGACGAGGTAGAATCTTTTAACAGGATGCAATCGCGATGCACGAGAGAGGCAAGAAGCAAGCTTCGGCCCGCCGAGACTGGAGTTCTGATATTCGCTCAGACCACTCAGGTCAATTCGACCACTCAGACCCAACGGTGGTCTTGGATGCATCCCGTCATTTTTGACCAGACGAAAGTACTGGCACAAACACAGCCAACAAGGCTGCCAGCGTAACCCAAAGACTTCGACTCTGCATATACGCAGAGTATAGTACACAGTACTTGAGTGCAGACACCGCAACGGCCCGATTAGGTCGCAACAATGCATACATACGGAGTACATACATATCTACTTGGCCTTTTCTTTCTGCGTCCTCCAGACATATCACGATGGCTGGAGAAAAGGCTAAGGAGCCAAAGAAGGAGGGCTTAGGGACTCGAAAAAGTCTCGCTAATGCTCTCGGCAGCGGCTATTTTCCGGAAACAAATTATGCTAAAAACAAACGGGAAAACAAAAAAATAGTTCCTCTGTCCCCACGAGGCTTTCCCTTACACGCCTACTCCGTAGATATGTGGACTTTCTAAAAAAGATGCGGATTCTGTCCTTGCGTTGGGGAGAGTACTAGTGCGTGTCCCCGACACAGGCAGCGAGATGCCACGCCGGGGGATAGACCCAGAGCCTCCCTTTGTGCATCTCGGGCTCAAGCCCAATCGCCAAACAGCGGCCTCTCGTCAGGAAGGCCTCAATCTTTTGCCTCTTGTGGAGTACTTTGGGGCGCCGTGCGGATGCATGCAAGATAATGGAGCCAGCAGCTTCTCCTCCCGACGGCCGCTGTCATCCGGGGGCCGCATCTCTGGAAACCCGGGCAACTTGGCAAGCATCCAAGGCCAGATTCTGGCCCGTGCAGGAAATGAGCTTTGTGTACTTCGTACTGAGTACAGAGTACGAGTACCTACCTACCTAGGTAGGTAGGTAGTTACATGGAAATTTGCTCGATTCGTCACCGCAAGGGATGCATGCGCTTACGATTGGATTGTCTTGGGGAAATTCGGTTTGTAACACCCAGCGATTGCTTCGAGCGTAGTTCATGCTAGACCTATCACCTTGGGCTTAAGGTTTTGGTTATTAGTACGGAGTAGCAGACTGATCTGTGTGTTTTGTAAATTGTTCTTCTCCCCATCTGAGCTCGTCTTCGCCATTGTTTGAAATCTTGTTGGTCCTTCGATTGCTTACCGGAGTCTCACAATTGCCACCAAGCACATCAGATTTTATCTCAATCGGATTATTCGACCTTTGAGTCTCAATCAGTGCAGTTTGCTTGGAGCCCAATCTATTCTTGTCGATACCTGATACCACTCCCACTGCCAAAGACAGCAATCGCGGGCAACCACTTCGACCACCGTGACCAAATAGTCACTGGGAATCTCTACTTATAGAGCCCTTTTGTTTTAGGCCTACCTCCATCTGTACCTGGGATCAGTGTCTTCATTTGGGAGGATAGAAGAGCCGGAGGGTTGTCGCTCGTTTCTCCATTCGTTTCAGGCACATTCTCGAAGTTGGAAAGCTACATTCGTTAGCTGGGCGAGGGCCAGAGTTCACGCAAGATGCGTCTTGCCAGCTCGCTTGGGCTTTTTACAAGCCTCGTTGCTGCAGTCCCTGGGCTTGATGTCGGGGCCGGCGTTGAAGGGTTACTTACGGTTGATCTCAACCTGTTTCCGGACTCCGTTCTGGCCGCCCGATGTGACGAGTGTTGCCCAACGACGATAAGAACAGTCATCTCGAAAATTTAGTGAGTAGCACTTGTTAGTATCGTAGTTATGTGTTTGCTAACAATGGAAAAGTACCACGATTTACAGCGAAAAAACGGTCAGACTTATGTGGTTTCAACTGGGAAAATGGGTTGGCCGATGCTGACATGGGAGATAGATATATACTACCGCAACACAGCACGACGTTTCTACCGAGGTGCAATACACAACCAAATACGTTACTACAACAGCCCTCTCGACTTACACAAGGGTATGGATCATATCGTCGACAAGAACGAATGGATATCTGCTAACGTGACCCAAGTCTTATCCTGTGACCGTAACTAAAGTCATTGAGTAAGTGCAAAGTCTTCGAAGACCAAGGATAAATTTAATCCGGGAGCTACTAGCTACAGCGAGATTACTGACATGATGACGCAGTTGTGACCCTCCCTACACAAACGGGTATGAATCTACTGGGGGCACAAACACTGAACAGATCCCAAAACTCAAGGGACGGACGTACGGCTGTAGGACAACAACAGTAACTTCCTGGGCTACGACCACGGCTACCAAGACAGTTACTGGGATTGAGTCCGTTGTTACCACAAAAACGGTCCCGCAGGAGACGACCATTCACGACACGCAGACTGTAGTCGACTCGACTACAATATGGGTGCCCACAACTTACACGGAGACCAAAACGGTCGTTAGCGAGCACCCAGTCACTCTGACTGTCGACAACACCAAGTACACTACAAAATCCACCACCATAGTTACAACATTTGTGTCGACGGTGATAACAAGCTTCCCTGTTGTGACCACGCTCACACAACCAGGTCAAACTATAACGGCTCCCGGCCAGACAATAACGGCTCCCGGCCAGACCGTAACAGCTCCTGGCCAGACCGTAACAGCTCCCGGCCACGATGTAACTCAAACCCTCACAGGACCAACAGTCACGGCTCCCGGCCAGACAAGCACAATCACTCTTCCCGGCGTAACCAAAACCTTGCCAGCAAGCACGATTGTGACAACACAGATAAAGACGTTACCCCCAACAACGATCCACGTCACCGACGAGCAAGAAACAAAGACAATCACTCGGCCAGGATACACAGTAATAGAGACCAGCACACTTACCCTCCCTCCCACAACAATCGAAAAGCCAGCCACCACTGTCACCGTGACCCCCGTGTTTGACGTCACCCTTTGCCCGACCCCCACAGGAGTCTCAGCACCGTTAGACGCAAAGTCAGACCTTACATTTGGTTGCGAGCCTGGCTATGTCTGCAACCCTCCTAAGCCAAATGGATGCAATCTGTGGCCCAAACCTCCATCCGACGATTTTCTTTGCGATTCAAATGACTGTATTCCCTCGCCGCCTTTCGCAAAGGTCGAATGGCAAGGATGCGAAACCAGCTATTACCCACCCTCGTATGGCTACTTCAACCTCAACCCCGAAGCATTCGGTCTTTCGTACGACATCTTCGAATATCAAGTCATCAACGAGACGAGAAATGGACACCCTTCCCTGATCACAACAGGGAACTGGGGCTCGCAGTCATCGCTGACTGCCTGGCCTAAACCATCCCCGCCGGCCTTGCATGGCGGAATGCGCAAGCGTATCAACGACTATAAAACATGTCACAAGTCCAAGAGAGATGTTCCTGTTCCATCCATATGTTTTGATGTTTGCAATTACGCCTACCTCATTGCTCTAGGTACTGGCAAAAGCGACAGTCTGTGTGGTGGCAATTCAAAATTCAGGGAGGCCTACGACTCCTGCAGCAATTGTATAAAGGACAATGCCAATAGCAATTCTACCTCTACTGGAGAAGCACCAAAGCCGGAATTCGAGCAATTTCTTAATTTCTGCAGTGGTACCAAGGCTGAGAAGCCCCCAACTGCTTCACCTACAACTCCCGAGCAGCTTGTTACCCAGCAGCCTACTATCAGAACCAGCACGCAAGTTGACGTAAGCCATCCGACATTCACGCCAATTCCCTCCAGTGAGAATATCGCCTCATCTGCTCCGTCGACGCCGAGCCCTACCAGTTCCGTAGGCTCTACCAATTCCGCTGGCTCTACTCCAGCCAGCCATGCATCTTCATCGCAGACGACTCACTCGGCTCCCCCATCTTCTGGACAGAGTTCGCCCATCTCTACACCTCAGGGATCTTCTACAAGTGCAAGGTCTGGTGCTCAGAAACATGGAACTTCCACCGGAGGAGAGACGTACTCGCCCACTGCCACCCACCGCACTGCCGTTGGTACTACCGGCGGCAGCGGTAGCAGTTCCAGTAGGCTCAGCAACACTGTCGTCGAAAGCAGTCTTGGCTTCGCCTCCGCCTCCGCCTCCGCATCTGCATCTGCATCTGCATCTACCTCCGCCCCAGCCTCTGCCTCTGCCTCTGGCCCGAGCTCGAAGATTGGCCATGGTAGTGGTACAAACCCAGGCTCGAGCGAAAGCACCAGCAATGCCAATGCTGGCAACGGCGGAAGCGGTCAGCCCAGCGGAAGCGGTCAACCCGGCGCCACGACAGAAGGTACACCTGGAAATCCCCCAACATCGACGCCCCCGGTCGTTACAGCCGCTGCCTCTCATCTTTCTAGTCTCTTCTACTCTGCTGGAGCAATTCTTGTTTCATCGGTACTGATCATGATGTTTTAAACGAAAATGTGGACATAATACCTAGAACGTTCTCACATTCTTTTGAATTATTAATTTTGGTTTTGGCTTGTTTGGGTAATGGATGTATCTAATGTGGTGGTCTTTGGACATGAGAGAATGCAAACTCGGGCGCTGTCGGAAGATATAGGATACCTTTCTTGAATATTTGACAATGTCTGATTTCACAGAAACTGTGTTATCACGAGGCAGTTTCTTAATATATTTACGTCTAGCGTGCAAGGAATATGGCTTCTTGCGTGCTTACAGATCCATCACTATGCTAATTTGTCTCCTTGGGTCCAACTTACGCTAGACCGAGTTCTTGGTAGAAGGCCTCTGTATTGGGTTCTCTGCCCAAAAAGTCCTTCAAGGTCTGTAGCTCTTCCTGGCTGCCGCCACGGCCTAGAACTAGCTTCCGGTATCTACGACCTTCCTTGCCATCCATGGGGTCCTTCTTAAAAAATGAGTGGAACATGTCGAGGGAGAAGACCTGCGAGTACAGGTAGCCGTAATATCCGGCATCGTATCCGCCAGTATAATGCCCAATAGTAGCGAATCGATTGCCCCATTCACTACAAGATATAATGTCAGCAACTTGTTGTTTCATCACATGTGTGTGTGCTTTAGCACAGATACGTACAGTCCTTGTCCCTGGGCCTCGGGACCCTTGATTCCAGTAATATCACGACGGAACTCGTTCCACACCCTGGCAATGGGCATATTCTTAGCCTCTTCGTGAGACTTGGGAGTATGGACGGTCATATCGAAAAGACCGTAGAGTAATTGCGTAAGGTTAGAGGTGGCCGAGTTGAAGTGCTTGGTCTTGACCAATTTCTCAATCATATCATCGGGGATCTTCTCGTTTGTGTCCCAACGTCGAGAGAGGAACTTCAGGACACTGGGTGTCCAGCACCAGTTCTCTAGCATCTGACTGGGGGCTTCGACAAAGTCACCGGCAACACTGGTGCCATGGAAGTAGCTGTATTTGGTGCGAGCAGCTAGGTCGTGGATGCCGTGGCCGAGCTCGTGGAAGAGAGTGACCACCTCATGGTGCTTCAGAAGACCGGGCTTAGTTGCACTAGGCTTGCTGAAATTGCATACCAGGGCAGTCGCAGGGTAGTTGCGAGTTCCGTCCTTGTTCAGGTAGCCAGGCTCGATGTTGAAGTTGGCATTGTGGCCGTACTTGTTATCTCTGGGGTGGAGATCCAGGTACAAGTATCCGCAGAATCCACTGCCAGCAGCCTCATCGTCCCAGACAGAATAGACAATAACATCCTCGTGCCAGGTCATGTCTTCTGCTTTGCCAGTAGGGCTGAGTCTAGCGCGGTCCTCCTTGCTAAGCTCAACAAAGACAAACCCGAAGATCTGCTCAAAGATTTTGATCATGCCCTGATATGTACTATCAACAGGGAAGTATTGAGAAATTTCAGCCTCATCCACGCTGTATTCCTTCTCCTTCATAATCCTCGAGTAGAAGGGGATATCCCACATGTACAAGTTACCGTCGAATGGTGCACCCCGTGCCTCACAATCCTCCTTCTTATACTGGAGAAGGCGATCAGCCTCCTTTACACCTCCTGGGGCAAGTCGCTCGCGAAGATCGCCTAGAAATTCCATGACTCTGCCTGAAGTCTTGGCCATCTTCTCGGAAATGACCAGGCTAGCGTGGTCCGGGAAACCAAGCATACGAGCGGCCTCGTCTCGAAGGGCAATGATTTCGCGGAACAAGGGAACATTGTTGTTGACCTTGTTGGATTCGGCAATGACATAGGTGCGTCTAGTGTCCTCATGGATAGCATACTTGCTCATTGGGAAGAAATGATTGTACTTGAAAGTGACCTTGACCTTGCCCTCGTTCTCTCCGGTGCCCTTTTCAAGCCCGCTAATATCAATATCATCAGAGGGGACACCCTCAAGCTGCTCAGGGGTGAACCAGACGCCGCCCATCTCGTCGTTCAGGTTCTTCTGGCTCTGAAGACACAGCAAACTAAGACGCTTCTGAATTTCCTTGAAGCGGTCCCTCTGGGGGCCAGCTGGCAGTAGAAGGCCATTGCGGATATACTTTTGGCGTTCCTTCTGCAACAGGTGCAGAGACTCGCCATCCAGCTTTTGGGAGTCGCGGGTTTCGAATGCAGCATCAACCAGTTTGAATATATCCTCTCTCATCTTGAGTTCGATATTGAACTCGTCAGAAATTTCCTGTGCCTTTGTCGAAGCTTCTCTGAGCTCCTTGCTGGCAGAGACATACTGGTAGAACTGGGCAACGCGGTAGCTTCGTCCCAGCTCGTTCTCGTTCACCAGGCCCGGTTCGAGAACACTGTCAAAGATGGCATTTTCGGGCTTCACATCAGCCACTACCTTGTCCAAAATACTCTTTGTGAGCTCATTGTTCTTGTTGATATCGGCAACAACTGATTCGGTGGTGCCGGTGAAGAGCGGCGGTGCCTGAGGCGGGTTCTGGTACTGAGCACCGGCCATGCTGCTTGTCATCAATGGACGAAAACGGTGAACGATGCGTTGGTCCGCACTTGAGCGAAAATGATTGACAAGGGTGTTGAGACGGAGGAAAGCCCGTGAGGAGGCCAGGGTTGCGGCGAGGATGAAGACGACGAGGGACAGAGCAAGGAGGGGGGATAAGAGGGGACGGGGCCTGGGCTGCTTTAAATGACTGCGCCTATCCAGTTTAACTGCAGGTACGCGAGGGAATTCGGAAACTTCTGTCCAAGGAGCGAGAGGCCGTCTCGATCTAGTTGAATGATGCAGTAGGATGGGAGCGGCGGAGAGCTGTTAAACCGTCTGTAGGTGCAGGAAGCCGCAGTTCAATGCAATGTACCAACGATGGATGAGACTGTGAAGCGAGCTCGAGTAACCCAGGTTCGTGCAGAGATAGGTTTCGATTGCGTAATAAACGCGGATGAAGATTGCAGATGCAGTACGAGATCGGACAAGAACTTCTGCACCGGTTATGCAAGCAATGGGAATAGCACCAGCAGCAGCAACTTCGCTAGCAGAGACACAGGTTGCTGTACTCCGTACATGCACCGAGACTACTCCTTACTCCGTAGGTAGATAGAAGAGGGCACCTGGGACAGGTAACGTCAGATGTTGCGCAGTCGACGGACCAGACACCAGAGTGACACTTCAATGTTGGGCGTGGAGGATTTCTGGTAAATTTTCAAAGTCAAATCTGGTCAGTTAGTTTGGGAAACAACATTGAAGCTTCCATGTCCACAGACTGCATGTGGCAGGAGGCAGGGACATCTGGACTGATGGGAGGCACTGAGGGGCCACGTTCAAATGTTCTCCGTGACAGAGGGGCGGCGAGGGGCGGCGAGGGGCAGCATTGACGCAACACGGAACACCAGACACCAGCACACCAGACCGCACGGAGCCCAAGTGCTGACTTGAGAGTCATAACGGCGGGGTTCAATAATCATCGTCCGCATCAGCACCTCAGAGCCATGCAACAGGCTGGCAACGCCAATTGCTATAGATAGCTCCGTAGCCCAGCAAGAAGGCCTCGATCAAATCAGCTTGTCTAAAGACCCAGTCCTTGTTAAGTCGCATTTCCCGCAGCAAGTGCCCACCCATGGTGTTTTATCACCTTCACAACACCAATGTCATCAAAGCAAACTGTATGCTACATGCCAGAACCCAATCAACGATGCACAAATAGAATGTCAAAATCAAAGGTTAACTTAAATAAGTAGTCCCACAAGAATAGCCCTCTGAACAATTTATCTACCGTTCCAGAGCTTATATCCATACACAAAATAATGACTCTTGACTTGAATCCCAATCTACTCCCACGCACTTTCCAACTCCATGCCTCATTGCATCCTCCATCGCCAAACACTGTCATGTAAGAGAGAAACAGTACAACAGAAAAGAAGAAGAACAGAGTAACGCCATCCAGTCCGCACATGCAAAAAGACTGAGTAATCATTTCGTATAACACCCCATCATCGAAAGCGGAAGCCGTACAGTCGCCTAGTTGGCGAGGATGGTTCGGACAAGGTCTTTGGAAGATTGACGTCAGGAAATATTCAAATGCTGGGGGGTCACAGGCCCAGGAGTATCCCTGTGCTTGTCACAAATCGCGCGGCAAAACATACCAGTGTAGTTTACTTGGCCAGAACTGGTGTCCACAGCCTTGAGCAACTCATCAACCTCATCCTCTGACATCTTCTCGCCAAGATTCGTCAAGATGTACTTGATCTGACCAACGCCGATGAATCCAGTCATATCCTTGTCAAACACTTGGAAGCCGCGGCAATATTCTTCGGGCTCGCCAGGGTCGCGGAAACCCCCAGGGCGGTTCAGAATGCGCTGGAAAGTCTCGAAATCGACTGCTCAACAGCGCTGTCAGTCATTCGTGCTCACGAGTTCCCTTGCGTTCGCTCTTTTTCCGTCAGTTCAATCTACTCACATTCGCTACCGGCATTCTGCTCGAGGTCCTTGATCTCGGACAAGGTGGGGTTCTGACCACAGGCTCGGAGCAAATCACCCAAGCTGTCTACAGTCACCCTGCCATTGCCGCGCTTGTCAAAGAGAGCAAAGGCCTCCTTGTAGTTGGTGGACGCCTGAGAATCGTACTGGTTAGAAGACATTGTCAAGTCTGTAATCTGTGCTGCTAATGATGCGTCTGCAACAGAAAGAGGAGGCCCCGTCCCGTCGTTCCGTAGTAACGCGCTTGGTTGAGCCCAATCGAGAGATTGTTCGTGTGCACAGCTAGCCACAGAGTGCTTCTTTGCGCCTGCTTCGGTGTTTACAGCTTGCAAAAGAAGATGCGTCGTTCGTCACGAAAGTTGGCAGATGTGTTGTGCAAACCAAGATTTCGGAGCTGGCGTCGTTTGGGCGCATTTGGAGGCAATCCAACCCAGAAGGGGGCAAGCACACTGCGTTGACTGGCACCGAACTGGCGAATCATATGGCGAGGCTCGTCGACCGCGGGGCTTCTCCTCTGCTGTTTGTTTACAAAGGCGGCGTCGGGTACTGGGGCAACTCACCATTGTGTCTGTGTCTAGTCAATACCCAACTACGGAGTAGTCGGAGGGCTAGAGTGTAGGAGGGAGCACTTGAGCACAAATGAATGCACTAGCGGCAGCTTCCCGACCGGAACTCTGTCGTGTACCTGAGATGTGGCTCTCGCAATAGACACCAAGATGTGAAGAAGGTCGCTGAGGGTTTCGCAAAGGACTTTCAGGCTTTGAAGGCGATTTTGGCACTGATGAAGGAGTTGGAGAAGTGTCAAGTAGCAAAGAAAAGGACGACAATGGAATTGCTCGTCTCCTGACACAGACAGACGCTCTGGTCCCATTGATTGCCAAGGGCACGGTGGGCTGTTGCTTCGTCTGTCCCCTGCGCCTGCTTCTTTGGCCCGGCAACCAGTCACTTCGCCCGTTCTGCACCCAGTCCAGCTTCAAAGGTACATGCGCACACACATGCCCATCCCGCAGCGACATGACTTTACTCATGTTAACCATGTCCCCGCCTACAGCGTTCTCACATTTCTTGATATCATCATGAACAAGGCCGCATCCTCTCCGCTGCACAATCCATTTTCTTGATGGCATTTTCCGTCACCTTGCCTGGAGCATGTCACTGACAGCCGGTGCCAGCTGAGCAGGGGCAAGGGGCCGCGTTCGAAACACTGAAGGGATGTACAACGGAGTACAAAGCCTCCGTGCTCGAGATGTGGACAACTTGCGGTGTGCTTTTATGCACCTTCCATGTCAATCAAGGCCCACGATTCATTGGCAATGAGACATCGAGGCTAGCAGTTGTTATCTACTACTACAGCATTAACGTACACCAAACAAAACCTCGCCAAACGTTTCGCATAATCGCTCAAACACATCTAAGTACTTGCAGTCATCGGTCGAAACACAACGAACCATTGCTCCTTATTCAACGCTTCTTTGCCATAAGGATGTACGTGCCCCAGACCGTATCAACCTCGGCGTCCCTCCACCCATCGCCAAGTCCCTTCCATTGCGGCTCTGATTCCACAATACGATCCATGAGAATATCAGCCAGGTCCCCCTGACCTCCTTCCGCCCGGCTCTTAACCTCTGGATGCGCATCACGCCAGCCCTGGAATGCGCTAAATGTTCGAACATACGCCTCCAGTTGCCCTAGATTGATTCTCCTTTGCATCCAGGCTGTTCCAGGGTCCGGTGTCTCTGGACAGTCGGCCTTGATATCGTACAGATCTCGACGGACGGCCGTCCAGTCTTGAGCAGGCGGTTCCACCTCCCGCAACAGGTTCCGGACTTTATTGCGGCCAGGCTGTTCCCAGTAAGCATTCATTCCCTCGACGCCTGGCTCAACGTCTCCATCTGCGTAGCAGTACTTGTCAAATACTTGGTTGGCTCTCTCGTGCCCAATGAGGACGTTGTCCTTGTATCCCCAGAAAGCAAGAGAACCTCCAGGTTTCACCACGCGAGATAATTCAGGCCACGCTTTGTTGTAGTCAAACCAGTGCGCGGACTGTCCAGCCACCAACATATCAATGGATTTATCGGGGAGGAAGGACAGGTCTTCGGCGCCGCCCTGATAAAACGTGACTTTCTCATCCTTTGTCATTGATGAGGCTTGCCTCACCATGCCTGGGCTTGTATCAATGCCAATCACGCTACCAAAGTGAGGACTCATTTCTCGGGCAATCAATCCATGGCCGCACCCAATATCCAGTAACGACCCTGATGAGATGTTGGCATTATGATAGCCCAGAACGGTTCTAAACAAACTTGCAGGGTATGTTGGCCGTGCCGCGGCATACCCTGCAGCGGAAAATGTTGCTTTGCTGGAGATGTTTTGGTCAGCATGTTTGGAGTGCGCACACAACAATTAAAGCACAAAGGACGGGTGTTCTTACGCAAATAGAGACATTGCTATAACAACATGTTGTACGGTATTACAATGGCTGCTCTTGCATTGGCTCCTTACTTCTGGGGTTAAATGGGAATTTTATGTCATGAACCGAGTCCGAGCTATGTACTAGCAACACCACGTCTTGCCGAGTCGGCCGACCTCGGGTTTACAACGGATGGGGCAAACTTGGCGTCCCTTCGACCGCTTGACAGCGTCAACTGGTCAGGTTCGGAAACCCCGCAGAAGCCGACGGATAGGCCTTTACGCTTATCGCCATTTTCTGCTCGAATGAGGACATCAGCCGAGAGCGTTACTATTATTACCGTCAACCCCTGACATTTCGTGGTTCGCTCTGCTAACCGCGACTTGCAAATAGGCAACCAGCAATTGACAACCAACTTGACAACACGACACAACATAGCCACCACCGCCGGTACAATGGCCACCGAAGCCGCTGCCCGCAAGTTCTTTACGTCACCGTTCTTTGCCGTCGTCGGCGCCAGCTCGAATCCCGCCAAGTTCGGTCATAAAGGCTCGTATTTCCAAGATATATCCGCCATCTACCGCTTCGCCCCGACTAATCCTGTGGAATAGTCCATGCTTGGTACTTGGAGCAGGGTTTGAACGTCACACCAGTCAATCCGGGCTCTTCCTCCGTGTCTGTGGGCGGTCAAGAGTACGCCACGGTCCCGGACTTGTCTGGGTTGCCAAGTCCTAAGCAGACCTCGGTATCTATCATCACTGCACCTCCTGTCACTGTCAAGGTGCTTGAGGAAGCCAAGAAGATTGGCATTCCAGGAATCTGGCTGCAGCCGGGCACCTTTGACGATGCAGTGCTGAAGCTGGCCCTGGAGCAGGGTGCCTTTGAGTCTGTGGTATATGGTGATGGTGGGCGGGGGCATGATGGTTGGTGCGTTCTTGTCGATGGTGAAAGAGCAATCAAGGAGGCTGGTAAGCTATGATGAATGAACATGTGCGGATAGTAAATCGAATTTAAGAAGCTTGGTTCCAGCGCGTTGAAAACATGCACGCCGGTACCAGTCTCGCTCGTCGAGGCGCAACCAGAGAATACTCGCAAGCCAGTCGCTGGAAACATTCAGTAAACATTCGGGGCGGTACTGTGGCCAAATTGACCGCCTATATTTATGCGTATTATTTAAGCTGTTTGCCATCGCTGCAGAGCCGTTATGAGTTGCTGTAATTTATAAAAGCTTGTGTAATGTACTATTCCAAGGAACAAGGCCAGGTCTTGAGGTCTCAACGCCCGCAGATCCGTGAGGGTTGGATAGCCCCACTTGGCATGAAAGTAAACAAACACGTTCATGGCCAACCAACCACGACCAACGTCACGGCCGACTTCCCAATCGCCCTTAACAGCGCAACATCGCAACATCGCATGACTTACTCTGTTGTATTTCACAGTGTCACCGTGATCTGGAGGCGAAGACTATTTTTTCTTTCAAGATAAGGCAGCATGAGAACAGACATGCCTTGCATGCGCACCTGAGCTTTCCAATACTTAACGCGACGCGCACCGACTGTCGATGCGCTCTGCACTGACCGACATTTCACGACGACGCAAAAACAAATCGAAACCTGTCGCTCTCTACAATGGACCAATACTTCACATACGAGGCGCGACTTGCATCGTTCCAAAAGACCGCGAAAAAGAGGGGATCAACAGCGGGTGGGCGTAGCAAGGCTTTGAATTGGCCGCACAAACAGATTGCGCCCGCGAGTGTACGCGCCATTGAATCCAACCCCTCCTGCGCAAATGTGGCTGACGATGTTCTTTATAGCTAGCGATAGCTGGATTCTACTTCGACCCATATCCCGAAAACCCCGACAACTGTGTCTGCTTCCTTTGCGGAAAGGGCCTAGATGGGTGGGAAGCGGGTGACGATCCTCTCGAGGAGCATCTCAAGCATTCCCCCCAATGTGGATGGGCCATAGTATCAGCAATTGAAGCCGAGATCGATGAGTATTCAAGGCAAGACCCGACCCTGCCCCATATGGTAGAGGCACGAAAGGCGACATTCGCTGGAAAATGGCCCCATGAGGGAAGGAAAGGATGGAAGTGCAAAACAAAACAGGTAAGCTGTGAAGGACACGTACAGCTACAGCATCTGCTTACTCTGATTACTCTAGCTTGTTGAAGCTGGCTGGAAGTATACGCCTACGGATGAGTCAGATGACATGGCGACTTGTGCGTATTGCCAATTGGCTCTAGATGGATGGGAGCCCGGCGACAAACCTTAGTAAGTAGGCCCGCAAGATCTTGATCAGAGTGTTGAAACTGACTCTTGGGAAGCGACGAGCATTACAATCGATCACCGAACTGCGCATTCTTTGCCTTGGTCAACGAATTTGGAGGGCCCAAGAAGAGGACTGCTCGAGGCAAGGCGGCGGGTGGATCAAAGACTTCTCGACTATCTATGCAATCGGTGGCCACGACTGCCTCTGACATCGCGTCTGTTGCCGATATGACGGCAGAACCAGAGGATAGCATTCTCACCACTACGTCGACGGCGACGCAGGGGAGCAAGAAGACGGCGAGCAAGAAAAAGAAGCCAGCAACGACAAAAGGCAGGACTAAGACTAAGAAGGTGCAAGGAATTGAGAGAGAAGAGGACGATACTGTTGACGAAGAGCCTGTGTCACTACCGAAAGCTACAAAGGCAACCCATGGCAAGAAACGAACTAGTGACGCCATTGATGATTCCGTTCTCTTTTTATCCGAGGCCCCAGCGTCTAAGAAACAAGTCACACAAAACCGAGAAAGCAGCCAAATTGATAGCTCTACCATCACACCTGAAGATGTCGAGTTTGTTGATGCGCAGGCGTCAAAACCGGCCGGTCGCGCCAGGAGTTCCAGTGTAAAGTCAAGCCGCAAGCCATCTGCCCTGGGGGCATCCGTGGCTTCACTCCGGGCACCTCTTGCAGATTTCCCTGACGATGATGAGATTGAGCGCCAGCTCGAGGCAGACTTGGAACGGGCATTGACGGATGACGATGAAATTGCACGCGACTCAGAATCCGAGCGATCGAAAGCAATGGCCAAGAAGAAGTCAAAGGGAAAACTGACTAATGAGCAGTTGGAAGACTACGCCATGTTTGATCCTGCTGAAGTTGAGCACGATGAAGATGCGTTGGATGACGAACTTCGAAATCTTCAAGCCGAAATGGAGGTTGAAGAGCCAAACCAAAAACTTCACGTTCCTAAAAAGGGTCGTAAACCTGGAACTGGAACACGCAAAGCATCCAAGCAGACAAAGGCAAAGAAGGCCAAGGCTCCTTCACCATCTCCAGAACCTGAACCAGAGGCTATTGACCCACCTTCAGAGATTGAGGAGCATGAAGCCAGCATTGGGAGCACAGATGCTGTGGTGAAGAATACCGACAGCGTAGATTCTTCTCCGTCAATCAAGGCCCCTTCAAGAGCTGTCAAAAAATCGTCGCTAGCTTCAAATGCTGCATCGAAACCTGCAGAAGCACCCGCTAGACGTGGCCGCAGACCGAGCAGTACAACGGCTGAACCTATACAACCGTCGGAATCTACTCAGCCAAGTGAAGGCCATGCTGATGATGAGGTCTCTGAGGCGGACGGCGAAACTCATCGACGTGAATCTATAGGGACGTCACAGCCCGAGGAAGCTTCATCGCCTCTCGGGGAAGCTTCCTCGCCAGCTGTGTCCAGGTCAAGACTAGGGGTTGAGCCGCCATCTACTCCCCCAAAGTTCACGTCACCAGCGCCGTCGGCACGCCAGCCAGCGTTGTCGCCGTCACCATCACCGCAGTCATCCGACGCTGAAAATCTGCCCCCGTCATCTCTGCCCCCGGCCAGTGCCAAGGCGAAGCGCGTCGTCCTCGCGCCCTTGACAGCCACGCCGGCCCGCAACTCACCGTCAAAACGCAATATGCTTGCGGCCGGCTTGCAGAGCCAAATTCCATGGACGGCGGTGGACATTGATGCCGTTATGGGTACACCACGCTGCGGGGATGACAAGGAAAATGCGGTTAGCCGGCTGTTGAAGCAAGGCAAGGAACTTAGTAGCCCAGAGACGCGCATGACGGTCGAAGAATGGATTTACTTCAACGCGGGGGAGGCAGAGAAGAAGCTCAAACATGAATGTGAGGCCATGGTCACACAATTCGAGAGGGAGGGCACAAAGGCAATGAATGTTTTGGAGGGCCTGTCGATAGAGTAGAGGAGGCGCGCGGGAACTGGGTTGGATACAATTTTGGATGGGTGGACGGACGGTTTGCAAGAGCCGGGGACAAGGGAATTCTACGTTTAGGCTGGTACATGGGCGGCGTTGGATGATGAAATGACTGGTCGCGTAGCGACTACTATAATGTTTGTTATGAAGTGGACAATGTATGTGTGTTTTGAACTATTTGTTGGCTGGTTATGCCGCGTGTCAGTGATGGACGTGAGTCGCTCCCGGAATAAGAGACAGGACTTGGTATCTTGGTATAGTAATTTTGCTTGCTAGCTATTCTGCGAGGCGTCTCTAACAAAATGAAGATCTGCGTATCTACTAGTCACGGAGCATCTGACGAGAATGCCGGCTTCGTCTGTAAATACTGGCGTCTCTGCACGCTGCACCTACCCGCAACATGCGTCGGGACAACAGTGCATATGATTAATTACGTCCGGCGCGAGTACTCCGTACGGAGCAGTCAGCCCTCTTGGTGCCTCTCTTCGCAATGTACGCAATGTGCCGGGTGACACGGCATAAGGCAGTCGGAGTCGGGATTGGTTCCAAACTCTACCGGAAGAGGGTAGGAGGTCTGTGGTGTTTTTTGCCTCTTTTCCCACTCGGGTCTTTTTTTTTGTGTAGTACGAGCGGCTAGGCGGTATTTCCTTGGCGAGAATCAAAGGGTTGGGAATCCGGACAGGCGCTGCTTCCAAGTACATGTAGCATAATTAGTCGGTGCTTTTGAAATTTTGCTGGTGGGCGGAAAGAGGAACAAAAAAAAAAAAACCTTGGATGTGGTTGCGGATCGAATCAGAAAAGTGTGTAACATGAATGGGTATGTTAGAATCATGGGTAGATTGTTCATAGCCATGGAAGTAACCATGTCTCATCAGGATGCGTAGAAAATTGTGAAAAATAAGGGCACGCATCGAATCGTACTTTGTAGTTTTACTTTCTTTGCTTTTCTCTTGTTGAAACCGTTGCATGTGACTTGCTGCGGCGACGCAACAAGGCATACATACATACTTAGTACATACTGATGACGTTTCTCGCCCGTGAAGCTGACGCAGATCCGAGGTCGAGGTCATTGGTCGCCCTCGCAGGGACCGTTCTAGACCAGCATCAAAATCGTGGATCGTGACTCCATGTCGGCTGGGACGTAGTGGCGCCGCGGGTCGTCCCGCTGATTGACCCGCCCGAGGGGAGATGGCACCGGTGACACTTGCATGCCTGTTGTTTCTTGGAGTAGGGAGACGGTCCTCGACATGCAGCAAGTCCCATCGCCATGAGGCTACCTTTGAGTTGGTGAGAAAATAAAATACAAGGGCAAAGTTTGTGGGTTGCGTCAGAGTTTTGTGGAACGCATCCAGTAGGGTTAGAGTTTGGCCGATGGCCCGACGTGGTATTTCTTGTTAGGAGGGGGATGCTTGCGCTAGTAGAGTACAAGTTAGCGGCGCGTTTCATTGTCCTGTTCGTCAGCTGCCAAGTGCGGAGGAGATGCGCGATCCCTATGTGAAGGCTGGATGCTTCTCTATGGGGATGATTCATCACGTGTTACTGAGTAGACGTTGTTACGGCTAGGCCTTTCCGTCGGACTCTTCGCCATGCCTACTCTCGATTGCATGAACACGGCCTTGTGTGGGCGACGGGTTCCAGATACAAGAGAAGACGGTCAACTTGGATATTTGGAGGGCTGTTATCTGAAATCTGGTCGCGCAGAGTACGAAGTTCCTGCTCCCAACTGCCAGTACGTGGGCAAACTCGGTCTTCTCATTATGCAATGGGTTTAATGATATATGAATCATGCAAAGTGTCTGTCATCACAAATTATGGCATATGCATTCACAATGTTGAAATGGCAAAGCAAAACTGGGCTTCTTTGTGAAGTCTCAATGCTGTTGGTTGTACTAGATGACATGGGTTTGAGGTCCAGGCCATTCCTCATTTTAACCAGTAGTAGTAGTAATTCAAGGGTCCTTTGTTCCGATCATCATGGTCCCTGGGCTAAATCATGAGTAACACAAGCTATTGGCTCTTGGTGAGATCCCTGCGATGCTATGAATATGGCGCATTTCGTGACATCTCCCATCCACAATGTACTGATGTAACCAAAGTCACCAAACTCAGTCATGGCTCAAGCCACATCAGCAAGCCCAGTCGTCGGGGTCAATATGAACCAGATCCCTGGCAAAAGAAAGCACAGCAGGCGGCGTGGAGTGACAAGGTCGCACCACACGACGACGCATGCGGCTGGCCCTGCTTGATATCTGAGTTCTCATTTTCATCGGGTCCTGCCAAAGGCCCGACAACCGCGTATAAAGTCGACTGGTAAATTGCAAGAGAAGAGGTACAGTTTGGCCCCGTAGAGGGCTTGTATCTTCAAGCCCTGGCCATATATGCATGTAATTTGGAAATGGATGTTTTGTGGCATACCGTAAATGTGCTGGGCCATATTCTCATGCTTCAAAGAGTGCTGTGAAGAGACTGATTTGTTCTGAATGCGGCGTAAATGCCCATCGTCCAAGTTAGTGGTCAAGCGAATCATCACCATTCTTAGGAACTCACAGGATGAGGCAAATCGTGGCTGATGCATTGCACATAAAAATGATCTCGCATGGCTGTCTCGTGGAAACATGAAACATGCTACATTGAAAGCGAAAAACGGTACGGAGTAAGCAGACTGAAAAGACAGCTAGGGAGAGAAAAAAAGGCTTCGTCTGCTAGGTAGCTGCTCAGGGGCCAACCATCACTGCCTTGTGCCACCATCAAGCCCAAATTGGCGACGCCACCATTTGTGTTCGATTGGGGATTCGAAGGAGGTTTCTTAGCATTGCATTTGCCTTGGTTCTCGTTAGCACAATATAAGTCTAATACTCCGTATCAAGAAATGAATACCATGGTGATGGCGTCTTGCTCGTGTTGGAGTCCTGGCGGACCAAAGCCAAGAAACCAGGTGACACAGCAAGTAGTACTCCAATGTTCAAGTACTGGTTGCTTTGTCAGTGGAAACAGTGTGGTGGACCCAAAGCCAGACATGTAGGGAGCAGTGACCTCCTGTTTGATGGCAGCTGGTGTTTGCTTTCACTCGCCGCAAGCTCAATTTTCGGTCTCTCTTTGTTCTAGTAGTTGATGCTGGGGAGATGGCGGATGTGTACATGTAGTCTTCTAAATCGATACGCGATCTGCCCCTCGCAACCGTACGACGCAGACTTTGGTCGTCTTCATCTGGTACGTCGGCCGTGTGGTGTTACGACTGGGCGAACTGCCGAATGGCGCCAAGCAGCCCGTTGCTTGACCACTCCCGTATGATCATCATGTATCTACTCAGTTGTTTCCTGACAAAAAGCCATCAGAAACGCCTCTCTTGAAAGGCGAAGGCTTGGCTAAGCTTGGCAGTAAAGCTTAAGCGGATCCGTTGGACCGTTCGTCTCGCCTTCCCCAATGGTTCCGACAAGGTGAGGATGAAGCCGCGCGTAAACAGGCGGATGGTCTTTAGGCTATGAGGCCATCTCCGCATTTGCATCGAGGGTTAACCCAAGAGTGGGATAGCATGGGACTTGGCGATGGGGGTTAGCTGGAGTCTGGAGTCTGGAGACTGGAGTCTGGACGGTAGATGGATGAAGGCAAGGGGGAAAGGGGGGGGGGGGGGGGGAATGGAGACTGACGCGGGGCTTCAAGGGCCGAACGCCACCACTTGGGACGACCAACTTGATCCAACATGATGATCAGCACGGCGGCGGTATTGGGATTACCCTTGCCTTGGTTGACTGGTTGACGAGCCCAATAAGCACATGGCTACGCATTGGACCACAGTGTTCTGTACGATTGTGCCCACCAACTTCTGTGCGCTGCTCATCTGCCAGGGAGGCTCCCATGGTCAGCCCGGTCTTGCTCTTGCTCCGACCATTGCCGATGGGCAGTGCGACCATGACCTACAGTACAGACCAACAGACCAGCCGGGAGTCCGGGACCAAGGATCCCAAATTAATCAGAGACTGGCGTTTTGCGCTTTGGAGCATTGCTGCCGGGTGTGTATTGTACTCGACGTGGACGGAGTGCTCCGTTGTCTCTTATGGAGTACTCCGTAATAGGGCAGCAATGGAATACGGACAAGGTGCTAATGCCCACGCCCCCGTCTGCCTTTCGATGCTGACGGTGTGTCCAAGTCGAATCGATAACCAGTTGTCGGTTGGGTTTGAGTTTTCCTGTGTGTGCCATGTAAAGCAGCTTTCCAACTTCCAATGCCTTGGCCACTCAAAGCTTTGACGCCGCGACATTGCGACATCGCCTTCTTCTCAAATTGAGGTTTGCTCCTTCCCACTTGGCCTTGACTACAAACTCGTGGACTAGACTAAGACGTGCCGGTCCTCGCCTTTTTGCCGAAGTGTGTCCACAGCAACGTTGAATACCTCTCACTCCTGTCACTCCTGTCACGTCGTCGTCGTCGTCGTCGCCGACGCCTGTCGCCGTCACGACTTCAACTTGCTGTGCTCCGCTTGAGGACCATTTGATCGCACCCTGCTGCTCATCACCTTACGACTCGGCAAAATGAGTGAACTTGAAAAACCGAGCCCAGTTGACCAAGGCAAGGGGGATGCTTTGTCCAATTCTGACCTCGGAAACATCGTCGATCCCGATGCCGGCTTGTCAGAGGCTGAGAAGAAGGAAGCGGTAAGCTTTTTTCTCCCTCGCGCAACGCCTCTTCACTCTTCACTTGATTCTGACGTATAACCTTTTGGTCTCTTTGAAAAGGAACGCAAACTACTGTGGAAGTTGGATCTGACGCTCATCCCATGGGTATGTGCTGTTTTTTTTGTATATTGAAACTGTTCGCCACATGGGCAGTTCGTCTTGCGTCTGCTAACTTTAAAAATGAACAAAAAAGCTCTGTCTTTTGTACTTGATCTGTTTTCTTGATCGCACCAATATCGGCAATGCCAAGATTGCTCATCTGGAGAAGGATCTGGGAATGGACCCGAAATCCCTCAAATATGCGGCCACACTTATAATCTTCTTCGTCTCTTACGCCATGTTCGAGGCGCTCGCCAACTTCCTACTCAAGAAATGGAAGCCATCCAGGTTCATCCCAAGCATCATGTAAGCTGACGCCCATCCCGTCCATCGAAGAACCGACGCGGTTTACCACATTGTTGATCTTATACTGATAATCAATCTTCTAGGATCTTGTGGGGTTGCTGCATGCTTGGCATGGGCTTTGTAAAGGACTGGTCTGGTCTCATGGCGGCCCGATGGTTCCTTGGCGTGGCCGAGGCCGGTTTGTTCCCCGGCGTCAACTACTATCTGTCATGCTGGTATAAGAGAAACGAATTTGGAGTGCGTGCTGCCATATTCTTTTCAGCAGCGGCGTTGGCCGGCTCTTTTGGCGGCCTGCTTGCGGCTGCCATTCAAAAGATGGACGGTCTCCGAGGCATCCCGGGTTGGGCTTGGATCTTTATCATCGAGGGTCTACTGACCATCGTCGTTGGCTTCTTCTCCTTTTTCATGGTGCATGATTTTCCAGACGAGGCCAAGTTCTTGGCTCCCGAAGACCGCGCGCGTGTGTTACTCCGACTAAAGAACGACAACCAACACTCTGCTAGGCACGAAGACTTCAAATGGGACTACATGTGGGCCGCCGTTAAGGACTGGAAGACTTACAATGGTATGCTGATCTACATGGGCCCTCTGATGCCACTCTACTCTTTCAGCGTCTTTCTGCCTACTATTATTCAGTCCATGAGCTTCACGTCTGCCGACCAGATCATCAGGAATCAACTCCTTAGTGTCCCGCCGTATGCGGTTGCAGCCGTACTGACAGTCATCATTGGATTTTGGTCTGATAGGGTACAACAACGTGGCGTTTTCATCATGGGATGTGCCGTTATTGGAACAGTTGGCTTCGTTATGTTGATATCAACAACTGATCCGGCTGTCCAGTATGCAGGCACCTTTCTTGGCGCCATGGGTATCTACCCGCCCATCTCATTAACAATTGCGTGGGTAGCCAACAACGTTGAAGGTGTCTATAAGCGCGGTATTGTGCTTGGATTTGTTATCGGCTGGGGTAATCTCAATGGCGTGGTCAGCAGTGTCATTTACCGATGGCCACCTCGCTACTTCCAGGGCCATGGAACTATCATTGCGTACCTGGTCGTGTGCATGTTTGGAGGCAGTTTGCTCTTCGCTACTATGCTCAAATTGGAGAACAGGAAACGCAGCAAGGGCGAGCGCGACCATTGGATAGAGGGTAAGACTGAGGAAGAGATCAATGCCCTTGGCGATAAGCGACCCGACTTCCTGTACACCCTCTAACCGTGAGTGCTGGAGACCTTGTACGCCTGGCCATGTGGCGAGTATGCAACACCAGAAACGACTGCATAGCGATGAACTCGTCATACGACACACATTCAGCGAATCCTCCGGGTATACATCTGCTAGTGTTCTCTGTACCGGCGTCCACTGCAGGGATACAGATGTTGGATATTAATGTTTATTAATTTTGGATATAGTCAGACATGATGCTTTTGATTAAAGTGTCAATATTTTTTGGATGCCACTACCATTTCTATGTGCTGTTAAGTAGGACACAAGTAGGGGTGATGAAATTGGATGGATCGAGGACCCCTCTGCAGCTTGAGTAGCACGACTATTCAGGGTGTAGATGGAGAGCCCAGTCATTGTTCTCTAGTATACATCTGACAGCTTCGTACTCGAAGCACATCAAGTTCCGACCTAGGTGGCTTGTTAATGAGCAAGCCAGAGAAGATTGATTCGGCTTGAGAGAACCTCGAATCAGGCTCGGCCATTGTCCCCTGGGAGGCCACTCCATGGAACCAGTCGCGTGCGAGTCGGCATTCTATTACAGATTATGGACGGTACGGAGTACTTCGGTAGTGATTGAAACGACACTTGAAGGAATCTTTCATTGGAATATGGAGGCCATCTTGGATAATTTCCCAGCCACATGGCTCCGGCTCAGTCCGATTTGACGCCACCTCTGCTGATGAGATGCATCTAGGCACATTATTTGAAAAACAACGCAAAATTATGCAACGTAATCACAGCACGCCACATTACTGAGACATGACTAGCACACCCGCACCAGAGATATTCTTGAAGTCGAGGCATTCATACTTCTGACCTCCCATGGTCAGTTTACTTTCCTGCTATGGAATCAGTGGCTGAGGTGTTCTAATCTGGGCTGGCCTAGACATCAAGGCCCTCGACTCGGATGGATTTTCTCATACGGAATAAGAACCGGGTTCATAAATGGCTCACAGGCACCTAGCTCATGGAGACTGATAACATGCAGTGTTTAGAATGTGACCGGATGCAGCAGTACTTGTCATGCATGAGACGGCCAGAGAGGATGAGCATTATTTCCATCTTTCTGCCCAACAGGTGCAGCGTATCGAGTACTTGGCCCGTGTTCTCAGAGGTCATATTGCCAGGCCACCAAGTATGATGGCCCCAGCGTACAGGGCCGTATTTTGTGATGCCAATGAAATTAGCGCACCAAGGCACGACAATGATGGATATGCCCGGAGATGGCCATGCACTCTTGGGACCGTGGGTAAGCCACAACCAGGCAGCGGTTGGTGTGAAATGGCGTCAATCGCCGCGAATGCTCTTTGTAGCATGGCAATATCGGCATTCTGACAAGCCAGCGTTGCGCCCAATCGACAACAAGGCGAGCTGAAATGCGAGCTTATGAGCCTCCACTGCGATACATTGCTTACCAAGACTTGAATGAATGGCTGCTCATCTTGTATTGAATATCATAGGAGCTTCATTTCACCAAAGCACCAAAGAATCGACTTAAAGGGCCGGGCAGAGAATTTAATGCAGTCAATCCATGGGCCGCGACTCGTGTCGTTTCTTTTAGCACATATCGGCTCAAGGGCCAGGCCCCAGCTTTTCCCCTTTGGATTCGACCTGGAGTGAACGAGTCAAACATGATGGACGTTCCTTTTGTGTATTGGCATGCCACAGTGGGCCTTTTTTATGGCGCAGTTAGCAATCATGAACGGTAGTCGTCTTGTGCATACTACGGACCGTCTGCTGCCCTGGAGGCTGGAGCTCACAGATGAGATACAAGACAACGTTGGAAAGGGCTGTTGTACGATGAACACGCGGAGAAGCCGTCCAGTTGGAGAACAAGCCAGTGTCTGCCATGTGGAAAATCCATGTGGCAGCCGAGACAAGCCTTTGTTGTCACATGGGACGCCTCGCCAAACTGGTCTGCGAGACCCTGGCTAAGAGCATCTGGGGTACGGGCCCTTTGGGAGCAAGTGATGGGCATTGTCGCTCTAGCGGAACGTGGTCAAGATTCGGCTTGATCTGGAGGGTCAATGGGGCCTTTTGTTCGATATTAGCCGAGACATGATTTGCACCTGAGGCCGTCAACAAGGGCGGTTAAGAGATGTTGTGGCTGCTAGTTTCGAACCACTACACGGTGAGCACTCACGGGCCCTCGATGCATGCCATCATGTTATAAAGCAGCTTTATCCGTTCTGCTTTCCCGCTTGAAATACTATTCTCGTCGGAAACTCGTTCAGTTCAGACGTCTGTCATGAGTAATGAAGCTAAGAAGAATCCGACCTATGACCCGAGCTGGTGACGATTCGCCGGGACCAAATCCTGTCATTTCTATCGTTGTTCTTCCAGCAAGGAACAACGTCTTTACACTTTCAAAGTCCCGTATCAAATTGCAGTAGGCGATTCAACTAGGCCAATAGGATTGTCAGTAACACCAGGTGCCACCACTCTGGATCAATCCCCTACAAGTCTTGGTTCATCAACCCGTCAGGATATTTCTCAGACCTACGGATCCGGTTACACCAAATCGGCTGCGTGGCATCTACCAGCTTAGCGGACTCTAAACAAGAGAATTGCCAGAATTCTCGCCAAGCACGGCCAGGCGCATCGCATTGTGTGGCACAAGCCCAGAGTCCAGAGTCCAGAGTCCAGGCCGGCTGGCGTTAAACAGCTCCGGTTGTCGTATTAATCCTGGCCGATGCCAGCTATTGACGATAAGTGGTCAGGCGTTTGGGCTGGAAACACAAGCTCTTGTCGAGCTGAATGACGATACGGAACCTCTGTTGCCATCCGTCGCCCAAGCACCTGCCAGTCAGTCACCTTTTCCATCACAACCCGTGCCGTCATCTACATCTTTGACGGTGCTACCTGTCAGCCTCGTCTCTGAGCTTACTCGGTAATAAGGCCCATTATTGCTGTCGACGCTATTAGAACGAGGGCTGATCTTTATTTTTATTTTTATCTTTTTTTTCCCCCTCTCGCAAGTACTTGGATTCCCTTTTTTTTTTTTGGGAGGGGAGAGGACCTCTTAATGACCCTCTGAATATTAAAAACCACCATGCATCCCCCCCGAACGACCGCCGTATCATCCTCCGATCACCTCACTCGGGGCGAAATAGAAACCATCACAACGTTGGAAAGGATAGGAGGAGCTATCAGCCTTGTGGCCGTGTGCTTCATCTTCGTCGCGTATGCGCTTGTGCGTCGAGCCCGCAATGTTCAAAATACCTTCATCGTGTTTGCCAGCATTTCCAACGTCGGTGCAAGTATAGCCTGTATCATTGCGCTGGATGGATTGGTTCTAGGTGAAGCGACATCATTGTGCCAGACACAGGCATTTTTGTTCGAGATGTAAGTTGTGTCGTTGCGGCGCCGCCGTCCGCATGGACTGACAAGAACAGGTTTATGCAATCTGACCCTTGGTGGTCCTTGGCCATGGCCATCAACGTCGTTCTCGTCTTTTATTTTCGCACGAGCCCAGATTCCTTCCGTCGCTGGTGGTGGCTATACTGTCTGATATGCTATGGCGGGCCATTCATCATCGCCTTGTCGTTGCTACTTATACGGGCTTCGCCCAAGGGGCTGGTATATGGAGATGCAGTTGTGAGAAGCACCACCCCTATCCGCTTCGTCTTGCCTACCGCCATCACGTCTGGTGGACTAACTCGGTGTGCTAGATATGGTGCTGGATAGGTGGTAAATGGGCCGGCGTGCGCATTTACTCATACTACCTGTTAATCTTGATATGCATTGCTGGCACGATTATCAGCTACGCACTGGTTGGATACCACGTATTCCGATCACGAAACAGACTCCGTAGCTTCTCCGTGTCCAAGAGCCGCGAGGCAGGCCACAGCGACCATGTAAGTCTCTCCCGCTTCCTCAACACCAGGGGACCACCACCTCCTTTCCGGTCAACATCCATCCATGCAAGACGTGAAGTAACAGTTGCCATCATGTATAGGTTTCCGCCCCTGATCACAGCCAAAGCGACGGTTTCTACGGAACCGTCACCACCGAAGTCCTCGTCACGCACACCTCGGCAAGCAACCTCGTCCACCCCAAGAGTGCACACACCGCCCGGCACCGGGAACCCGCCTCCTTTCCGGGCGCCACGCTCCGAAGCTCTGCGGACGCTGCGGCATTCACCTCGAGCGTGTCTGCGCCGCCTCGCCGTCAGGATCTGCGGCTGCTCAACCCCATCCACGGCACGGTGTCAGCCTGCAAATCCGTCGCCTCCAAATTTTCCGTCGAGGACCCCATCAAGAGGGCGTACCTGCGGACAAGTCTCCTCTTTGGCCTCAGTGTCCTGGTCACCTGGATCCCCAGCAGCATGAACCGCATCCACAGCTGGATAAATGGCGACTCCCCATACACGTACCAGGTCGCCAGCGCCGCTGTGCTGCCCTTGCAAGGATTCTGGAACTGCGTTATATTCTTCGTCACGAGCTGGAGGGCAGTCAAAGACGACGTAATGTACAGGGCTGGCAGGATGCCGCCGGCATCACATAATGACAGCGGAATAGGGACGCTCGAGAGGACCGTGAATAGAGAAGAGAGCAGGGCTTCGACGGATGATGAAGTCGAGTCTTTAAATACACGCAGTGATGTCGAGTTGCGCGCGGTCGAGCACGCAGCTACGAAAGGGGTAGCTGTGTGATGGTGTTTTCTTCTTCTTTTTTTGCGATCTTGGCGAATACGGAGTTGGGGGATTATAAGAATAGTGCGAGAGAGGCATTGCTAAATCTCGTCTCCAAGAATTGCACGACGATGTCGCAGTGTTGTATTTCTTAAACCTGGGTACCTTGTAGCCTGCTTTGTTTTGCTCCTCGGGGCAAATCTTGACGTTGGAATTGAATAAACTGTACTCAATTCGAGGCGGCTTGGACCCAGAACAAAGTATCGATGCACATGGATGAAAATAAATGTCAACGCTCATTGCTCATTCCCGCACATCTCAGCGTCGAAAAAAAAAAGACTTGTATTTATACATTGAGCATGGATCTATCCATTTAAACGTAGCCGTTATTTACTCTGCCTGCATTCATTGCGTTCGTATCCTAAACCGTGAGTCATAGCCAGTTGAGACAGCCTTGCCGGTATCAATCAGCTTCAGTCACCACCATGTCATCTAGCGTGGGTCACAACACCTAATAAAACAAGGGAAAAGTAATTGAGTCCCAAGCCGTTAATAAAGTGAAAGTCCCATCCCATCGATCAATCACCATTTTGTATGCCCATATTGCAGTTTCAGTACACATGGTCGTGCTTGCACGTCTTCGGCGCAGAACCTGCTTCTGACCTCTTTTTATGTCCGCGTGGTTTGTTCTCTCTTCTTTTTCATTTTTATGCTTTGACTGATTTAATCGGCATCGAAGAAATTTAATGATTGCTTCAGAAGCTTTAGGTCAACGAGTCCCATAACCCTTCCATCCGCCCTCCAGATGGATTCGTCCAAGTACCACCACAACGTCATGGTCAATGCTGTGAGTATCACTTGTGTAGTACCTAGGCCAATGACGACCGATTTGAGGGCGCCATAGACGGTGAATGCGTTGGGCATGGCGAGGACAAATACCCCCGCGGCAAGGTTTCGCAGTATAATTACACCGGAATGCATGTCGCCGATGCTGCGCTGAGCTACGGCGATGCTGGACGACGTGAAGGATGCGGACCGTGCGAGCAAGGGTCTCGTGATAGTGTCGAGGGTGTAAGTGCCGCCGGCAAGGATCCCTAGTTGCAGTGACAGCAGGGGCAGGCTGATCTGACCGGCAGTGTTTGAGGTGAAGAACGGAGCGGGAGGCCCGGGATCGGCTGTCATGAAATTGTGGATGCCAAGGCCATAGGAGAGCAAGCCTGTCAGGGACAGGATGCCTCCCGTGCTGATAATGAGGTAGCTGACACTCTTTGTGAAGCGTTCGTACAATCCGCGATAGAAACAGAAGCCTCCTACGACCAGTGACGCAATGATCCATGGACCAGTCATCATGGTTCCTGTGAGGGAAACGTCTAGTGAGATAGGTGCAGGTGTGGTCAGGATAGAAACCGAAGATGTCAAACCCCAAAGTGCACCGTAGGGTATGAATGTCAAGACGAATAGGAGGCAGGTAGTCGGGGCGATGATGGCGCGAGGGACCTGAAGAACAGTCGAGATTGTTATCGAAGCTTTAAATGAGAGCGGCTTCATCTTTTTGATGTATTCCACGGCAGTCTCCATGTTCCGCCGATGGCGAAACCGCCGGGGTCGCCGTCCGTCCAGACCGAGTATGGGGAGAGGAGTTATAGTTGCCCTTGAGCGGTCAAATACTGTTTCAGGGGCTCCAAAGGCAAGAAGTGGGAGAGCCAGAAAGTAGAGACAGTTGATGATGCGGAACTGGCTTGTGAAACTCTTCGCATTGCTAGATGCCAGACCGCCGAGAAGAGGCGAGCCCCAAGTTGTGGTAATGGTCAAGAGGTTATATATGGATACTGGCAGATTTCGTTCATGCTCCTGTTGAACAATGAAGAGCCCATGTTAGCGTCCATTGTAGAGGAGAGTTGACGTGTCTGCCAATTGCACCTACAAAGTAAGTGTCCTGAATGGACCCCATCACCAACGTCTCAAATGAACCCCATCCTAGGCCTTGAAAAACTCGAGCTCCAAGACATGAACCGTAGTTATCGCCTGCAGTCATGTTCCAAATGGTTCCAAAAAATAAAAATAACGTCGATATCAAGTAAACCGGCCGTTTGCCATACAACTTGGCAACAATGGAGCCAACTAGGCTTGTTAACGTCGAAACCATTAGAGGCCCAGCCGTCAAGGCGCCAATGGCCATGTTGGAGACTCGATAATGAGTCGCCAGAGAACCGGCAGTAGTAATGAATACCGTCTTCATCCCCCCAATGAGACCAACCATGACGAGAAGTGAAAACAAATTAAGATCTTTCCGCCATCGTGGCCAGTTCTAGTTCAGAGAGGTATTGTTAGTCGAATTTGTTCTAATGCCAAACCATATATGTACGTACCAATGGGTCGTCTGGGTCATCACTTGGTTGCGGTACAAGCTCAACATGAGCATATTTACCCCTTCCATACTTGATCGGCTTTTGGCAGTTTGAGAATGATGAACTCGTCATTGACCTTGGTGGAATATCGCCATCTTTAAAATATTCAACATTGTTTGTGTCGAACGAGTCTGGAGAGTTGGGTATCCGCGGAGGAAGCGGCCTCGAAATAATATCGCCGGGTCTTTTGATGTCCCATGCCATTTTCATCTTGGAACCTGCAATTTGAAGATAAAACCATACAAATCGAAGGGCAAGCGGTAGTGGAAAGCAGGGAGAGTGGTATATAAGGAGCCAGAGAATGCGAGGCGAGAGCCAAGCTCGAAAGCGAAAGCGAAAGAAGATAGATACCAATTCCTGCTAATATTTCTTTAGTGAGAAACAAAACGAGACACGATCACCGTTGACAGTGAAGCAGGTCTTCGGAGACAAGAGACAGGATGTAGAAGCCCACAATGGGAAGAACACAAACTGAGAAGAAGAAACGGCTGGAGTTCTTCACACCGACGTGTTACACTCTTGGATTGTTGTGCTGGAAATGCAAAAGTGAAAAACCGGATGATTATGTGGCACAAGTGAGAGACATCCTTACGACTGGATCGCCAGATAGCAAAAGAAAAATGGTCTCGACACTACACGAGACTACATGCTTCTTCGTAGGAACCAGGTATGGATGCAGACCCTCACTGTAGATATGTACACTGTGGAATCCAAAAGAAAAAAAATGACAGCCACCTCGGAGGCTTACGAGAAGATGTCCGAGAATACTAGGTCTGTGACGAGCCAGGCGTCTGTTAATTTTAGGGAGATGCTGTCACCGACGTGGCTAGGCATAATATGGCATCCCTTTGAATGGGGCTGCTTTGTCGCACACCACCAGCTCGCCGCCAAGTTTATGCACGGCATGTACCACGTTGTATTGCCGAAGCTTGTATATCCGTTGTATTTGCATCTATAGGGATTGCACGCCGAGTATGGATTGATCCACGCTGCGCATCACGCAGCGATGCAACGAACATGGTAATGGAATCGGGTCAAAGCCGAGGGACGCTCCCCACATCATCGTTTCGGTTTAACTCGAAAAGCGCATTCTGTGTTTGCCATGATCAAAAAAAGAGATACAGGCTCATAAGGCAGTGAAATTGCGGCGTAGAAAGCTGAATTTCTTCCCCTCTCCCATGGCGAGGCTTTCCTAGACCGGACGATGAGATATCCCATCCTATAACGAATTTGCGTGCATGTAGTGTGCATGTATCAACTTCGATCAACGGCCCTCAAGTTCAGACCAGAGTAGCTGAGACACGCTTGACACGGAATTAGTAAACACCTCGTCAGTTGCCTCCTCTCTCATGGCGTTGGGTCATTGAGGTGCTTGGGTCCTGTTTGACGCAGGTGGAGAGAGTCAGTCCCCGAGACCATGACCTGCAGCCAAAGGGGCATGCTTATGGTGGCTGTATATCGATTCTCGAGTTCCTCTGGGACCCAAGTTATTGCTTTGTCGACAAAAGTTGGAAGCAGGGTGATGGTGGCCGCGGTAAGGGCGGGGCACGGGATCGCAGGGGTTCAGATGACTTCGATCCAAAGCTGCGGAAAAGACGTGAAGGCAGAAGATGAAACTTGCGCGCGTGGAACAGGTGCGGATGAAGTTGACAGGTGTGGAGAACTCAAGGGCGGGATCGACACTCTGGAGAGAGCGAGGGGCTGAAGGAGTTCGGGAGCAGGTTGGCAGGCACGTCACGTCCCCAAGCTCCCCCTCCCCCGCCTGTCTCCAGTGCACATGTGCGCTTCACTCCACTCCGTTTCTTCGGGACGGAGCTGCTGGAGCTGCTGAGCACTTGGGCAGGCAGGGACGGGACATGGAGGGATTAGCTCCATCGTGCCTACCTGCCCCCCCGGGCATTGTTCTGATAGGCCATTGGCTACTTCCAATGTTCCACGTCTAACGCAAGGGTGGTCCATGATGAACTTTTGAGCTCGGTGCCCCTTCAAACGCGAACACGTCGGCCATGGAGTGAACGGGTTGCTTCACTTCACGGTTGCTGCACAAATACGCGCATGAATTCGAAACGAGGCCGTATTGCGCTCGTAAATGTCGGCATACTCGCAAAATACCAATCATCAAAGCGACTCGTTGGAGCTCACCAGCTTTGACAATGCCAATGAACCATGCCTCGCCAGCGTCGTAAGTGGAAAAATTGCTTTTCAGGTGGAGGGTATCTCCCTTGTTTTGTCTCCGGACACATATTCTACGTCCCTTTTTTTCAATAGTTCCTAGCTTTATTCCATCCTTTACTTGATGCCAGAAATGGAGCGCATCAATGGCAGTCTTACCCAGCGCCACGACGCCCGCAATCTATGAATTGTGCGAGGGCAAACGAAACCACGGGCTCCGTGTGATTTGCGAGGTAGGATACAGTCGATATTTTCAGCCAGAGAGTGAGGGAGTGAGTCTTTCCCCCTATGTGCCATGACTCTCCCCTCTCCCTGATCTCCGGCTTTTTGGTATGCATTAAGAAGTACGGCATTCGTACCTCCTCTTCAGATATTGATATATCATTGCTCCGTACACTGCTCAGTAATCCCAGTCCATGGGAAGTTATTCATGATCTATATCCGTCAAGTTTGGAATAGATTAACGCATCGCTGTCTTGGCGGCAGTCCACCCAATACCCAACCTGTTCTCGCCTTACTTCTAATCTCATGCCAGAACGGGTTCAGCAGCTGTACTGCAGCAAGGCAGTTTCTCAGTATTCGCCTTTGCCGGATCGTCAACTGACCTCCATGTCCTGTGAACAGTTGGGGACCCGCGTTGTGTAGCTTCTCAGTGCTGGAGATTATTGAAGGCCAAATCTTTATGACACGCACAAAACATTGGACACACATTCGCTTCTGTTGCTCCTATATGATCCCTGATCCTTTTTTTATGAAGCTAGCCGCCATGCCGGCAAGCGGCTCACGGCGAAAGAATGCCAATTAGATCGTCGTATGTGATCTGCTTTTAGGATCTCCAGCATGTGGCGCACGCCCAGTCAATAGTCTGATGACCAAGGCATCTCTCAGATGCTAATAATTGTACTAGGCCTACGAAAGAGCATGTGTTCGGGTTTAACTCAGACCATAGCCTCAAGCCGGCCATTTCCCAAAGAAATATAACTCAGTTAGTACATCCACGCTCTGCTAAACTGTTCACTCCGCATCTCACTATACGAGGGATGATATGGCAGAATAACTGTGAGTGATATAAATTTAATAAACCAAACTATAGCATCGGAAAGGCGGATCTCTTGACATCTTACTATCCCATCGATATATCACGTCTCCCCACAATTTGCTGACATTACCTGAGATTCCGTAACAAGGTGCTTGGAAGGCGATGGTTGGTTATCTCAGTAGGTAACTTGACCAAAAATGTAGGCGTCCTGTGCAATTTATCCTTCATTAAAAAGCCCGAGAAGCGAGAATCGAAAGGCTGTTAGCCATTATTAATCTTTCTACCTGAAATGAGACCTTAGATTCGCCCGCGATATTCCAGGATACTCTCAGGATCAAAGTCATAACTCGATATGTCACGATTGACACAAGGCCTACAGTAGTTCATCTTTAGCACACGCGTTTCGAAGGTCAAGCTGGCGCAAGATGCTGAGTCCCGGCACCTAAATCTGTGAAATTATGATAGCTTTAGATGAGGGGGAAGCCTCTTGCACAGTCGACGCCTCCACAGCCATAAGCAGTGTGGTCGTTCGCACAACCAATTCTGCACCCGTATAAAATGTCAGAAGCTGTCTCTCACGAATCCTGAACGACTTCAAAACTGGAACAGCTGACATACCTTCGTAGATCAAGGTATAGGATACCGGTGAATCGTCGCCCGGGCCACTGAGCAACGGCAGCCGCTCGGTTGGTCCAAGCACGACTCGAAATCTAAGGCCAACGTTCTTGCCGACATCAACCCATAGAAACTTGTCAAAATCGACAATCTTGGAGTGTAAACCCTCATCGGCACCATTCAGATTCGCCTTCTCTGCCAGCCATGGCCGCCATACGCGAATAACGCCGTCACACGTATTCACCTGACTGATGTAGAATCCTGGCCTTGAGGCCTCCTTCACCACGTACGTGACGGCGCACAGTTGTGAAAACAGCAAATCGTGGTCAAGGTAGACGTCCTGGGCGGCAGTCTCGTCACCCTGCAAACCCTTGCTCCCCGTACGTCGGGAAGCTCTCCGTCTATCGCGACTTTCTTCCTTCATGACTGGACGATAAGACGAGTATAATTTACCGAGGTCACTAAACTTGAGGGATTCGTCTGTGATGGGTTGCTCCCCCACTCGCTTGAGACCAAGATACCTGCATGACAATGGCGGCGTCGTTAATCTTTCGCTGGGGTGGTAGCAATCGAGAATGAGTCGATTGTCTGGGAGAGACGATACGTCGATCAAGCGGCGATAGAGAATCCGGGTGGCGAGTGTGTAGAAGCAGCGGCTGACCGGGACGACTTGAATGAGCTCCCTTGTCGAGAGGCATGCCAACGATGCAGCCAACACCTAGGTATGTCGTCTAAGTAAAACTGGAACCAGAAGGGTAGCGCGCAGATTTACCTCGTTGGGTAGAGCCTCAATCGGGCATACGGTTGTGGTCATGGTTCACCAATGATCAGGGTCGGGCTATTGGGAATGGTTGAAGCTGAAGTGATGACTGTTTATGGATCACAAGCCGGATCCTTGCTCGGCCGATTTGGCCGGAAGAGTTCTTGGGGGAGTGAAAGGGCCGTGATGCTCATCAAAGTGCTCTGGTTGGTGGTTGACGCCACATGGCCGTATCTAAGCACTTACGTAGTAGGCGATGACGCCGATGAGCGTTGACGCTGACCGGCAGTTGTGAAAATGCGGAGAACCGGAGGCACGTCAATAGCGCCATTATTATGCCATGTTGCCTGTCATCACATCGCCTCGTCGCAGCTTACTGAGCTTCCGGGCCATTCTCTAGTCATCCCGACGGCATCTCGGCGAGAAGATCAGAGAATGCGAAAATTTCAAAGTCGTAACAATGCAACGTACGGACGGGAAAGTACCGGAGCGACCATCAAAACATGTACTCCGTACTAGTTTTTTTTGACATTCCCGGGTTGAAAAGTTCCACATTATGGGTAATGGCCAAACGTGGCTGGATCTCGGTCTTGTAGGGTTCTAGGCTCCAGGGTATGTGTAGGGTTAGGGTTAAGAATTACCAGACGAAATTAGGCGCGGGCGATTTTCTGGAGTTTCGGTAGGGCCCAACCCGTCGGCAATATCAAAGCCTAACACTTTGTACGCCGTACTTAGTACAGTCAAGGTCACTCGTTCGTTCCGCAAGTAATAGGCCGCCGGGCCGCATTGATTGACGTCGGAGGGGTCGAATACCTGTACCTAGTATGTACCTAGGTACCCTAGCTAGTATGAGGCACTTACCTAGTACTACCAGGTACCTGGGTTGGTGCCCCCCCATGTTCGATTTCCATGGCTCATCGCGCTCACGTCCGCTCTCCATAACTTGCTTCCCGGGACAGCAGTTGCAACCCCACTCTAAACTGACTTCAACCACACCTTCACGGTCCTAGCCAAACTCCAACCTTCAACGCGCAAACTCGCATCGAGGCAATGTCGACCGACCCTGCGCTGATGCCGTCGCCGCCAGCCGACCTCACCCAAACCGCGGAACACACGATCAAGGAAAGGCATTCGTTAACCCTAGATCAACGCCGCGCACTGCGGAGGTGGGCCGAAGCCCAAACCATCCGCCCACCGCACAAAGCCTGCATCGCATGGTTCCATTCACAGTTTGGCCAGCAAATCAGTCAGTCAACCGTGTCTCATTCCCTGTCAGCTAAGTACTCGCGGCTGGACGGAAACAACCCACAACTTTCTGGCTCGCGCCTGCGATTTGGCAATTGGCCCGACGTCGAAAAGCTCGTGCTTCTCTGGTATCGACAAGTCCAGGCTGCAGGGCGACCACCAACGAATGACGAGTTAGGCGAGAAGGCAAAGTCGATATTTTTGCAACTACCACGGTACAGAGGCCAAAACGTGCCCGAGTTCTCTCCCGGCTGGATACATCGCTTCAAGAAACGCTACAGTCTTCTGGTCCGCAGACAACGCCGATCGGGGGACGGTGCCATCAACCTCGCCGAGGATATCGACTACCTGGCCGACTGTGTTCCTAGGGTGATGGCAGTCACGTCTGATACGAGTCCTGCCGCAATCAGGGAACAAGTCCTACGCGTGGTGGGCGTGGAAGCCAGTCTGAACACCTGCGCCTTGGTGCGAGACGAGGTCCTAAGAAGGATGAGCACCTCATCAAACCATTCGCTGCTGCCGCAACACGCCGTCCCCCAACCCGAACCTATTCCTCCGCCGCCGCCGCCGTCTGAGCAGCCAATGTATGCCGACGATGATCCCGAGGTCGTTCTCCAAAACGCTTTGCGCCAGCTCCAACAGGAGGAGCAGGCGGCCGAAGAACAAGCTGCCGCGGTCCGAGAGGAGAGGGAGCGCGTTGAGCGGGCTGGGATACATGTGGCGGGCATGGTGGCTACGCCTGGCCCACAAGACTCTTCTTCCGACCCGCGATATACAATGCCTGCACAGGAAATAGGTGGCCACGATCTGACTCTAACACCAATTCATTCGGACGGACCGGTCTCTTCCAATGACCGGCCCATACGCTGCCCCTTCTGCGTAAATCAGCGCATGTTACGTACAATCAAAGAAGCTGTGGAACACATGTCTACGCATGTCGTTGTTTGAGTGGTAAAGAGTGGTGTTCTCTTCCACTTTTTGGTCCATCGTATTGTCGATTTCTGTGTTCTTTTTTTTTCAAATGGTAAAATAGCGATGGGAACAGTTTTTAATACCCAGGTCACGGGGCTGGGGCTAAAGAAAGAGGCATAGCGTTTAGGATCGTAATAGACATCGGTTAGGGCCATGGCAGTAATTTATCAAGCGGGCAAGCTCTTAGTCGGGGCACAAGCATTTGTCAATATCAATCGTGGCGTGCAACAAATCAATAAACAAGATGGTAGGCACGAGCTCACCAACACTAATGATTGGCACAATGTCACTGGAAGTCTAGGTTGTGCATCCGAGTGCCCGCGTATTAGCCTGTGCATGGCTTCTTACGCAAGCTCGGTATTCTACATGAATCCGCTATCTTGCAGTGCCTTTATGATAGCCTCATCTTCAAGCATGGCCTTGCTCTTTGGCGGGGGGGCATCACCCGTATCAATGTAATTCTTCCAGAACTTTAACCCCTCCAACCCTTCTTCTCTGCATAGAGCGCCGTGCTCTTCTGCCATTAGCAACTCCTCCTCGGCAACACCAATGCTCCAACCGAATCGTTCCGCAGTTTCCAGGGCCGTAACGCCACGTCCAAACTCTCTCCAATCCCAGGTGACTTCTCGCTCTGGGGGAAATTCGTGTAGATCCAGCAGCCAGGAAAGCAGCGACTTGATAGTCGCGTCGTCGGTGCGATCGTGGCCCTGGACTACCATTACACCGCTGCGGAAGGTTCGCAGCCGGACCGGAAGCTTTAGACTTTCCCACAAACGTGCAGCTTTCTCAAAGTCCATGGGGCTGACAAGCTCGACACCCCCTCTTGCTCTGTTGAACATGGCCCACAGATCGACGAGCGTGATGATGCCTCCGGCTCGTTTCAAGACACCTCTCGAGTCATCAGCCAGGAACTCGGCAAGATTCCGAGACAGTTCGGATATGTATAGATACTCAGAACTTCCGCCGGCAACAATATCCTTTGTAGTAACCAAGCCTAGTTGGCTTGCGGACTCTGCCAAGATGGCATTTTCTTCGGCTGAAGCTCCGCCAGTGACACCATTCGTTTGGCGAGCATATCGTTCTGCGAGAGCAATGACCTCCTTTGCTGACGACATCAACGCCTCCAGATCTTCAAACGCACTGCCAATCAGCATTTCGTTGTTCTTATGCATATTGAGACCCAACTGTTCCAGGCCTGCAATACCCGCAGTCTTGGTCCTACTGGTCGATGTATCTGATGAACCAGCTAGAGTATTTGGGTCTGCACTCCTTCCATTTTTGGGAACCGGAGGAGCATTCTGTAGTAACCATTTTCTTTGCGTTATGGCTCCCTTCAGCCTCTCATAAAATATCTGCATACCCCCACCCCGAAAGGAAATCTTGATGCTTTCAGCCACGTCAATGCCTGAAGGTGCATTGCTGGGGGCCTCGTGGACAGGACCTGGGGATTCCGTACGAACCGTGGGCGATTCCGTTTTCAAGCTAGGGGTATTCTGTGATAAAAGGGGCGCGCCACAAATCTCGCAGGCAAGTAATGACGGGTGATTTGAAAATGTGCACCGCGGACACGCAAAGGATGCCCCGGCGTCGACCGAGGAACCCGACCTATTTTGCTCGAGTGCTTGGCCGCGGCTTTGCTGAAAAGAATCCAAAGGGTTTGTTGATGTTGTTGACAGGGCATCTGATTCATGTTGTCGATTCGAGAGCGAACTGAAGCCAGAAGAAGTGTTTATTACGGGCGTTGGACGTTGGCTGGCGTTGTTAATGGCTGCTTTTAGAACATGTGCCAGTGTTGGCTTGATTCCACAAGCTAGGCATGGCGGTAGCGGCGTATGTGCGTTCGCTGCCGCAGGATCAAAATTCACCGGTATCGGATTAGAGAAGCTGCAAATGGTGCAGACCCAAGTGGCCGTCGTCACTTGGGGATGCTCTGGTGGAGGTCTATGTGCACTGTCCCTTTGCCCAGGAGATGCGGAATCGTTTCTCGAAGGAGATACCGCATTGGATAAAGCTCGACTATGAAGCGAGGACCGCTTCAAAGGTTTGGGAAAGATGGTGATTTTGGGTGACGACTTCAGAAACCCGGCATAGAAGTCATACCGGTCAATGTCCTTGAGATCCAATGCCATAGAGTTTGTTCTAGGCTCAGCTTTATCGACATAGCAAATTCGATGGGATGTCAAGTAAACTTGGCCATTCTGGTGGTTTGGAAGCTTTAGCTTCCTGTGACACTCTGTTAACAAAACCCTAATCTTCATTAAAGAAGGTCCGAGTGGCGAAGCTCACCCCTCATAGAGCCCAACATTATCCTGCACAAACAATAAGATCTCATCTGGCAAATAAGATGGCCGCAATGCAGTAGTCAGATCTATGTGTTTCAGAAACATTCGTCATGTCGTAGTGGCTGATCAGCCGGGAGACGATGTCCAGATGCAAAGCCGCCGTGATTGTGTTATTATGTGCTGATAAAGAAGCGGATGCTCGGGTACGGTCGGTAATACAACTAACAGCCGCGTCGAAGTTAGCTCAGAGCTATGGTGTCTAGTCCACTGGTTATGTTGTGACGGCTGAAGGTTGTATGCAATAGAAGGCTTGAGCTAAGGAAAGGTGAACAGAATTATATCTTGTCGATAACACCCCCAGATGACTCGCTGAACGTGTGTTGAACTCGCTTGAAGGTCATTCATGATGCAAGACAGACCCACCCACCCACACACTTCGTATTAGCCGATGATCTGCCGGCTCGTCACGGGCTTGGGCATTTAGACTCTTGTCCACCCACAAGAAAGGGCCATTTTCACCTCTCCCACGTCCACACCGTCAGTTCGAACACATCGACTCCAATATTCTCGACAATCGCTACGCCTGCCCATTTTGAGCCAATACACACAGGCATTTGAGCTATTTCGACCAAAAAAGCTAACACTCAGTAAATCGACAATCCAGCACTATGTTGCCAGGGTGGTCGGCCTCACAGCAAGCGCCTGGCGTCTCACAACGGACCCAGCCGGTCGCGTACAGTTATGCTGCTAGTAAGAAACCTCATCAACCTTCATCAACCTCTGTCTCTCCCTTATACAGAACCGATCAGCTCACACGCACAGGTCCTGCCTTTGTTCCAGTCCAAGTCCGCCAGGGCTTCAGCCAGTACGCTCCTCCGACGCCTCCGTACCCAGGTTATGTGCCGCCTTCCGTTGGTGCCCAGTCTCCTGCCCAAGCAGAGCAGCCCAAGCCGAAGACGGAGTGGCCTGAATCCGTCCGGAAATATGTTCAACGATCCTTTCTTCCCGAAAACGACGACCCGACCGTGTCTCGCGCAGAGGTCGAGGCCAAGCTCAAGGAGACGATTGGCACAGCCAAAGAAAATGGCACTTTGTATACCATAGACTGGGATGCTGTCCCTTTGCCGCAAGCCCTCGTGAAAGCCGACCGTGACGCACTGTATAACAGCGGTAATCACACGCCATCATCTTCTGAATCTGTCGCCAAGTCCAGGAAAAGAAAGTCCTCCGATTCTGTCGACGGTGGATCTAACCAACCACCGTGGCATAATGCTAACTCGCGATCATCCCTTGAGACCCGTATTTCATATCCATCACCAGACAAACGTTCCACTTTTGACGACAACCTGGCGAAATCAAGTAAGTTTCAAAAAGAGGCCGCCAGTAAACGCAAACGTCGCTTCGAGAGCGAATACAAGGCGGTATACAGATCACCTAGTCCAACTCCACCCTCCTCGGGCCCAATTATTGGAACCAGTGAGGTGTTGGAGAAGAGGTATCTTCGCCTAACTGCTCCTCCTATTCCTTCCAATGTTCGACCTGTGCATATCCTGCGCCAAACTTTGGACTTGCTGAAGAAGAAGTGGAGGAAAGAGGGGAATTATTCATACATTTGCGACCAGTTCAAATCCATGCGACAGGATCTCACTGTTCAACGCATTAAAAACGATTTCACTGTCTCCGTCTATGAGATACATGCCCGCATCGCCTTGGAAAAGGGGGACATCGGTGAGTATAACCAGTGCCAGACCCAACTTCGTTCCCTCTATTCTCTGGGGTTAAAAGGCAATCCTATCGAGTTCAAAGCGTATCGTATTCTTTATTTCATTCATACTGCCAATCGTACCGGTCTGAACGACACGATGGCAGATCTAACCGCAGCAGAAAAGGAGGAAAAGCCGATTAAGCATGCTTTGCTAGTTCGGTCGGCTTTGGCTTTGGGGAATTATCACAAGTTCTTCCAGCTTTACCTTGACACGCCCAATATGGGCGCATATCTTCTGGATATGTTTGTCGCCAGAGAACGTCTTGCTGCATTGTGTAATATTTGCAAAAGGTATGTTTCATGCCATTACGTGTGACGCTGATACAGAACGGCAAATGCTAATGCTTTTGTAGTTATAAACCTGATGTTAAGCTCCGTTTCATCACTGAAGAGTTGGGCTTCGAGTCTGATGCCGATGCTGCCCAGTTCATAATCGACCACAGTGGACAGCACCTGCTGGAAGACCGCTCAGATAACATTGTTTTTCTGAGCGGGAAGGCCGGCCAGCTATTTGAATCATCCAGATCCGAAGCTTTTCGAAAAGTTGACATCAAGGGACAGATCTAACCTTGGATGGGCTTTCCTTGTTGTTCACCTTTACGCATCTGCCCCCTACACCATATGCTTCAGCCCCTTGGCAACAATAGATGCCAATACGCCTGTGGTTGAACCACAACGATTTATGTGACAGTGACGCTTTTGTACAGATGGATCACAGTGTACGCTGTCAATTCTCTGAGGAATTTTTGGCGTATTAGGAGCCCGTGGCCTCTCCCGGAATGCCTGGAGAAATGAAATCGCGTTTCGGTTTGACTTGACCTGCTATCGACCTGGAAAATATTGCGAAAAGCCAGAGCTATACGCGCCAATTTCAATCCTAACTAAACCTCAGAGCTTGTATTGGGCAACCTGGCCGGGTTGAAACGGTATTACGACTACGATTCCCATGACCGATTTTCTTTCTTTCTTTTCTATGACACTTGCCTTTTTCGTTCAATGTAGCGGGGCGGTGTTGGCTACATAAGCGTCTTTCATCCGGACCTGATACCCATGACCCTTGGCATTCAATGCGACGAGCGACGAAATATAGCTTCCCCAATCTCAACACGTAAAATAACCGACCATACCTTCAGCAATTGACAATAGAGCATACAGATACGGAGATGATTCTGGATATGATGACTAGTGCGGGGACGTGTATTGCTTCATAGTTTAGCCTAGCATATTTAATCAGATAAATTTCTTGCCAAGTCCAATCAGACACACAGCCTCAGTTGTCTGCCAACCTCGCATCCAAGGAGGATGCTGCTACTTGGCACGGCAATAGTCTCTACTTGTGACGAGGTGAGTTCTATATTACCTACCTACCTAGGTAAGTAGGTAGTCAAAATAGGACCTGTGGTGACTGGCGCTGCAGAGTCGATGAAGTTGGTCAATGACACACCTACTAAGCCACCCAGGCGTGATGTTGGATGGTTTACTGGCCTGCCGTTACAGACTACCGTCCGTTTACGCAACCAAAAGCTGGCAATTCGTAGAAAGACGACACCTAATCGTTCCCTCATGTGGCGGAGCTCTGCATGTGCCGTGGGTTTGACTACTGCATCATCAGAAACCCGGCTAAGGCTTCGACCCTGAAGCTGTATCTGGAGCAAACAAGCTGAGTAGCACGTGTGAGGCCGACGGCAAGCTCTCTTTGATATCGTTGAAAGCTGAGAGATTACAGCCTTGGCCGGTACTTTGAAGTCCCGCGAACAAGCGTTGTTGGAGATGAAATATTCAGGCAAATACTCGGTGTTGCAGTCCGTCTCGTGACATGGAGCCAAGTTCCCATCCAGGATTGACGTGTGTACACTGATCTAGTTCTCCTTTTGGAAGGTACCAAGTAACTATGCCGGTAGAGATAAAACCACGCCCAGAAGCCTCGGTAGAGACACGACGCAAGATTCGCGACTTTAATTAACTCAAGTTCGAGAAATGACAGAACCCAGCGCATGAACCTCCTGGGAAGGATTGCGGAGAATTATAGTAAGGTGGCCGACAGGGCTGTCAAAGGCCGATATGCATACGGATTCTTCACTCAAAAGCCTCACACAGGCAGCCCAAAGTATTAATGCTCGCGCTCAGATGTGATATTCCAGCATTGCCTTCACGGAAGTCATCTTCCAAAAAGGGCTGTTCCTTTTTATCTAGTAGCAAACTCGCGAAGACAAGGAAGCGTGGCAAAGAAGAACCTTTATTTCCATATGAAAAGTCACACCCGAATCACCCGAATTCGATGCGTACGGGGCTTCAGGACCTATAGAAGTCTCGAACAAGGAGATTGAAGAGAAGGTCCGCAGAGAAACAGAACAGAATCGAGACACCGGACTCCGCGGCGGAACAAACCGCAAGGCAGCAATGGACTTGTTCCAGTACGTGACTACCAGATAGGACTTCATGGGGCATCGGCACAGGGCGCTTCTCTTCTTGGGGTTCCTAGATGTAGAATCAAGGCTGAGCGGGGCCATCAGTCGCATTTTTTGCAGTTTCAACATGTATGTATTTGCAGCTTTCAATCAAGCCGCAAGCTTAACAGCGAAAAGCTCCCCCCTATTAACTTTGACCCCAGTTGTATCTGTACTCTACCTGTTTGACGCACAAGGACTCACTCACATCTACACCTCGACCCATCAGTCTTCCTTGGCCTTGACACCAGAATAGCCATCCAGACAGGCACAACGCGTCCGTGTTTCCAGTTGCGCATATCTATCAACTTTTTTTTCTTGTTTCCCTCTCAAGTCAAATGAGATTACAAGCATGACACAAGGATCGTGCAAGCGCAACATCTAATAACACAGTATGTATTAGGCTGTACCAAGCCAAGAACAGTAAGAGACCAGAAAAATAAACCGTCTGCGCATCGCGACGCGTCAGACATACCAGCGCAATTGGTGCTGCGTCTTGCCCACACATGCAGTACATCAGCGAGGCCTCGTCCGCATTCCAAGTTAACCCTGCTCCTCTCCATCCAAGTCATCTGCCTCCTCTGCTATCAAGACCTAACACAACTATTCGTGAGTCCCTGCCTCCACATAAATCTCCTAAAAGCACTACAACCACCTGCTTACTGACATCGCCCACAGCTATCTACTCTCACAGGAATAACATGGCCAAAGACGGCAAGCTACCCAACGCACAGCCCAACACAAGCAAGTCGCCGGGTTAAAGCTGACAAGACTAAGGGGGCAAAAATAACACAAACTAATACCGATTTAAAAGCCCTTTACAGTAAAAGGGATACCAGCTTTAAAGCTTAAAATCCTGATATGAGGGAAATCAAGGAGAGCAACAAGGCTATAAGGGACCTAGAAAAGAAGGCCGTGATGAACGCGGAGCCTAGACGTAGCAGCAAAAAAGCTGTTAAACTAGCCCAAAGGCCAGCAAGGCCAAAAAAGCCAAGTGCTCTAGGCTCCGCGTTTATCAAAGCTTTCTTTTCTAGATCCCCGATAGCTTGGTTGGTCACCTTGATTTCCCTCAAATCAGGATTTTTAACCTCAAAGCTAGTATTCCTTTTACTATAAAATGCTTCTAAATCGCCGTCGGTTGTGTTGTTTTTGCCCCTTGGCCTTGTCAGCTTTAACCCCTGAAGGGTACAACAGGCAACTATGGTAGTGAGAGTAGATAGCTGTGGGCGATGTCAGCAAGTGAGTGGTTGCAGTGGTTGTGGTCTTGACAGCAGAGGAGTGACTTGGATGGAGAGGAACAAAGTTGACTTGAAATGCGGACGAGGGCACACCTCGCTGATATACTACGTGTGTAGGCATTTTAGGTTTTCGGCGTGACTTGGCGTGAGTCACCGGCAGAAAGTCAATTTGCTTCTATGATGACGGTGGCTGAGGCTATCGCGAGATGGCTTTGGCTAGCGGGCCGCGACTTGCGCATATCTATACGGTTCGATTCCTCCTTGAATGTTCCAGAAATCTTGAATCTGAAAATCACAGATAAGCGGATAAGCAGCGCAAACCAAACTTCATGGAGTATAACACCGGCAGGACAAGTATCCGTCAATGCAGTCCCTCGCCCAGTCCATGACAAGGGTCAAATGCATTGTTTCAGAGTTGCGATGCAAGACAGGGATGGTGGTGGATGGAGAGCTGCAATATGGCATGGTTGACCTTGACTTCTACTTGACTTCTCTTGCACACAAGTACTAGTACCAGCCAACCAGTCCATAGCAGGACGCAGTGGAGGCAAAAAGAATTTGACCAGACAGGTACCTGGGTATCGTGCTAAACACGGCAATATACCACGGTATAGTAGGGATATGCTTCTTATTAGGCAAATGTATTCTGCCACAAACTGTTCTTGGTATGCGTCGATGGCTAGGTACAACGTCTCTACCGCAGTATCACATGGCGCACCAAACAGTTGCCGGGTGTAATAGGAGGCCAAGGATTTTTTGCTCCCCGCCGTCTCGGACTGGAAGCCATTATTAATTTTCAAGACCAGCTTCAACAGTGACGGCTTTTTCGGGGGACGCGTGGGCTTCGGCTATTATGCCGCTTTATGCGCATGGACGATCAGCGTGGCGGAGGGGCCCAATGGTCTGGGCGGCCATGTGCCAAAGTTGGCTATCAAAGCCGTCTGGTGTTTGGGATTTTGGAGACGGAGTGGAGTGAATAAGGCGATTGTGTGTGTGTTGCAAGTTTTGTGGCGTGCTGATGCGCGATCGACGGCGAATGCCGAAAGAGTTGCGCTCTGTACTCGGTGCTCTGTATGTATGCTTGATCTTGGCCATGGCCGCGATATGGTTGGTGTCATGCTGGACACATGCAACGTTCTCTCCAAGCTTCAGCAGAGTCGGGTATTGCCATATTGGTGCCATTCGTCTCCGTCCACCGAGTCAATGTCGATGTTATGCAAGAATGACAGATGCAGCGCTGGCACCTCTGCCTCCACTGCCACTGGTGACTCCCCAGCTGAATCGGAAAGGGAGGTGGATGCAGCCCTTATTAGGCATCGGTTGAGCAGTTCAGCATGGGCATAGCCTGGAGATGATGAAACACATAAATTGGATCGCGTAGCTGTGGGGTGCATATGTTGTTGCATGTAAATTGCCATTGGCGGCACTGGTTGTGAACAGAGTTGCGCTGTAGCTGATTGCTAGAGTCCATCGAACATCTACGGGGATGTCAAGACACCGTCGGCTGCCTCCTTTCACATCTCCAATAAACGTCATCCATCCGTAGCATCATGGCGTTTAAGGGCGTAGGATTGTAAGGCCAAGGTAATACAGTACTTTTGCTGTACGACTCTTCAGCTGTTTTTGCACATCAACAGCTAACATGTCGTACATCAGCTAGACGCGACAAGCAACCGTCTTTGGTGGAACAAGATGGAACGGAAAATGGCCAAGACCAAAGCAACCGTTGAGCAATGCAACCCTCATGTTGTAGTCGACTTCAACGGACGCAGGGGTGCGGCAAAGCGCCGCCAATATTGTCGTATGTATGCATGTATGCATGCATGCAAACACTCCAGACCACTGAAAGCCGCAGCTGCATGGCTGGCTTCAGGGATGGCTGGCTTCAACATGTCCGGCCCCAGCAGACAGCGTTACGGAGTATATGATGCCCAGTTACGATCCTGGCCATGTCTCTGCGCCCGGCGGGAGGGCGTGCGTACATGCCTGTACGTGCACATTGGAAAGATACGCGTGGTTGCGTAAAGTAGCTGTTGTGAAATGGCGGCACCTGGGGTATCAAAGGAGGCCCTTCTGTGCTCTGAGCCTCGTATCAAGTAACGGTCGGGAGGTCGAGGTTGGACAAGGGCCAAGAAGAGCAAGACGCATAGCCGGGGCAATGCAAACAAAGAAAGGCAGAGTTGCACAATGTGGCAAGGTTGTATTGAACGCTGTGCGAGAACAACATTGAAGGTACTTGGAGTTTTGACAGCCGCTGGCCACCAGACAGACACAGTCTCGCGGTTCAAATGTTCAATGTTGGGTTCAACGCTGAATGCTGCCTGGCCCATTGACCACAGAGGACGGCGTGGTGGCCTGAGGTACTGATTAACCACACAGTGACACCCTCCCCTGGACTCCATGCCGGCGCCCCTGCCGCATTGACGGTATCCGTGGACCCATCCATGTCAGTTTAAATCTCCGTCATTACCTGTCAATAGCTTGATGCCGCGAGTATTTGTATTCGGCAGTTCCAATCACCTTGACTTTTCGTACGGGGCACTTGAAGGCAATCCATCCATTTCACACTCCCTTGTCCTTGGGGAGAACATCCATGTTTGGTCAACAGGCAAACATCAAGGCAAAGCAATGGTAGTATTCAAGCCCTCGTCATGCTGCAAGCCATCCAAGCCGGCGGCAAAGGTTTGCCCAAGTCCTGCATGTGCTGGCGTCGTGTGTATGCACTACTTCCTAATTTTCAGTGTTCCGTGCCCGAGCAACCATGCTATTGCCTGGTTTCGGATTTCTGGCATATTCTTCGCCAAACGACGCAAGTATGCAACCCTGTTGTGACGAGTAGTTGGGAATGTTCGAAACGATGCGTCTTTATGGGATGTATCATGGAGGTTGGAGTCCATGTTATTCACTTCAACAAGTACTCGCCATCTTGGTCCCCAGTATCCGTGTCTGCAGGTAGTCAATTCGTCATCAGTGTCAGTAGCGAGTAGTGACAAACAGCTGGAGGCCAGATTCGGGAGTATCATCCATCAATCACACCAGGCTCGACTTGATCCTACATATGTAGTCATATCTGCCCAAATGCTCAAGTGGACAGACATACATAGCGTTGATATCACACACCACGAGAGCGCCCGAGCGCATAGCGCATACATGTGTAGAATCCACCACTTCCCTTGCTTCCCTCTTATACATATCTGCTATAGTATATCCTCCGGGCCCGTCCCCATATCTCCATATCTCCTCGAGATTCGGTAACGTCCTCACATTAGTCTCTCCTCCTCCTCCTCCTCCTCCTTCTTTTTTTCCTGTCTGCGCTTGCCGGCTCCGCTGTCGTCATACTTGCCATGAGACATTGTGGTTGATCTTCTCCCTCGATCTGCTACCTACCCTTTCTTGGCGTATCGCCCTGGCTCTCTCACCCTCGGATGTACTAAGCCATATCCAGAAAAGCGATTTGCCAAGCAGCATCAGTAATATAAAGTTGTCGAAGACGACATACCTCGAAGCCCTCGACAAAATACGAGTTTCTGTTCACAACCGACTTATTAGCTCTTCGTTCGTACAGGTACGACGCGAGAATTCGAGCACCAACAGTTGTTTGCGCCGCGATTCCTCCGCCCAACAAGACAGTCATTCAACCTTCTTCCATCGCTTGCTCAGTCCAAGATTGTGCGCCATCGTCGCGCAAAGACGCGTACACTGGGCATCTTTCGCCAGCGCGAACAGCATCCATCGCCGTGAATTTTCTTCTGCCTTGGAAAAGCCTCAAGTCCACAGTCCGCATACTAACCAGGAACAGCCTGCAGTCGACGCAAGCCGGCGAATTTGACTTTGCGCCAGTCCCCAACGATCAAACGGCTGCCATCAACGCCCCCCTCTCGAGTGTTGTTGCCAGGCCTGCTTATTATCCAGCATCGAAAAGTCGCTGTTCTCTCTGTGAGGCGCCTCCAGCGTCTCCACCCTCGAATCCACCGACCACCCACCCAAGGCCTGAGCCAAGCTACTGCACCATTGTGACCTCTAGGCGACATCGACGTGTGAGACCGGGCCACCAAACCGGCTAGGACCCAGAGACCGGGTAGACCAGGCTGACCTTGCTGGGCTGGTTGTTAGTAACGCCTAGTGGATTTGTCGCGGCTTGATCGAACCGGACAGGACGAGGAACAGGCACAGGCAAATTCACTGCGCCGCCCCCCTTCAAAGTGCTCACCTTTTGCGCTTCCTACTCTGGACCCTTCCGTCTCTCCCTTCCGGTGCGACAACTTGTCTTTCTTTGCTGTCGTTTTGCTGCCAACCCTCGCCGCAAAGTCGCAGAGTGAGTCGTACAGGATGAAGGTACGTTGCCGTCCATTGCTCAGCAGCGTCGTCATGCTTATCTCGAATTTTCATCTGCGCTCGCGTCTGGTTCATGGTTGCAGCCCTGCATTCCGGCCCTCGTCACTGCACAACTCCCCCTCTGTCTGTACCTTTGCCACAGTCTGCGCATTTTGTCTCGAGGACCTTGACAAGCTGTCGTGCGTTTCCCGTGCGTTCTTGTTCTCGCTCAGATGCACCTGCTCGGTTGCCTACGTGGCGGGACGGTTCAAGCACTTACGCGCACAGTTGCTCCTTCCTTTGCTTTGTCTTGCTCGCTTTCATTTTCACCCCGCATTGAGTCCCAGATGTTTTGCCACGCCGCCATGATCCGACATACCCAGACTACTCCGTATATCCTACAAAGGTTCTCGACTTGCTAATCTTGATGGCCCTCATACAGGCTCTTCGTCGGTCCATCAAGGGCGATAAGGAAAAGCAGCACCACACCTCAATAGGGACCAAGTCTGCTGTCGCCATCATCCCACCCAAAAAGGTTGGTTCCCGAACCGCTCTCGCCTTGGCAGTACACCCCTTCCCACGACCCAGCCCATTCCCTCCCGAGGCGATGTGGCATATATCGAATATCGAGAGACACAGTTGCAGCGGATTCTAGGATACAAATTTCGTTCCTTTTCCTGTTTTGCCTCTTCTCCAGACGCCCATGCTATTACTTTCTCCCCCCCCTGCAAGTATTTGAGTGTTAACATTTGGTTTCCCCGCAGGTGATTCGAGCGTTGTACGACTATGAAGCCCAGTCGTCGCAAGAGTTGAGCTTTTCCAAAGGAGATTTTTTCCACGTTATTGGCCGCGAGAACGACCAAGACTGGTATGAGGCATGCAACCCTGCCCTGCCTGATGCCCGAGGCCTCGTCCCGGTCGCCTTCTTCCAAGCCTTAGGCCGTACCGAGCGAGACAGTGCCCAGTCAGACAATAGCAGGCCGCCTACCGCGAAGAGTCCCGACCATGACTCTGGTTACAGCGAAAATGCCCCGCACCCCATTACTACAGCGGTACCAATCACCCACCGTAGTACCAAGTCTACCGATATTGACAACAAAATTTTTGCCACCGTCATGTATGATTTCGAGGCCCAGCGGCCAGACGAGTTGGGCGCTACCAAAAATGAGCAAATCATCATCATCGCCCAGTCCACCCCGGAGTGGTTCGTTGCCAAGCCCATCGCAAGACTGGGCGGTCCTGGCTTGATCCCCGTCTCATACGTCGAGATTCGCTATGTCAGAACTAAAGAGGTTGTTCCCAACGCAGTGGAAGCTGTAAAGAGAGCCGGGGTTCCGAGTGTCGAGGAATGGAAGAGGATGGCGGCAAACTATAAGAATAGCAGCATTACTCTGGGTAAGTTCGCGGGCCCTGATGCAGGGGGTCAACGGGCAGTTGAGCAAGGTATGGAGAGTATGAGCCTTCAAGAAGGGAGACAGAGCGCACAGAATGGATCACAGGTATGGCCTCATTCATCCAGCCACCACGGTGGTTTCCCCGCGGTGTGATATTTTTACCATCTTTTTTGCTCCCATATACTAATTTATCTCCCACGCAGCACCGTGCCGGGCAACACAGCATTTCCCAGTCCCAACAATATGCTCACAACCAGGAAATAACTCCAGTATACGCGCCAGTCAGAGCCTGGATACCCCGATATTGCTTTGCCGAAGACAAATATTGGTTTGTTATCGTGGCTGTTCTTGAGGATGGCAGACATTGGGAACTCTCGCGATACTACGAAGATTTTTACGACTTCCAGATTGCCCTTCTCAACCAATTTCCTTCAGAGGCTGGTCATGACGGAACGAATAAAAGGACTTTACCATACATGCCAGGTCCTGTCAGTTATGTCACCGATGCAATCACAGAGGCAAGGCTACACAACCTCGATGCCTATGTTAAAAATCTTCTCGGCCAGCCAGGCCGCGTTTCGAAATGCGACCTGGTGAAGAAGTTCTTTGCTCCTCGTGAAGGAGACTATGAGATCGCTCCAAATTCTGCCGATGAGGACATGCGACTTTCACAGGGCTCACAACCGTCCGCCGAAGGTTTTGGAAACGGCGGCTCCCGAACCAACCTGAACGAAAATGCCTATATCGGATTCCCCGCCGCATCTCGACAATTGAGCAACTCACAACAGGGTACAAGCAATCAGCCACAACAAGCCGTGATGAAAGTCAAGATGTATTACAATGGTGATCTTATCGCTATTCGTGTACCGCCCGAAGTTGATTACCAGCAGCTGTGTGACAAGATTCGGGATCGACTCAAACTCACCCCCGATAATCAATTACAACTTTTCTATAAGGACGAGCCAACAGGAAACAAACTTAATTTAATGAGCGACAAGGATCTCGACTCTGCTCTTGAGCGGCATGAGAAACTCGTTCTCTATGTCGAGGTTGCATAAGAGATGCTATCACGAATCTGCTCGCATCCTGATTTCTAAGCCTCACCCACATACACACAAAAAAAAAAACCAGATCACGGAGCTCAAAACATGTTTTTCTCACCTTTTCACCTCTTTTTGGGTATATGATTAGTAGCTGGAATACGGATGTATTTGCGACACTGTACCAGCCACTTGTTCTTATGCAGCTTCCGCCCCCTTCTCTTCAAGGGGGCAGCATTCGACTCTTTTTGTTCCCGTCAACAAAATTTCTTTACTAGCATGCAAGCCTTCATACAGTTCGTAAGTACCTGGGGGGACTTGCATGTTTAACTCATTGTAAAGGGACTTTGCGTGGATTCTGTTTGATGATTGTGGAGTAATTTAACATTTTCGACTTGTCCGATTCTACTTAAATAGGGGGCTTTTGGTCTGGGGACGGCGTTCCGGAAGCTGATTTGACGAATTGCTTTTGCTGCTAGGAATACGGCGACTTGATACCTTGACGAGGTTGGATGCCTGATGAGCTGAGTGGTGGGGAGAGCCCATACAAGGAAAGACGGCGTGGAGAAGGCGGAGACGATGACTCAGTTGATGAATTGAGATGAGCATGAGCATGAGAAACGAAGTAAATGGAAACGAAGCCAGTTGCGCGGCTTGAACTGGTAAGGGCGGCACTTTGATACACCACAGATTAAGTCGCGGCTAGGAGGGAGGGCCTAATGAGTGTACATACCAGCACGACACAGCCGTGGCTATTAATGCATGTCGAGTGATTTGTTTCCAAATTAACGCGTTCTTCAGCAAGTGGCCTGATGCGAAAGTGAGATTTTCTTTCTTCATGATTCCCGTTCTATGGTGTCTACCTGCACTCCATGAATAGAGGATGACAGGTTCAAAAATCACACTACACAGTACCATCTCAACAGTCCCAACGCCTCATGATGCTAACCCATGAACAGATGCCAATTGTAGACAAAATGACCCATTATATAACAGACGGCAGAAGCAGATGTGGTTTTATTCCAACTTTGTCATCAGGCTGTGCCGAACCTTGAAGTTGACTACACCCCCAACACCGAAAGCCGGAACGATGCGACACACTCTGGCCGCGGAGCTAATAAGCCAATTGGATCGAACAATTTCAAAGCGATCACGCCAAGAAACGGCAGGAGACTGGCCAGGCCGATTGTATAGGTCTAAACCAAGGAGGTGCAGGGGCGTAGAAAAGAACTGTACGGCGGCAGGGGCGATGAATTGCGCGGCAGTCTGACCCGAAAGGTGCTTCTTGAATTCGACGGATAAACGCGAATCTATATATGGCGCAAGGAGGGGGGGAATATTGAACGAGGCAAATATCGTCAAGCAGTCGCGCAGGGTAAACAGTGCATAGGAAGGCAAGGGCACTGCGCGGGGAGCCCCCACGGGGCCAAACATGCGGACAAACGAGCGGTCCTTGTACATGCATAGGCCGACGTTGGCGGCCGACGAGGCGGCAAATTTACCTGCGCCGGAGGAGATGGCTGTAGCGGGTTTGTTGGTGGCGGTGGATGTTGCCGTGTCGAGTGCGTTGGCTGTCAGATATGTGCCGCCGTACAAAATGAAGATGAGGGCACAGGGTCGAGAGAAGAGCGCTGGTCCGGGTCGCAGGATGAAATTTCGAACGGAGGAACGGATCGAGTCGATGAGGGAACTGCGTCCGGACGCATTCTCCATGATGGATCTGGTTCACATGTTAGAGCATGGTGTGAGGTGGTAGATGGAGATATCCTGAAAAATCGTACCGATCAATGATGGAAATGACTGGCGCAACCAAAACACCAGCGCACGCAGCACCGGCAGCATCAGCAGCCAGTCTCCATCCCAAGTTCTTCGTGTTCCATCTTTGTGTTGATTCAGTAGCACGTTCCAAGGTTGGTGTGGCGGTCGCCAACTCGGACTCATTGGTGACCTTCATGATGGCCAAAGCCTCCCCCTAGGAGCCAGCACAGATACAAAGGCACGACGAAGCGACTGGAAATTTGAACAGAAGCTACGCTCGACAAGGCTGGTCCAGGTGAGGTCTCTTTTTATTGCAGCTTCTTCTTCTTTGAGGTTTCTGTTCGAATAACGATTGCTGCAGACGCATTGCGGCTCTTGGGAATCCTTTTATCGTGGAATCGCTTCAAGTTCTGGTTTGGCGAAGATGATGAGGCAGAAGCTCGTCGTGGTTTTCGTAACGCCCCCGCCCTGGTGATGATGTGCTCAGCCCTGAGGCACAGCCGCGCAAACAATGCGAAGGAAGTCTCCAAGTCCCCCGCAGTACGGCGTGCTTGGAAGCGAGTCAGCAAACTGGCTTGCAGGACATTTCTGGAGATGAATTGAAAATACGTAGCGTGTCAAAAGTGCTCCGAGCATTGACGTCGGGGGACCAGCGTCGACAAAGATTCAAAATGCTGACCGGGCCGGGCGGCCAGTCAGCCGGGTTCCCCGAAATCGGAGACGGGACATGGATGGCCAGTTAACAAGAGGCCCCGAACTCGTCCAATCACTCGGACATGGTAGAAGCAAGGGCCCCTTCCGGGGACAAGGAGCCAGGGCCTTGGGCACATGCCGGCAGCCATTCTGAACACGAGAATGCGGGTAGTCGCGGCCTGGGGTGATGGCGTGCAAAGGATGATGCTGGAGTCTGGTGCCATCAGGTCCGGGTACAGCAACCCCGTGCTGCCGTTTCTTCAACTCAATGGCAGCAGCAGGGATTTGAGGATGACTGTGGATGGATGACCACGTTTGAGACCCTGCGGTTTTATGTATTAACGTTGGACCAATATTAAGTGGTGTCGAGATGTCCAACGGGTGGACATAAAGTTTGTGACAGCCGATGCCTTGCCTCCCACTCTACACACGTTCGCAGCGAATCACTCGGCAAGTCCAACACAGGCTGGAGTCTGGTAGTGACATCATTGACTCCAGGTGCTGTCTCCTGAGGCTCCCCTTGCTCCTTCCTACACCTCTTACTGTAAAACTACAAGCATTTTGACATCTTCCTTTCGATTTTCGAAGTGTTTCAATGTCATGTCCGAGCTTGCTCTGTAGCAGCAAGTAAAGCTGCGTACGGGCAACATTGGCCCTTGCCTTCTGTACCTCAAATTCCGAACTGCCCATCCAGGCCGCGTGAGCCAACGCGTACACTAAGCTGGCACCTACGCGTACGCTTCCGTGAGAAGCTACTTGTAGGTACTTATCTGATCGGTACTAGATAGCTACTAACCTAGGTACCTATTATGTATGTCCCAATTCTGGACCCAGTCCGCTATTGATTTCTTATGGTTGCGCAAGCTGCCTAATACTCAAGTAGATTTCTGCACCGTCGCCGCGGTTAAAATACACGTACATAATATACCGAGCTGCGTGTCACTCTGTCACGGCCTATCGAGTACCTAATACTCGTATGCACCATACGTTCGCTGCCTAGTGGCTACTTACACCTCTCGGTGGAACTTCATATGACATCCACTGCACCTCTCTCATACATGAATGAGATTGAACCGGAAATATCACCCATGATAAATCTATCGAAACACAGAAGTAGTCATCATGGTTCGTGTTCAAAAGTTGACAGCAGAAACTCTCATCGGAGCCCCTAGGAGGAGTACCGCGGTTCCGAATCACGATGGCAAGCTGGCCCTCTACACGATTTCCACCCACAAGTTCGGTGACAAAACTGTGAAACAAGTCCGTGTTATGGACTTGCAGACCCGCCAGTCATCCCAAATATCAGATGACGACAAAGTTCACGATGCCGTTTGGGTCCCTGGCACCAATGATATTTTGTTTCTCAAGTCTGGAGACAAGGGCCGAACGCAAGCCATTGTGGCCAAGGGACGAGACGGATCCTGGGAACACATGCCCATCGCCGAGTTCAATGGACCGATTGAAAATCTTAAACTTAAGAAACTTGATGACGGATCTGTCGTATTCATGGTTACTGGTCAGGTTGATGATGATGGTCTTCTGTACAACGAAGAGGCTCACCAGAAACTTTCCACAGGCCGCATCTTTGACGGGGCGCGTGTTCGATCTGTGAGTTCAAGCGCCAGATGACAGCACGTGTCGCTCGCCAACCTCTTTTCTAATTTGCATCACAGTGGACCTCATTGCAGAATGAACAGCCCTATAGCTTGTGGTACAATAAGCTGCAACAGGATTCGTCTGGCAAGTGGGAGTTTGCAGGCCATCTCCTCAACCTAGTCAACAGTCACGAACTAGATGCACCTGGAGGAATGTTGGACGTTGGAGATCCTCTGTCAAGCTTTGATATTTCTCATAGAGGCGCCGTCTTTATTGCACAGGACCGAACAGTCCTGGATCCTGGAGAATTTGCTGTAAGCTCAGCGTATTTTGTGCCACTTGATTCGTTCACCCTACCACCGACCGGACGACCCAAGCGAATACAGTTGCCATCAGGCGTTAATGAGTGCATCATGTCTAACATTCGGTTTTCTCCTGATGGCACCATGATTGGCTTTCTTCATGTTCCACGTGGGGACGAGTATGGCTCTCGCTTGCTTTTGGCGTCGACAAATTCCCTCGATGCCTTTGATGCCTTCAGTCTCGTCACGCCGACATGGGGTGGCGGCGACAAAGAACACGATCCACCCAAAGGGTTCGAGTTCGCTGGCGACTCTGAAAACATTATCATGACAAGTGCCAACTGTGGTCGAACTGTTCTGTCGAAGCTCAAGCTTGCGGATGGGGAGATGCCGCACATTTTCTTCAAGCATGGTAGTGCATCCGCGTATTATCCACTCAAAGATAATAATTGGGATGAAGTTCTGGTTTCCGGTTCCAGCTTCATAGACAGTAGCCTCTGGCAAGTTGTGAATGTGTCCGAGGCCGCCGTTGTCAAAACCCTTTCATCAGCAACTAGTGAAAGTAAAAAATTCGGGCTATCCCCAGACATGGTCACAGAGTTCTGGTATGAGGGAGCGGATGATATATGTGTTCACTGTTTCATGTTGCGGCCCACCGACTTTGATGAAAATAAGAAATACCCGTGGGTATTGATGCCACACGGTGGACCGATATCTTCTTGGGATGATGCTTGGAGCACCAGGGTGAGTCGTATTCCTACACTTGGGTTTTATCCGCAAAGTTCACACTGACTGGTTGGTGAATGGAGTGGAACATGGCTGCCTGGGCAGAACAGGGGTACATAATAGTTTGTCCCAACATCACAGGAAGCGTGGGCTATGGTCTTGAGTTTGCAAGAAGTATGACTTGGCTTATCCTGGTGCTAGCCGACGCTCGCTAATTTGGCCTAAATCTAGGGATCAATGGCGAATGGGGTGGTCGACCATTTCAGGACCTCTTGAATCTCATAACTTATCTGGAAAAGCTGCCTTATCTTGACCAGGACAAAGCAGTGCTTGCCGGAGCCAGCTACGGTGGCTACATGGTTAGCTGGATGCTTGGACATGAGATCATCAACAGGGTATGTAGCAGCCGCAAGCTATTTTGCCGATGTGCGTGACTAATACATGTCTCGCAAATAGTTCTGCTGTGCGATCTGGCATGACGGAATCTTCAACCTTCCCTCATTCTTTTTGCAAACAGACGCCTTGTATGAGGGCGGAAATTTTGAAGGCGCTCTCTATCCCTGGCAACGGCCCATGGCTTTTGAACGCTTCAACCCTGCTCGGCCCGAGTTGTTACGAAACTGGCGAAACGCGCCGCCGACTCTCGTTATTCACAGCGAGAAAGACTATCGATGTCCTATTACTGAGGGCATTGCGACTTACAACACTCTGAAGGGAAATGGCGTACCAAGTCGGTTGCTGATCTTTCCAAATGAGGGACACTGGGTGCTTGATCCGGAAAACTCTCTTGTCTGGCACAACACGGTCTGGGATTGGGTCAAGAGGTGTGTGAACGGTGAAATTAAGAGAGGAGATACGAAGTGGTAAACCCTGTGAACATGGAACAGCATCCAAATTTGGGCGATCATTGGTCCTCAGCCGTTGGCGTTTTTCATCTGTTCATCCAGGTAGTAGCACATTATTTTTGAACTTTGGATAGAAATTCTACATATGGAGCGTTGGAAACTTTGAAGCGTGTAAAACTAGAGACAATTGTACGGGCACATGGGCGACACGCCTCGTAAGCACGATGGCGTATTGTATTGTATAACCATGCTCTATGTGTGCTTACAAATGGTCAACTAGCCAAGGATTATACAGATTCTGCTCTTATACTCGTGAGAGTAGAGTAGGCAAGGGGTTGAATTTACAAACTGCGATAAGTCCCAACTCTCCAAACAAGGGCCAAAATTACACAGAGCGACATGTCCTGCATGTTCATTCCACGCCGACTCAACCAACGCCGTAGCTCGGTACATCAAACGGATCGCTGAGAACATGGAAACTCGACAGGGATAAATAACTCCATGCCACCGGGGATTTGGATGTCGTCTCCGGCGACGAGTAAAGCGCATTCTTTATAAAATAGCACGCATTTGGCCATGCATCTAACCCACCCAAGCGCAAAGCAAGTTTGCGGCGAGTTTCGTCACATAAACTCTGATAGATATATATGCCGAAATGAGAAATTTCTTGGAATCCCTTGTTCATAATAGAAATGAGTTTTTTCTGAAAACCTAGGAGTAAAGATGCCTGCCGTCCGCGGCAATCCTCCAGACACCACTCCTTTACACCAGCGTAAAATGGCTGGCCTACGCCGCCAGGCTACTTTGTCATCGTCATCAATAGCTTTTCTATTCCCAGGGACAGAAATGGTGTCGTGGCAAGACATGTGTTTCTCGACGGCGGTACAACTGTCACTGAGGCTTGTACAGAGTACGTGCTAGTAGGATGCACTTTTTGCGATGGATGATGGGTCCGAGACCCGGAATATTTCAAGTCTAGGTCAGCATGGGCACATGTACATGACTTATACTACTTCACGGCAATACAAGGGTGTTGCGGAGGAACGTGGGATGTTTCAAGAGGAGGGGGCAAGGAATCAAAATGTAAGTTGCCCCGAGGGGCGAGTGAGAATTAAACCACTAATAACTAGTCATTGTGGCGGTGACCAAAGGCACCGCGGCAGTAAGGAATATCGTCAATAGCTGTAGAAAGCCTTGCATGATAGATATAGATACTTGTACCTGAGTGCTGTCTCTCGTCTTTCACTCGAATTCCGGCAGGAAGCGAAGCGCGTTTCGTCAATGGAAGCAGTGTGATGGCTGTATCCTCGAAATGTGCCCTTACTTTGAGCCGGAACGTGACGTCGCTCTCACGACGTGCTTCGAGACGTCAACTTTGTTTGCCGTCTTGGCAGAGCTATTCGTGGGTGATGTGATCGTCAAGGTTTACACGGAATCAGCTTAGCGACTGTACTGGGTGTTATATAACAAGCCGAAATTAGATAATACGCATAGTGGCATGTGGAGCGAAAGCGCTTCTTTGATTAGAGATGTATGTGATTCTCGTCTTTGGGCAACTCAAGGAAAAGACTTGCATGACATCAAAAAGGTGGCATGTCCCTACGCTCCTTGTGCTATACCGGCCCGTAAAAAGGGTTGCAATCTTCCCTATTCATTCCCCTTTGAGCCTTATTCTTGTCCAAAAGCTTATCTACTTGAGTATACAGCAGTTATGCTTTGGGCCCCTCTCGCTCCCCAGGGGCTGCCAGAGGCGGAGGGCGTCCTTATTTTGGATCCCCCCAACAACATGCCCAGACATGCAGTAAAGGTCTGGTATTTGAATACATTTCCGTATCCAGTGTCGATAGTAATGAGCAACCCCAGTGTGAGGCAATCGCGGCAATTTCACGTTGACATTGGACCGGAGCCAACCTCAACGCTCTCTGGTTCGATATTACTAGTAGCCGTTGGCAATGAATTAGTGGTCCTTAGCCCACTTAGTTGCCAACCAGTTGATGGCACCTCACCTGGGGTAAATTGATTGACCGTATTACGGGGTAAATAAAGGGTCTGCATGTGGTGTAACACTGAGTGCTAATACTAGTACCCATGGGTAAAATATATCGTTGGCATTATACATAGGTACCCGCCTGTACATGTCGCCCGTGACACTCATGGGTCCCCGCAAGAGCAATCAGTTCATGTCACCAAGAAAAATACCAAAAAATGGCGTGCGTCGTCAAGCCACGGTTCTTTACGACTTGTCCCCCCAATACTGTGCGACAGTTGACATTTTACCCCAGCCTCTACATGTACCGAGTAGACCATGACAAAACTCCCATGTGGCGTCTGCTTGCCCCCTGGTTCCACAGGTAATAAAACGGCCTGGCAGGAGCGACGCATTGGCCAGTGCCGTGACGGACCTTGTGAAGAGATAAGTAGTATACACCTCCCACTGTAATAATACCAGTATGTATTGACCAGACATCACGGTACCAGACCTGCCTTCGGCAGTGGATTCCGCGGTTCTACCCCGTGCCCGGCCACCATCTCGTCACTGCTCACTTCTCTCCATCGTCCCATTTCCATTTCCATTCGAGATATTCGTGTACTATATTCTTTTGTGTCGCCCACAGCCGATACGATGCCCATCCGGCTGAGGATGCGGCCGCAGCCCGTTCGGGACCTCAGCCCCATGTCTGCGAGATATGACTTTGATATGCCAGACATTGCCGAGGACGACTCCTTTCGGGACGTGGTCAAGAAGCTTTCCCTGTTGGTACTTGTGTTCGCTGCAGTCATACCCTCAACTTTGTGCTAATTCGCTGCTCCTGCATTCAGCTACTTCACAGACGTCATCGAGCTGCCGAGCACATTTGAGCAGCTAAGGACCACCGAAGCTGGAAATTGTGTTCGTGTCTTGGTTGACCACCTCGGTCAGAACTGCACCAACCCTGCCATTGTGAATGCCCTGCTGTGAGTATCCGCACATGACCTCGCCTTTCTTTGTCTTCGTCTCCACGGTATTTGAATTGGGCTAATAAACACTCGCATAACAGCGCTCTCAAATGGCATTATGCTGCCGCAAACGAACACTTGAGTCTTAGAGAGACTCGCTCGTTTGCTTGCGAGATTACAGCGTGGCGATTTCTCACCAGACTTAGCGAAAGACAGGCTGTCGACTTTTGCCTCTACGAGATACCCGTGGCCGCGGAGCACGAACATCATTCGCAACCGGCGAGCCATGATCAAGAGGCTGGAGAAACCTCCCCCCTCCTCATTCGTAGAAACTCTTCTGACGAGGGGTTGCCAACCATCGTTGTTGGAAGCGCCAGGGAGCGGACAAAGATGCTAAGCTCCCTCTCACGCCTGACACATCTGAGCGACGAGAGTGACGACGAGGCAGACCCAACATCAGCCTTTAAGAGCTTGAATGCCCTGGAGATTGCCGCAATTGCCAACGCAAAGCGTTTTCTGAGTCAGCATGTAGTCCAGAAGATCATTACTGGCATTTGGAACGGCGATATTGTATTTTGGGACACTCTTTCGGTCAACTCTGTGAAAAAACCACGATACTACAATCCCCACACCTCAGATCCCTTTTCACGCCTCCGTGTGCCCAAGTATCTCAAGACCTGGGAAGTTCTCTTCTTCGTTGTCTTTCTGTGTCTCTACTACTCGGTTCTCATCACCCGTGACGACACACGCATCACACTGACAGAAGTATTTCTCTTTATCTGGATAGCCGCCTTCTTCTACGATGAACTGAGTGAATGGATCGATGCCGGTTCAATCTTCTACGCCACAGACATATGGAACGCGTTTGACATGATTATGATCCTGATTGGATTTCTATTTGCGGGCCTTAGTAAGGTTTTGGATCTACTATTGACTGAGTATTGCACTTACTGACCACCAATTTAGGAGTCATCGGGCTTGCCAAACACAATGCTGCGATGAACGAGATGGCCTTCAATGTTTTGTCTCTCGAGGCTCTTTTTATGATGCCACGAATTTGTTCTATTTTGAGCTTGAGCCCGTATTGGGGAACTTTGATACCTTGTCTGAAAGAAATGGGCAAGGACTTTGTGAAGTTTATGGTATTGGTTGTCATTGTTTACTTTGGCTTCCTGACCACCTTTTCCCTTGTTGGTCGTGATACCTTCAGCTTTGGTCGAATGACGGGCATTTTGACAAAAATCTTCTTCGGATCAAGCTACGTTGGATTCGACATCATGGATCAGATTGACCCTATTTTTGGGCCGCCTCTCATGATTATTTTTATTACTTTGACGTCTATTCTCCTGCAGGGGTCCCTTACCGGTATGCTTTCAAACAGTTTTTCTCGTGTTATCACGCAGGCAAGAGAAGAGTATCTCTATGTGTACAGTGTTTATGTGCTGGAGGCATCAACGAGTAATCGGCTTACTCATTTCTATCCGCCATTCAACCTGATTGCCCTTGTCATCTTTCGGCCCTTACGATTCATCCTACCTAGAGTCGGCAAATTCCGTGCAGGACGAATCGTCCTTCTCCGCGCCACACATTTGCCCATTGTTGGAGCAATCAGGCTGTACGAGTACATCCGACGAAACTCGCAGGATAATGACGAGTACGCCGGCTTCAGGGGACCGCGTGAGTCAAAGAAGAGTAGTCGGTCTACGGTGCACAAGAGATCGTCATCTGGTTATATTAGACAACACGTTTCGCTGTCGCAAGAGTCAACTCTTCTAAAAGCTGACGGGAAAAGAAGGGACGGGGACGGGGATGACATGGAAGAGCCCAAGGGTGTGGAGGGCCAGGTTGCCGAACTGCACCAGAAGATTGACCAGCTTACATCCCTAGTTATCGCCATGCAGACCAAATCTGCTGGTGACGACACTCCGCATGCGGGTACGTGAGCTTGTGATGGTCCTGGCTGGAACTAGAGGACTGTGGCACAGAGGCTGTGTGGTTGGCAGGCGTACGCCTTGCGACAGTACGACGCGTCACGGCCTACATCATCATGAGGCCAGCCATGATAGGACTCTTTTGGCTGTGGGCATGGAAGAAGTGTAGAATGTCTGTAAGAAAGTCAATCCACTGTATCTTGTTGAGCACCTTGTCACTTGCCAATTACATATTCCTTGGTTCTCGATGCGAATCGCTATGGCCTCTCCTGTAAGTGCTTGGTTATTTCCAGCTCTCGTAGCCTAAACCCACCACCATCGATGCGCAGTGTCAGTTGGGAAATTTCCAACTATCAATCATCCCGTAACGAATCCTCTATATATAACGAAGCTACGAATGCGGCGCCACACCGATTAGCGCCATTGATTCGGCTGGACTCCGTGATGACGGACGGTTGTCTGACGCTGGCCAAGGGTTGGCAGGAGATGTATTCCGGTGACGCGTCCTACAGTATAGGGCCAATGATACTGAACCAGATCAGGTGTCTGGCTATTGCATTCTATACTATAGTATACTGTACCATATTGGTGTATACTTGTCAGTAGATAAATATATCCTGTCACAGGCTGTATAATAGCCTTGATAGTCGAGGCGATTATGCTCTGTGGATGTTCCCCAGCTTCCACCAAGCCTCTCGTGACGCAGCTGAGACTCGCCCACGTGTATTTTCGTCTACAAACTTTTATAAAGGAGTCTAAGCTAGGAAATATACCAGACGTCTATATACTGCCAAAGTCAACAAAGGAATGTTTTCCGTATGCGCAGGAATACAACGCCAGCCCGATAATCTGCATAAGCAACCTACAGGATTCCCAAGACTCAGCATTATTGTATCCAGGACAAGGATGGCGACGGTGACAGCGCCGTCCTTGGGACCAGGGCCAAGCACCGCCTCATCCTCGGCCAGCTCAACGACAACATGTACCGCCGCCGCGGCAGGAAAATACAGCCATGTGCCTCCCGGGTCTTGCGGCTCAAACTACGAATACGACCCGAGCTTTGGCGGGAACATGGCCTTTGCCGTTCTGTTCGGCCTCTCGACTGCGGTCCACCTGGTTCAGGCAATTGTCCTCAAAAAGGTTCGATTCCACGTTGGCAATAAATACCCTAGATGTGACGCACAAGCGTACTAACACCATGTCGGGACAGACATTTGCGTGGGTTCTCTTGATGGGAGGGGCCTGCGAAACAGCCGCCTTTGGTATCCGGACCGCAGGCGCGCACGACCTGCAACAAGTGCAGTTTGTGATTTGGGGCCAGCTGCTTCTTCTCTTGGCGCCGCTGTGTACGTGGTCCTTGTTGTTCGTGTGTCCCCTTGTGATTTTACTTTGTGGAAGGGGAAGCTGAAAAACCATGGCGCGCTGACGTATAAACTGTTTTGAGGGATCAACGCCTTCGCCTACATGACGGTTGCGAGGGGGGTATACTTGGGCCTGCCTGGGAAGAAGATCTGGGGCATCAGAGCTACCAGGCTCACAGTGATATTCGTATGGCTGGACGTTGTCTGCTTTATAGTTCAGGGTGTAGGCGGGAGCGTGCTTTCTGGCGATTCCGCCGCCGGGGTGAAGAATGTCGGCATGAGGGTGTACACGGCGGGCATTGGACTGCAGCTCGGGTTTGTCGTTGTATTCACGGGCATGACGGTGTCCTTTTACTGGGAGATGCGGCGGGTTACGGGCTGCCGAGTAGGGAGAATGGGCTGGCTGATCTGGACAATGCTTCTCGTGCTGGGTATGATTGTGGTGAGTATAGCTTGTAATTTTGGTGCTGGGAAATGAGTGTGCTGACGGAAAAGCGGTCGCAGACGCGCATCGTTTTCCGACTGGTCGAGTTTGGTCCGGGCCTCAATCACTACAATCCAATGTTGGGCAAGGAAACATGGCCCTTCTTGCTGGATGCGTTCCCGATGCTGGTTGCACTTGTAGCGCTTAATGTCATGCATCCGGGATATGTGCTGCGGGGGCCAGATGGGGATTTCCCTCGATTAACGCGGGCGGAGAAGAAGGTGATTAGGCGGCAGAAGATGGAAGAGAAGCGACAAAGGAAGGTTGCAAAGAAGGGGCAGTCTGCGGGCAAGTACATGAATACTGAGAATATCGCACTCGAGGATACTCGGAGAGCAAACAGCGAGAGCGAATGGCCGATACAAGAGCGGCAGCGAGTCCAACTGGTCGAGAGCGCATAACGGGTGAGGATGGCATATCTGGTTTGTATACGATAGCCTGGGTTTGAATCGGGTGGCATTGCCAAAGATGGCTTGCATCATGGCGCAGTGACGAGATGACCACTGAACTGAACCTGAACTGTGTGCTGGATGAAGTTGGTGATCGGATAAATGTCCCCGCATAAGACGTGCTGTGGCTGCGCATAGCCACAATGCCAGCCAAATTCTAATTTAGTCTTTTAGCCCTACGGATACGGAGTAGAGTGCCGGCAGTGGTGGACATCGGCACCTGGTTGACATCTGGACTGCGCCACAAAAAGCTTGTTTTGATGGTCTTGGTGGCGATGCTCATGTCCGAGTCCCTGCCAACTCGTCGACACGCACACATGGGGTATTAGCATTGTTGCATGCAGTGGCATATCGGCAGAATGGAATCCGAACAACTTTAGAACACCGCGTCAACGGTACCGTTGCAGAATACAGCCGCACGCCAGCATTACGGCCGGCCACGTCTGCAATGCAAGGCCCGCGCCATCTTGGGGGTATCGATTGGACCAGTTGACCGCAGCGTCTGCAGCCGTGGCTGGATTCGGCAGGAACTGGACAGCAAAGCCGACGCTGTGGTTGTCACAGGAACCACAGGGAGAGCGGGGGAAGGAAATGGACATGGTGGATGAGGATGAGGCCGGTGAAGCAGGTTTTCACCCCGAGCTCGAGACGAAATCGCTGTGCCGAGTACGGGGTATTGATTGTATGGAGTAACTAATAAAATACCTAGGTAGCTTTCTTAGTAGACTTTGGTGAATTCTGTCGAGGATGCAGCCCCTGTACTGGCCTGCTATTTTCTTGGATTTTACTTTTTCTTTTTTATTAATTTTTCGTCTATAGCGTGACATTCCACATTTCGCATTCCTTGTTTCCCTGTTGGGTCCGTGATGATAGTATTGTGATATTTTTGGCCCCATGCACAGACCGACTTTCAATGACTGGGGACAAAGGGAGCAATGGGGAGCAATGGATGGCCGGTGAGCTCAGACAACAGGACTAACTTGGAAGAGGTAAACGTGCCGCCAACCGCCAGGCTGCATCAGAGTACGGAGTATGGAACCAGCATGCAATATTCGAGCGCAGGCTGCCCAGCAATGGACATGGACATGCTCCAGCATCACCAGACGTACATAAGCCAGAGTGCGTAGCCAGAGCCCAGCCATCATGTATTTATTACTGGTCGACTTGGCGAGAGCGGTGGGCGGTCAGGGTCTCGTATCCCCCTCGTCCACCAACACAGCCAGCACCTGGCGACAACGCCGTGCCACACACCATCCTGGGAAACCAACGGAAAGCACGTCGACCCGAGGCAGGGACAAAGAAGCGTGCCCTGGGGGAACAGTACGTACCTCAAGTACCAGTGCAGGCACTGCTGGGCAGTCGGTGCCGAGTGGAACATGGCACTGAGGCTGATGGCGCCCCAGGCAACGCAGGAAAAAGCATGCATTCAAGGAAAGAAGAATTCTTGCACCGTTGACATGTGCAGCCATTATTACCCTGCACTCTGGTGCAATGTACTTAAGTACTACGTACTCCGTATGTGCTGTCGGGTCGTGCTGCTGCATGTGGTTGGCATGCCAGTGGCTCTTGCCAAGCGATATGGATGATACGTGCCGAGTACCAGCCTATTGTAACATGCACTCCGTACCAGTCGACATCTTGGTTGGGCCGGCCTGGCGTTTTGGAAACTCGTCGTCTTTTCTCCATCCCGGTCTTTATTACCTTGTGCACGCCCCCAGCCCATTGTTTCCTGTTTGTCTTTTTTTTTGGGCTGCTTTTTTAATCTCTCCGTCATCATTCATCCCACATCGCAGCCTTGCGTCGGCAATGAGCGCTTTGCTGGATCACGAATCCCCTTCTTGGATATTATTCCACTAGCTCATTGCGCCGACCCTGTCCGCATCGCATCACACCGCATCGCCACCGCAGGGCTCAACGGCTCGCAACGCAAGAAAGAAAACATCGACAAAGCAAAATGATTTCAAATCACTTCTTTACGCAGCTGCCGCCGCCCTCGACTGCATTGTTCGTATTTTCCACCTTGTGCAGCTTGGTGGCCGGCAACGTGCTGCCGCAAGAGACCAAAACCATCGAGGCGCGCGCATTCAACGTCAGGCCTTGGCCTTTGGCTACACTAGCTCCCGCATCACCCCTGGAGCTTTTGCGCAGGGAGTCTAATACTATTTGTGGTTACATAGGAGGTGATCCCAATCTGCCAGCTACATGTTTAGCAGGCTCTCACTGCGCCGCCGATGTCGAGAATGGAGTTATAGGCTGCTGTCCCGATAAAGGACCATGTAACGCTGGAATCTTCACGGGATGCGTCGACCGGAACAGTGGGCCGCAGACCGTGGCCGATCCCTACATATACACATGTCGCGGCAAGAATGTATGTTACAAGAACATGTTTGAGGGAGGATATTTCCAGTATGGGTGCGGTTCGGCTTCTCCACTGGCGACAACCGTCGTTCTGACTGCATCGGGGAGGTTACCGTTGGACCTTACCACCATCTCCGTTAAATTGACTGCGACGGTTACGCCTCTGTCAAGCCCTGCTACGCTGAGCTCGGAGCCATCTAGGACGTCGGACTCTAGCACGGTTTTGGAGTCGCCCGTGGCTAGTGGCAAACCCCCAGAGCCGTCTGAAACTCACGGCGGTGCTGCACCAAGCAGCAACGGAAGTAGCTCGACGAATACCGGAGCCATCATTGGAGGCGCTGTTGGCGGTGTTGCCGCCGTCTTTGCCATCGCCACTTTAGCTTTCCTTCTGTGGAGACGAAAGTCGAGCAACGTCCGTCGTGGTCCCGGAAATGAGAAGGATAACAGATACATCCGGTAAGTTTCATTGCTCATTGGCAAGGTCATCGCAGCACGGCAATAACTGACACGCATGGTAGGTCAATGGCACCAGCAGCACATCGCGAGTTTGAGCCACTCCCATCCTCGCATGACGCTTCCGAGGCTAGATTCCACGCCGGTTATGGGAACAGCACCCCTGGGAATAGCACACCCGGCAATAGGACCCCCGGTATCAGCACTCTGGCCGCAAGCACTTCAGATAGTGTTAGTGCTGTGAGTGGCCGTTCGGGTAGTCCTCGAGTGCAACCATACAGCCACGATACTATAGACGCGGTGGCTACGAGAAGTGGGCACACCAACTATGATTCTGACCGTGTCCCGTTGACGAGGGAGCTCGACGACTTTTCTCACGGATTCAACTCGGCGTTGGAGGCTATAGAATCTGACAGCGATGTCGAAGCAAATCGAAATCACATGGCAACATACCCCGGGCCTCGCAGAGGCGGTGGTGGTGGCGTGCTCTGGCAACAGAACCGGAGACGCAGCAGAAACCTAGCGTGGATGTAATCCAAAGGGAGCACCCCTTCCCCCCCTCCCCTTTTTAACGAACTTGCTTTTGGGTTCTTTTGCTTGGGTTAAAATAAAACTTGCTATTGGCGTGGAGCAGAGGCGTTATCGTGGATGAAAGAGCACTGGACATGGCGTTCCACAACATGGTTTTCAAAAGGTCATCACCAACGAGGACATTATATCAGAGTAATTAATCATTCCAAAGGTTAGTGTTGGAAATTTGGTTTCGTCGAGTCAGTCGGTATACAGACAGAACAGAAGCTTTTTTGTTGAGGCCCCCTTGGGATTTGAGGCTGTTAATTGTATATTTTTAAGCACGATGTTTCTCTGAGGGCCTACAGCAGCAAATACACGATCTTATTTCATGTCCATTCTCCCCCTCACCTGACGTCGTCCTATTCTGAGTCGTGCATTTGAGGTCACCACTCTATAAAGCAATCATCATCACATCATGATTGTGGCGCCTCCGGGTCGGGACGGTTCTCCCACCTCTTCGTGGTCTCCCCTCTTGCGGTCAAAGTCATATTCCAAGGTGTGAGCTCCAAAACATGAATCTTGTTGGCGAAGCCCGGTTTCAACAGAACACCCGGCACATACAACGACTGCTGCGGCCCGGAGACCCAGTACCGACCCAAATTGAAGCCGTTGACCCAGACGATACCCCTGGTGCCCCCCTCAATGGTCAAGTACGTGTCCATTCCGGAGTAGAAATCGTCGGGTCCCAGATGCGGAACCTTGAATTTGCCCTTGTAGTACACGGGCAGAATTCCCTTTTGGATCGACCCCCCGATGGGCTTCTTGAGGATCGGCGGCTCCTTGCACGGGATCTGTCGAATCTTCCAGCCGCGGAGGACGGACGAGCCCACCGTCACGGACCCGTTGATGCCCTTGAACGGATCGTCCATGAGGTTGGGCTCGCGGGATCCTCTGCGCCAGTGGCTGGTGCGCCCGGCGTTTTCGACCAGCAGCCGCAGGATGTCGCCTGCCTGCAGGGAGAGCTTCACGGTGGCAGGGCACTCGTGGAAGCTGTCGATGATGCCCTTGCGCTGGCGGTTGACGTAGACAATGATTCTGTCGCGGGGGCGGTCGCCGGCCTCGAGCGTGCCGTTTGCGGCGGCGAGCACCTTGTGCTCGTATAGAATGAGGCCTTGTCCCTGCTTGAGCGTGTCCATGTACACTGGCATCTTGCGGGTTTTGGTGTAGGTGACGGTGTGGAGGATGGATGCGTAGGGCTCCAGCTTGACCTCGTCGATTTGCATGAGCGGCAGGTTATTCGGGGGCGGGGGGAGGGCGCTCTCGTCCGGGACGTATTTGAGAATCTCGGCGCGGAGGATGTGGTAGAGAGGCGTGGTGCGGCCAGCCTCGTCGAGCAGGGACTCGTCGTGGTAGCTGTTTGCCCAGGGGATCGTCCTGTTCCCCGTGTATAGGGAGCCGGCGCTGAGGCCGAAGTTTGTGCCGCCGTGGAACATGTACAGGTTGAGCGAGTTGTTGGCCGACAGGGTCATGCGCAGGTTGCGGATGTAGCTCTCGACGAGACTGGGTTGGTCGGTGTCCATGGCGTGGTGTTTTGCCTCGGGGCCCCATTGGAGTGGTTTCGAGATGTGTGCTTCGCCGTCGAGATGGGGGCCCAGCGACGACTTGTCGGTGACGGCTTCGTCTCGTAGAGGGAACCCTTGGGGCCCGCCTTTTACGACGGAGAGCACACGCGAGGTCTGGCCGTTTTCGAGCAAGAGCTTGTCTCTGCCGTCGGCGGTGTACAGGGGCACGTCGAAGAGGGAGGCGGCCATGTTGCGCAGGGCTTCTTTATACCGCACGTCGGCGCCGTAGGAGCCGTACTCGTTCTCGATTTGGACCATGATGACGTTGCCTCCCTTTGTGATTTGCCAAGGGGCCAGGTCCTTGGCCAGCCGGGTGAAGTAGCTCTTGGTAGCGTTGAGGAATGGCGCGTTGTAGCTTCGTACTTTGAGGCCGGGAATCCGCGAGAGCCAGTATGGCAGGCCGCCCCATTCCCGAGCACCGCCGACGTATGGTCCCGGCTGGAGGACCACATACAGGCCTTGTTCCTTGGCAATATGTAAGAAGTTGGTGAGGTTGTTGGCGGGCTGCTTGCTGGCCCATTTGCCCTTCTCCGGCTCCATCTCGTTCCAAAAGATGGAGCTGAAGATGGTGTTGATGCCCAGTGCCTTGGCGAGGATGATTCTTCGCCGCCAGTAGTCGAATGGTACTCTCTGCGGATCCATTTGTCCGCCGATAATGACAAAGGGCTTGCCGCGGAGGAGGAAGTCGGTGCCGTTGTGGCCGAATGCAGCCGGCGGTGGTGTAGTCCACGTTGGCACGGCGAGGGCCATCACAGCGAGCACGACCCGGATGAGGTGCATTTTGAGGCGATTTTGTTGCCCAGTAGGTGATAAGGGGTGGAATATTAAAAGAATAGAAAACGAAGAATAAAGAGTAAAGAGAGAGAACGACAGAGAAACAGTAAACGTAGGCCTTGTGTTTTGGATGTGTATGCGGCGTCGAAGCTTATATGACATGCCGGCGTAACTACTTGCGCCGGTGTCCCAACGGCGGGACATGCCGAGAGCTTAATGCATAAGTAGGCAAAGGTAGCTGAAGGATGCTGAACCAGTAGTTCTGCTGGAATAATACATCTATTTGGGTTGTCAAGTGAGTTGGCGCACCTTTGATTGCGGCAAGCTGCTTACACGACTTACACGACTTTGCTAGGCCTATATTGTGATTTGGGCCATCAGTTGAGCTGGTATCGAAATCAAGATCTTGCGCATGCGTTTGTCTCAAGAGGACGAAGAGAAATGTCTCCGGCTACCTGTCCGTAAGGAGGACGGCGCGAATCAGCATGTATTCTCGTGCCTGATCATGTTGCAATTTTGGGTTAGTGGTGTAAGTGGCTGCGCTTGGGCGAGACCCGGCCGCGGGATCTGGTGATTTAGATAAAGCCACGCTGTTTGCTTTCTTTTCAAGTTAGCAACTTAGTAGTGCGATCCGTAAACTTGGGCAGGGCCTTTGTACATTCTATCAAGTCGTTAATATTGCAACCCCCCAGCAAACTCAGTTGAATATACTCCCTCGCATAGTCCTACGGTATTGTATTCGACGGCATTGATAGTTGCCATCCAGGACGCCCGTGGAAGCAAGGTCTGCCGTTCCAGTGCAGATGAGAAAAACAGCTTACCTGCAGCTACATGGCGACGGATGAAGCCGTCGCATTGCGGGTGCAATCCAAAATATGCAGGATTTGGCCCACCTAGCAAGAGGCAATCCAGCTCTGGGCACTCGTCAATAGTCGTGGTAGGCACGATCGTAATAGCGCTGGCCAGAAGATGCACGAGGTCACGGATCAGTCCGATATATTGGAAGACAAATTCCGGTGCGCGAGCAGGGTATCATCGTCGAGGGGCCCAAAAGTTTCCCCAGCCGTTATAACTCTCTTGCTTGTGGAGTGGAGGAGATCAGTTGCACCAACTATGTCAATGACTTGATGATCACAAACAAGATAACTGAAGTGAATCGGAGCTATGTCGCTGGTTGTAGTGCACCAAGCCGTTGTGACGATGAGCTGATTAGGCACAGGTGTTAAACCTCACTATTATGTGTTCTTTGATAGAACTCAAGTGCAGTTTATATTGCCTCCGTCTTCATGAGCCTGCACCCAGAGTACCTTTTAATAAGAGTATTGTGTTGGTAGTTTCGACTGGGGTCGTATGTTCAACATCCTCTACACCGTGCCTTGCTAATCCGTAAGCACCAAATCGATAGTTTCGAACATCCATGAGCTGCGATTGTCTTGCCCCTTATTGAGAAATATCCTTTACCAGAATACCCGTGAAGATTTCACGTCGTGTCATGTCACCCTACCACACCGCCACCGAGCGACCAAATTTTAAGACTTGACTCCTCCAAAATTTTGCAGCTCCGTCCCTGCGCAGCGTACGCATCAACAGCATCATATTCATCATTAACATCGGAATGCTCCCAACCTCCAGAACACGTGGCGACAACTGATCCGCTTTTGTGCAAGATTGAGGCACAGACCGGAGAATTATGAGGATTCCAACTCCATGACGGCTGCATTTCTGCTGCAGTCAGTCCGACTTGGTCCCAAACAATTACAGAGCCATCTTGAGAGCCAGCCCACACCTCAAAACCTCCGTTCCCGTATTGGCTGCCTGGAAAGACGTCACAGTTCAGTCTCTGCTGCGACAAATTCTTTCGGCCAGCCAAGATGCTGAGCAACCTTCCCGAACCTCGAATATCGTAGACCAATAAGCCATCCGCATGTCGTTCGTTGATGATGAGGTAGCGACCGCAGGGACTCCATAGCACTTGTACGACTCCCTGTCCGGCATAGGAGTCTGACGAACCTGGCAAATCGGATTCCGATATTCGCCAGTTAGCAACTGCGCCGTCCGAGCGATGGAGATCGTACAATCCCATCCAGCGTGTCCATGTACCGGCAGCAACAAGAGGATGCCCATTAACATCCGGGGGTGAGACACCCAGAGCGGAAACGGTTCCTTTCATACCCACCCCGTGTCCCTTGGAGATATGCCTCTTGGAGGGGATGGTAGGTACTGTTAACACAGGTCCATCCGATCCATGACGCGATACGTCAAAATAGTCCAGACGGTTGGCAGAACCGCATATGAAGTGAGTGCCGGGATACGGCCATACCAGTGAGGCTGGTACAATGTACTGCTCTGTTTCGTGCCGGATTAACTTGTAATGACCGATGGGGGCAGAGCGAGGATCGTCCGGAAAGGCATGATAAATATGCAGAGGATGATCTCGACACCCAACAAGGAATGTTTGCGAAGCCGCTTCAGACAGGGAGAAGAACGGAGCAGGTGCTATGACTTGAGTTGGTTCAGGTAACTTGATTTTCGCCTGGGGTTCCAATTGGCGAGTGCCGCTGTCGAAATCCAATAAATCTGCGGGCAGGACAAAGGACGAGACAGAATTGTCAGAAGATCCCGTGATTATTGTTGTGCCATCCGCTGTCCATTGTGCAGAAGAGTAGAAGACCCGATTAGAAGACGGCCCCGAGCATTCGGCTGGAGGGTTCGCGAAGTGTTGCGCCAATAATTGCGTCTTGGGCGTCTGTGTTTCTGTGCCATCATCGGCTTGTCCACATGTAACTAATGGTACTGATTCATGCTCCATTGTCTATTCCTCGTGCTAAGCATCTTGGATGCGATGTAATGTACGAATGCAGAGACCAGGAGATGTCTGGTGGACACTAGACTGATTTTTAGGAGGTGCAGCCGAACACGGCACAGTGTGATCACAAATGGCCCCTCTCGTGCAGGTCCTTACATACTGTTGATGCAGAATTTTTGCAGCATGGAATGCTTTTTGCTCGCCATTGAGAAATGGGTGTGGGATTTAACAGTAACAGTAAGTCAATGTACTTAATAATTATCATGATCAGGAACACAAGGGTGAGAGTACTGCAGTGCTGACAATGACATCCAAGGTTTGGTTCGAGATATTTTTGGCAAGTCCAGGCTCTCTGTCACCTGCAAGCCACATTGGCCAGCACGAGATGGTCCTGTTCGGAAAGACCCACGGTACATTAACTAGGGCAGGAGCTAGTCGCGTCATACGGCGATGTTGCACTGTTAGTGCCGACTGGGGCATGTGAGTCTAGAAATCGTGTGTCGTGTGTTGCTGGATCGCTCTATTGAACCAACAACCAGCTCGCGATGCATAGGAAACCAGGTCCTGTTCTGAATGAGAGGATATAAGTGGACAGAGTACGGAGTGCAGGTGATGTTGGAGGGCTGGCACTGGAGTGCTTCCCACGTTAGGCAGGACCCTTGTACAAGACTGCACTTGCTTGGTGCGCAAGAGCCCCAGACGTGGCCAAAGACCACTCGGACGGAGTCGGACCGCTCGAGCCGCTGCAGCGCCATCAACACTGCAGCAAGCCAGTCGTCCTGGCAAGGATAGCCGCGAGCCCACGCTGCCACGACGGAGCCACACGACGACGTCGGCGCGATCACGCAGGTGGGTCCTGACTCCTGCTCCTGCCTCCTGCGTCACATCCCCTCAGGTGCTTGTTTGGTGCTTCATAGCCTCCAGATGTCCCAGGTGCCTTGAGGTCCACGGCCGCCTCTGCCCTTCAGTCGTCCTTGGCCGGGTGGCTGCGAGCTTGTATGTCTGGTCCTTCTGGATGTCACCTCAACCCGACCCATATCCCCATATCCCCATATCAATCTTTCTCCTCCAACTTCGAGCCTCACCAGCTGCCCGACTCCACCATTCGAAAGCTTCAACAGCTTCCGGCTCAGTTGTCGCTCACTGCACAGGCTGCTTCGGAATTATTGCGGCCTCTGGATCTATTCATCGGCCTCTCGCTTACCCGCACCATTTTCCTCGTCCACGTTTCATCCATTGCCCCAATCTCACGGACAAACATGTTTTCGTGCTGCCTTGACGCGTTCTGTCCGTTGATATAACTCGCCCTGTACTCGGAATTAGCCGATTTCAAGACATCCGAAAACTACCGCATTTTGGTTCACTTGACCATCCTACGCAACTGCCAATATCCAGAGTTGCGCATTGCCTTCCCACATATCAACCCGACGCGAAGCAACAGAAACAATCCAACACACGGTGAAATAATATCTCCTCTATGCGAGGGTCGGGTGGCCAATATGGATTCCCTACTTTCGTATAGGAATTCTGAATGCGAGGCACTCAAGGATCCCTCGTACCTCGAACTCGTAATATCTATGTATGTTACACTACCATGTCCTTCAGCCTACCCCAGGTCGAAAGTTACTGACATGGAGTCCTACAATAATAGCCTTATTTTAGTTGGCCTCTTAATATCATATCTTCCACAGCATTATCGAATCATTTCCCGAGGAACGGCGGAGGGTATCTCCCCCTACTTTGTTTTGCTTGGAACCACGTCCGCCACCTCGGGCTTTGCCAACATCTTGACTGTTCCGCAGTCCAGGGCTGCTATAGGATGCTGCAAAGAATTAGAAGCATTTCAGTGCACTGCTGGATTATTGGGCGTTGCTCAGCTTGGTACGCAGTGGGTCTGTTTCACGCTCATGTATGTGTAATTCATCCTGCGTTCGTTTTGGTGGTGTTGGAATTCTTGCTTTGGTTTCTTGACCAAGTATTTCTTTATTGACCCGATGGCGGCTCTAGACTCGTTCTATTTCTTATATTCTTTCGATACCGAGATGCGACTATACCTTCTGAGGAGCTTGCAGGAGAATCTCCAAAATGGCAGACCGCGGTCGGTGTCGGCCTTGCCTGCGTCGTGCACGGCCTGCTGGTAGTCATCATCACTGGCGTCTTTACAATTGCTTTGCCGAACCATCTGACAGCTTGGGCAAACTTCTTGGGGGTTATGGCTACAGTGTTGGCAGCAATTCAATACTTTCCGCAGATTTGGACCACGTATCACTTGAAACATGTTGGGAGCTTGAGCATTCCGATGATGTGCATCCAGACTCCCGGAGGCCTCTTATTTGCCGCAAGCCTCTATGCCAGGCTTGGTCCAAAAGGGTGGAGTACATGGGCGATTTATCTCCTGACAGCCATCATGCAAGGCTGCGTCTTAGTACTTGGTATCTACTACGAGATGGCGGCGCGACATCATGAACGCCAACAGTCGAATCAAAATGTCGACGGCGCCTACTCCTCCCTGCAAAATTCAGCGCCACCACGACCTTCGCTGGCCAGCAGGACTTATTCCGAGGGATGGGAACGAGGCTTGCCGGGCCCTTTCACGGGCCATCCGGAGCGATACGCTGAAACTGAAGAAGACTTGGACGACATTCAGGAACGAGAGCAAAGGGCTATTGAACGGGAGAACCAGCCTTTGTTACGCCCCGGCGGTATTGGAAATCCTCGAAAGAATTATCGCACTACCAAGAAACGCTAGAAAAAAACCTGGGTTTTGGACTGTACGCAAGGGAATCCGCGATTTGTTGTTCTTTGGTCGTTCTCTTGTAATAATTGCTCCTGTTTATGGGCATGCGCATTCCCGAGAAGACATAAAGGGAGAGAAAATGCATTGCGTTGTTTCACTAGACCCAAGAAACTACATTCTCTCGTTTTGCCAAATCTATTGGAGTTATGGGACATCTGCATTAGCCAATCGTCTGCCACGGGAAGAAAGGATGGCTTTGTCCCGCCTCTGACGTGACTGGCGATATTGGTCATATAGAGACAGGAGCCCAGCCTACAATAGAGTCTGTTTGATCATTTATAAGTCCTTATGCATGTTCCTCAAACTACTCATGTGAAGGCCAGTCAGGCTGGTGACATGACGATTGGACAAAGGTACGTATCACATTGCTTTTGGCGGGGCATGCTTTAAGTGCTTGCATCTCACTTTCCGACTTTAGGAGGATGCCTTTAATATGTACTGCGTACTGCAGCAAGTATGGTCAATGTTGAGGTCGCCCATTTTGGAGGGCTCCTGCCCTGACCTTTGGGCAAACTGAGAGTAGGGCGGAACACAATTCGTGGCTGTCAAAACGCTAGAGCCATGAGGTAGGTGACAGTGGTGTTTGTGTGTCGCCAAAAAGGCGCTTGGCCAAACACTTGCACAACGTAATCGCCGATGACAGATCTCTGGGGTACATGTATTATCTCTGGCCTATCGTGGGCCTATCCTACTTAAGTAGCCTATCGCAGCGCGCGTTTTACCTCGTGGGCCCCACTGTCGAGTCACAGCATGGCAGTCGCGATGCTTGTGACAGCCTACTCCGTACTTTAGGATGCGCCCGCCCCTCCATAGATACCACGACGACACTCTCTCGCTGGTTGCAGCCTGGAGCGTATCAACAATCATCATTAAAGACGACATATGCCGGCTCTAGGGGTCACTTCTGGCAAAGACTGAACGCCCATCTGCGTTGTCCCCCGAATTGGTCCATTGATTCGCTCTCTGCGCACTGCTCTCTCTTTGTGGCTCTCTGTCCGCTATCTCCATGGCCATCTATAGTGCAGTTCCTCCGCCAGAGGAACACACCAACATTCCTGTCCATTTGCAGTCGCCGTCCACGCCTGTCACAAATGGCGCCATCGATATTGATGCATGGACCGTATCTGCACTGCAATCTTTGAGCGTGTCCCCAGTTGCGCGTGGGACTGGTACTCCGTTGTCTATCCCACTGGACAATGAAGCAACCACACGGAAGCAGACGCGTGTCGTTGCATTCAACGAGGCTGGAGGTGAAAATGCGCTCCCACGTCGACCCCCCTCGAGGCGCGACAGCATGAAGCGCCGAGATGAATTGCTCAAGGGTAAGGAAGGGAGTCGCCAGCGTCGGCGATGGGAAAATGGTAATGCTCCAGCCGTCTTTGTCTTTTGATTGCGGCCGAATCCGCTGCTTACCACACCGTCCAGACCGGCTCGTTGGTGTTCCCAACGTCCAGCCACCGGCGGCTGCAGATTGGGAGGTTCGGCCGACGCATCCAGTTCAACGTGTTCCGTATCAGCTTGCCCACTTCTGGGACCGAGGCGTCCGACAGAGAGTTGAAGAGAAGACAACCAAGCTTCAAGCCGTTCGTAAGAAGCAACAACTCAAAACGGGAAGTGCTACCGGCCTGGGTGTTGGTGAAGTCCCTCGAGACCTACGGGAGATAGCGAAACGCACTCCGGCCATCCGCAGTTGGGTCCACGCAATAGAGGATCCTGTCCGGCAGTTCCTTTTCGAGGAGCAGGACCGGCGTTTGGAGTCGGCACGACGACAGCGCGGAAGCGATGAAATATCTAATGAATCTGAGCTGGACTCGGACGACGAGGAAATTGTCTTTGTAGGCAGAGAAAGTGCAATGCGAGAGTTGCGCGAGAAGAAGGAGGCTCGGCATCGCAGGGCCCAGAGGACAGTTCCCCAGGAGCAAGTTGATTCTGGCCTTGTATTTGACTCCTTTGGCGAGGGCGAAAGTGCGGCTTTCAAGTAAGGGACCATTGAATTCCTACGTGGCACGGAATGATACTAATGACATTCAGGCGCTGGCTGGCCCATGCCATATCTGATTACTATGGCCTTGCATCAACGTCCATGACCCCAACCAACACATCATGTCGAGTCGTATGCATCGGGCTGAAGCAAATCCACCAACTCGATGGGTCGTGGCCAAAGAAGCTACCTCGACCATTGTGGGAAATGTGTTGAATAGCTCTGTTTGTTCAGTCTTATCCTTTCTCTTTCTTCTGAATGTAGACACAATTTGGACATATCATAGAAAAACAGGCGCTTTCGCAAGCGTAACCTATTTGTAGGATTGACAGAAGCGTCGGCGGCCAAGCCTACCGAACTAGCAGCGTTGAGAATAGACATTCATTACCATCAAGTCGCCGATTTATGGGTCATGACCAGTGCATTTTGTGTAAATGGAACACGGCTCATGCTCAAGGGCGGAGGTGATACCGTCTTGGCTTTGATCTGAGGCTTGAGTCTGCAGTCCAGGATAGATGCCGCGCATGACACAACTCGTTCAGGCAATACTGTCTAAATCCTTGGACTGGACAGGGGCAATTTCGGCCGAGCGCAAGGACTAAGTCTGTGGCTTTTAAATTGTTTCAGCCCTGCGGAAATGAAGTCTGGAGATTTGAGGTTCTAGATTCCCAAGGGTCAGGGTTCATAAGGTGCGTGTCCTGTGTGTCCAGGGCAGTCGGAAGCCGTTGTATGCTAAACAACTAGATTGGGGGATAATCGTCGATTCTGACTGCCTGTCATGGAGCTGATGGTTCTCAAGTTTCACTTCCGAGAGTTAGGCCGAGGATTCTGTACATTGCCCGCGTGTCAAATCTGATGCATGCGTACAATAGCTTTCGAGTCCACGACAGGGATCGCCAGAATTGGCCATCGAGGCTACGAAGCCAGTGACACCATTTCTCTGAGGTCGAGGCTGTGTCCACTGTCGACGGGCTCCAAGTTTGTGGCGGGGAAGGGATCTCCGTGCGAATCGTACGAAAGGGGCAGGGTGGTGTGTTGTCTGTCTGTCTGTATACTCTGTACGGAGTAGCCATGGATGATCTCGAGGTGGTGAGACACGGCAAGCTGTTGTGACGGAGCATCACTTGCTGCGGTGCAAGAGTTACACCAGGTCATTACTCCGTACTCCGTATCCTTTTTGATATGTTATACGTCACCTGCCTCCCCCTCACGGGCATCTGGCACAAGTGATATTTTGCATCGATGTGCTGCCCTATGGCTAGTTCGGCATGCGTGTCAGCCGTCTTCTGTCGGTCCTGTTTGCCGCCGCCTAGATTGGCTGGTTTCGAGGTCCTTTGTCTTGGCTCCCGAAATGTCTGGTGCAGCAAGAGCCTGGCTCGAAAGGTCTGCTCATCATGTTACCGTGGCTTGGTGGATGACTTTTTTTTCTACGGAGTACTACAGCTTTGAATCGCCCAAGACGTGAGCTGGCTGATGTTCATTGCATTTGTAGGATGGTAGGGGCCGATGAAGCAACAATAACTTGCGTGCAAGTATTTTGTGCTATTCCGAAAGCACCATGCACGTTATACGTGCATACATAAATCCTCGACAGTCCGGAAATCCTACTGCACGGAGACATGTTCAAACATGAAAGCAGTTATGCCAAGCCAGTAAGAACGTCACATCATCTCATCCTCGTCCCATATCTTCCCTGAGTTACGTGGCAATTCTATTTGGCCCTTACGCCGTTGAGGTGCATGCCTGTGATGATGCTAAGGGGGCTTCTGTCAGGGAAATCAGCCTGTCTGGCTTCAACCTGGCTGTAAATAACAGCTGGACGATGATTTGAGAGCGCAATCTCTTGAAGTATAATATAGTATACCCCTCCGCGATGAGGATAAACGCGCACATGGCGTTACTACCTTGTAATAGCTAGCTCTTTGGTGTCCTTCTTCATCTTATGAATCACCAATTCGACTTGTGTGTCTAACGCATTGCGATGCGTGTACTTACTGTGTATTGCGTGGTAGTTACGGTTCCCCGGCCTAGGTGCGGCCAAAGCAAAGTGTTACTAGATTCCTTGCATGATCATCTAGCCCCTTTTTTTTTAAAAAAAAAAAATTAACCTCATAATGTAGCATACAATATATACGAGTCTATCCCTTTACAAGATTCGAATAACACAATGGTCTTCGCTGTCGGCGTCCAACTCGTCGATATTAACCGCCGCATACGCGGGGAGAATATAATGCATCGAGAAATCGACAACCAGTCTCGGACGGCTAATTCTGAGCTGGGGTGAAATAGGTTAATCAAGGCGGTCAACTGCTAGGTCGTTGTTCATTCGCACCTCATATGCCACCAACCATGTCGACACTTAAAAGCGACGGCACGAAAGAAATCAGCAGTGTATAATGATCCAAGTACCAAAGCGCCTTGGGACATTTTTTCTCATTTCGTGCCTATGGTCGTGTTAACACGGTGTCATGCCCTATTTCCTCCAAGAATCTCGATGCCGGCAGAGGTTCTTCATTCAACGTCCGAGGAAATCTATTCTTCTTTTTTCCCCTCCAACATTCCGTGGTAGCTTCTGCAAATCACGAATCGCCTCTTGACCGTCTTTCACGTCCCGGATCGTTCGGCACTACTGCTCCCTTGTAAATCGGCCCGGCTTCCGGGCCGCTGATCCCAATATGTAAGCCACGATTCTGGTCTCAGACCTGCAGCAGGGAGGAGGGTGTCGTGCCAACGTGCTGCGTGATCGGCATGTACCTGGCCGAAGTAGGTGAATCATATTCTCCCCTTTTTTCAAGAAAGGTGTTGCCACCGCCATCCAGAGCTCATTATTCCGTCTGTACTCCGTAAATTGAGAACAATCTCTTGAATTCTGGGAAAGGATCGCTGGCGTTGTCATATTGGTGCCCGGAAAACAAGATGTGGTCGCTGAGTGACACACGGCGCGGCTGGGAGCCCATGTACCAAAGACTGGTTTTTCCAACTCTGTATTGCTTTTTGTTCAAGTGTACCCTGCTATAAGGGCCTGCCATGCCTTGTCTTCTGCTACCGCAGAATTAAAACTAAAAAAACCAAAAGGCGTGTTGCCGCTTATCGAGACCCAGCTGCCCGTCATGCGCCTCCACGTTTTTGCGACTGGCGCGATGTTTTCTGTGGCGGTGAATGCTCTAGTTTTAGAGAAGGCAAGCGCAGCTCATTATCTTGAACGAATGACAGGACGATTCCCTAATTCGCAGCAGGCAACCGTGTATTCTGAAGAGGGATGCAAAGGCAAAGCGTATACGATCAAGCCTGATGGCAAATGCACCCTCTTACCTGAAGACTTGTACGTGCAGTGAAAAGCGAATCCTCTTGATGCAGTGGCGGCTAATGAACAATACTATTAGGACAGGAAAAATAAACGGTGCCAGTGTCCCAGAGGGCGTCGTGTGTGATTTCTACATGTGAGTTTGTTACAACTTACATTCTCCCTTGTACGGTGGGCGAGCTGACCCTAGATGTAGTGATAAGAGATGCATGGAACCCCTTTGGATTGGGATGGAGGATCCTGGAACCTGTAACTTCAGTGAGCTGGAAATCGGGAATCAGGCGAAAAGCGTTCACTGCTATGATGATACCGAGCGAGGGGAGGTATGAATACTTCCCAGTCACAGACCCCGTCAACATGAGTACGGATTCAAATCATCAATCTTTCCTGGTCAACCACCATTCAATAGTTGATGCACTATATTTTCTTGTTATCGGTATCCCATATTCGTCCTGCATGTGAAATATGTTCTTCCAGTCCCAACGGCACCCCATATTTTGTCATTTGTTGCTCTGTCGTCATTCGTAGAAAGGAAGCCAGTCCAGAGCTCCCAAATTCCTTGAACAGCACATGAGATAACACAAGGGAAGCTCGCACATTCATACCAGATCGTCGAAAGAACAGCTCCCACTTGGTATTGCAAAATGCCATGCCGTCTTCAAGATGCTTCATTTGTGGATTATAGTGTGCCATTGCCGACAAGATCCAGCTGAAGAGCGTCTTGTCTGCCCCTGGGACAAGGTAAACACTGATATCCGCTGCAAGGTGGGAAACGAAGCAAACGAAATCAGCATATGCAGCCGAATCTGACGTTTGCAGTTCTGTCATATATTCACCAGCGGTATTGGCTTCAGAAACAAATACGATAAGTGTTCGGTATTGTTGGCTAAGGCTCAATATTCTTTGACGCAGCGATGTCAAAATCTTTGACCCGGGCAGTTGTTTTTGCTTGACCTGCAACAGAGTCGTTACAACTATGCCGTCGTTTGGCGTCAAAGAAACATCAACTTCATGGGCGTGAGAAATAAAGGAGCCGGCGTTGTTGCCACATGCGTACTGATCTGGGGGGCGTAGATGCCTCGCATAGTCCCTGTCAACCAACTTGTCGGCCGGCCAAGCTTTCTCCAGGTTCTTGATCATAGAGTATCCCAGCTGGAGTGATATCAAGCAACATCCGGGTTTTTGTAGAGTCATCATTCTTGGCGCAAGAGCAGGTTGTTGATCCGGACTTTTTTCGATGTTTGTATTGGTTTGCATCTTGGCCAATTCTTGGTCCGGAATGCGGGCTTTTGGGTGACTTGATATCGACGGTGGTCCATTGTCGGAGGTAATCGCTCGACTATTCCTAATACCTCGCATTTGCATAAACTGATCTAGCAGGTTTCCAGTGTTGTAAGCATTCTCACTGCTATTTCGCTCTTGTATTGACTCTTTCGACAGTTCGAGGAAATTGCGGGTAGCGGCCTGTGCTTGTATGCCGGCCACCCGTTCTTCTGTCGTGCTCTTCTGCGAGAAACTCCATCCCAATCCTTCATTAACCATACCACCAACTCGATTTCTCAGTCGGGTTTCCAACCGTGGAAGTTCAGGTGTTTCATGAGTAGTATCAGAAGCTGCGTTTTGTACAAAGTATTTTGAAACGGATAGCTCGACAGACTCCTGCTCGGGCGACTCTTTCTCCGGTATCTCATCATTGACGACCGCTACCAGAGATTCTTTGACCTTGTCATGGGGTTCTTGAAAGGAGCATGACTTGGAATCATCCGAACAGCAACGGTACGGGGATAGCGAGAAACTATTACGAATCCAAGGCGAGCGGAACACCTCCGAATCCTGCTTGTGAGAGTCCTCACTCGCTTCATAGCAAAGTTCAGAGCCGTTGGTAGGCAGCATTTGCGATGGGGAGTAAATAAGCGTATTTGTATCGGTATACGGGTCTGTCGCTGACACGGCGAAATCGTGTTGTCGTAGTTTGATGCAATCCGGCTCCGACGTAGGATCAATGACCGAAACAAAAGACTCCGCATCGTATGAGGATTCCCCATCCTGCTGTGATAGTATAGGCACAGCCGCGAGTTCTATGAAGTTCTCGTCTAACTGGGTTCGTTAATAATGAGTTGAGAGTGCTAAACAATTGAACTTACGGATGGCAACACAGGGAACGATGTTTTACTGAAACTTTCCAGGACCCGATCGGCTTCCTGCCTAAGCTCATCTAAATATCTTTGATCGGCATCAGTTGTCGTCCTCTCATTCTCAAGCTGGTGCCAAAGCAGCTGGGCTAATCTGCGCGCTCGCGGAGGAAACTGTAAACCTTCATCTTTTGCTTCATCCACTCGCGAGATTGGCAACCAGACCTTGGTGAGATCGGGGTCCCTCTTGGTCCTTATTTGTTCCTTGTGTACTGCTAAGTCCAGCTCTGGATCGAAATCCATTTTGGGAAAATTGTCGGCCATGTAAAAATTTTGAATGCATCATTCCACGCTGGGAGCATTCGGGGGAGGGATTCTGCGATGTCACAACGTTCTTCCAGGCCGTTTAAGAATTGCTGATATCGGTTGGGGGGGCCTTTCTGCTCAAGCATTGGAGCAGGTAACGGTTCGACATAAAGCTCGTGTTTTCCTTCTGGAGAATTAGGCTGGCCGGGAAATGTCGTTTGTTGGAGAGAGGATAATTGATGGCCGATGTCGAAACGGTAGCCACGATGGTTAACAAAACAATTCTCATGCCTCGCAAATTAACCCGCGGTTTCAACATTGTCCATCTGGAATATTTCTCATGTTCCCCCTACCCGGGTCTGAATAAGGACTTCAGGACTCAGATAATATGGGCAGTAGGCAAACGAACCAGAGTCAGATGAGGCCGGCATTTTCGTCACTACTATCATTCGGTTGCCCCCGAGATTTTGAATTACCGCAGGTGATCCAGGTGTCACGGCTGAGTTGGATTTTTAGGCAGGAACGACCAAGCTGTAGGTCTAAGCTCATTGCTGTCAACATTGAAGTCAATTGCAAGTCATTTCAAAAGTAGCACAGGGTAGCCTAGGTACCTACGCTGGGCCAGACTCTGGTGCCAGCAGGTCAAGGTACCTCCAGTCAGGTGCCTCCAGCGCCCGCCCAGACAGATTTGCCAGAACCTCCATATGTCCGCCCTAATTCCGATCACCAATGACGACGACCCGCGCAACCTCACCACCACCATTACATGGAGTTCTTCGTGTGGCTCTCGAGGAGAGCCTCTTCAATCGTGCACCCCTAAATCGCCTTGCCTTGACTTCGCCATGTCGTACATTGCGCCGGTGCACAAGCCAACGAGCATTCGGCATGCTCTGCGCATCAGGTTCTTGTCCCCAGATGTAGAGGACCTGGTAGTCGCGTGAGTTGCCCCAGCTGCCCTGGTTCTAGATTGTTATCAAATGTTTTGTGGTTGGACCGTTGGACTGATTTTTGGTGATGACAGGAAAGCTAATCGGCTCGAGATATGGCGCCTTACCGACGAGGATATGACTTGTCTTCATACGAAGCTAATCTACGGGACGATATCCATGCTCCAACGCCTAAAGCCCAAGGATTCCGAAACCGATTTGCTCTTCATAGGTACCGATCGATTCCAGTATTTCAACGTTGCCTGGAACCCCGAGACGAACCAGCTAGACACAGTCGAGCAAACCATAGAAGATGTTGCCGAACAGTACATGCGACATTCTCAGAGTCAGAACAAGTGTTTGGTAGACCCCACAGGCAAATTTATGGCTATGCACCTTTGGGAAGGCGTTCTAAATGTGTTCCGTCTTCCTATGCGAAAGGGAATGACGACAAAACTGGAGGCTCTAGATCAAGTGCGTTTAACTGAGCTCTGGATGAAAGCTAGCACTTTCTTGCACAGCCAAACCGGACATCCCAAAATCGCCTTCCTATACAAGACTCAAACCGACCAAGAAGAGGCTCGTATAGCCGTATATAGGCTCACAAAGGACGACAGTCGCGGCAATGTGGCCAGGTTCGATCCACATAGGGAGAGAGAGCTGGATCAAATCATCTCCGACCCATATGCATCTATGCTTATCCCAGTCCCCTTCAGAGAAGAGAAACGATACCATGTTCGCCATAACGAAGGGGCAAAGGCGCACCTGGGAGGATTATTGGTGGTTGGAGAAACACTCATTACGTACTTCGACAGCCTCACCTACTCGAGGGTTTCATCGACTCTACAGGACCCGAAAATATATGTAGCATGGACGGAATATGACGACGTCCACTATTTATTAGCCGACGACTACGGACGATTGGACATACTTACCATCGAAACTGCTACTGAATCAACCGGTATCGTGGTGACTGGCATGGCGATCTCGCCCATGAGGTTCCCTGACTCATCAGGCTGTACTTCTCGAGCGTCGTCACTTGTTTATATGGGAAATGACATGCTCTTCTTGGCTTCCCACCATGGCGATTCGCAGTTGCTTCGTATCGATATCGATGCACAAGTCATGGTGGTGGCCAAAGCTTTATCTAACAATGCCCCAATCTTGGATTTTGCAATTATGGATATGGGGAACAGAGAAGGTGACAGTCAGTTCGGAAACGCTTTCTCTTCAGGCCAGGCCAGGATTGTAGCCGGATGCGGTGCGTATCATGATGGCAGCCTGCGAAGTATTCGGAGCGGTGTTGGTCTTGAAGATCAGGGTATCCTTGATGAAATCCAGGACACCAAGGGCCTCTTTACTTTACGATCTCACCAATCGAGCCATGTGGATACACTTGTGGTATCATCAGTTGCAGACACACGGGTTCTTAGATTCGACTCTGCGGGCGGCATAGAAGAAGTTTACGCCTTTCAAGGCTTAACTTTAGATATGGAGACTTTGCTGGCTGTCAATATATCTGATGGCCAGCTCCTGCAAGTAACTCCTAAATCTGCTGTCTTGCTAGACTCTGAAAGTGGTGTGAATTTGTGCTCATGGGATGCCCCCAGTGGCAAGGCAATCACAGCTGCATCGGCAAATAAAGGATGGGCTTTGCTCTCAATCGATGGCTCATTACTCGTTTCGTTGAACCTGCACGACAATTTAGCCGCCGTCTTGCGGGATACATCTGGAGATGAATCCTCAACTCAACCGGACCAGATCTCATGTCTACATGCCGCCAGAGATTCTCCTGATATAGGAGTGGTGGGATGGTGGGCTTCGGGTACTATATCGATTGTCGATCTCGCTACACTACAGCCTCTGCATGGTGAACCTCTTAGACAGACTGAGGATAGTGCGTCGGTACCACGAGATATTGCCCTGGTGCAACTGCACCCACCCCAAGTTTCTGGTCCCACTCTCCTCATTGCTTTGGAAGATGGAAATGTTGTTACGTTCGATATGTCTATACAAGGGTACACGATATCAGGCCGGAAGAGCGTGACACTAGGAAGCAGTCCAGCTCGATTGCATGTTCTTCCCCAAGAGGATGGAACTTGTAACGTTTTCGCAACAACCGAGCACGCCAGCTTGATTTATAGCGCTGAAGGAAGAATTATATACTCGGCAACAACGGCAGACGACGCAACGTATGTCGCTCCTTTTGACTCGGAGGCATTTCCAAACTCCATTGTTCTTTCCACAGACAGCCATATACGACTTAGCCATATTGATAAGGAACGTCTCACACATGTCAAGACACTCTCGGTGAAAGAAACCGTTCGACGAGTTGCATATTCGCCCACCCTGAAGGTTTTTGGGCTTGGTTGTATCAAAAAAGAGCTTATTCAGAACGAGGAGGTTATAACAAGCTCATTCAGAATAGTTGACGAAATTATTTTCCAAGAACTTGGGAAGCCATTCATTTTCAACACCTCCACATCATTGGAAATGGTTGAAACCGTTATTCGAGCAGAGCTACCAGACAGCATGGGAAATCTCGCAGAGCGCTTCATTATTGGAACGAGTTTCATAACCGACGATGATGCCATAGAGGAGAATGATACTCGCGGACGAATCCTGGTGCTTGGTGTTGACGAAAATCGTCAAGTTTACCAGATCGTCTCTCACAATCTGAAGGGTGCATGCCGATGCCTCGGCACACTCGGAGAGCACATCGTGGCTGGACTTTCTAAGACTGTGGTGGTGTATCATTATGTGGAAGAAACCACGGTATTCGGCTCTTTGCAAAAATTAGCAGCCTATCGTCCAGCATCATTTCCTCTGAGCCTAGACATCTCCGGCAACATCATTGGAGTGGTCGATCTAATGCAATCCTTGACCTTGGTAGAGTTTATTCCATCCGAAGATGGTTCTCGCGCTAAACTGGAAGAGACGGCGCGACATTATCAACCTGGTTGGGCGACGTCCGTAGCCCATCTAGATGGGGAGAGGTGGTTGGAGGCAGATGCCCAGGGGAATATTATCGTTTTACAGCGGAACCCAGAAGCTCCTACTGAGCAAGACCGGAGTAAGCTGGAAGTCACCAGTGAGATGAACATTGGGGAACAGATTAATCAAATCAGGAAATTACATGTGGCATCGAACGAGAACGCCGTAGTCTCCCCCAAGGCCTTCCTTGGTTCAGTAGGTTTATCAGAAACTATCATCACCTGTTGGAACCAACTGCTAATGCTAGTACAGATTGAGGGGACACTATATCTGTTTGGCGAAATTGCACCAAACTATCAAGATTTGCTTCTTACCTTCCAATCAAGGCTTCAAGACTACATTTATGCTCCAGGAAATGTCAGTTTTAACCTTTGGCGTGCGTTCAGGAATAAGGCTCGTGAAGGCGACGGGCCCTTCCGCTTTGTAGATGGGGAAATGGTAGAAAGGTTTCTGGATCTAGACGAGGCGAAGCAGGAACTTGTCTGTGAGGGCCTTGGACCAAGTGTTGAAGATATGAGAAATATGATCGAAGAGCTGAGAAGGATGCATTAAAAATATGGATCCCACTGGATGATAAGATGCCAAATAGACACATGTGTAATATACGGATGAGGATGAAGGTGGGAGAAAAAGTGGCGGTAAAATCTGATAAAGTACTTTTCTATCGTGCGTTGTGCTATTGTATGATAGCTGGGAAATGTTTGCCTATACTCGGCTAAGCGGAAATATATCTTGGCAGAGACGTCAGCTTACTACTGGGTCTTAGACTTTTTAGTGCAGTGGTATCAATTCTGCAGCGTGCTCAAGTCAAATGTATCATCTTATTTGGAAGCAGAAATTAGACGAAAAACATTGACTTGATAAATTGTAGGATTCTTACTCATGCTGCCATGTGAATTGGCCTGGCCATCCAACCCGCCCGTTGCATGTGAGCAGGGTGGTACGATCAATTGGCGTGGACCAGATACCCGGGCGAGCCCGGAAAGGCAGCTCTGAGAGGCCGCCCCATCCAATCAGAAGCCACCAATTTCCGAGATATTTTGTAGCCTCAGGCAGCAACTCCTTGAAAATCATCTAGCGGCTGGTGTACCTCGAAATTCACAGTAAAGAACTCATACCTCTGCATCCCCGTCCACTCCGTCGCCGGCACCGAGCAACCCTCCTCACGATGGCGTCTCTTACTTCCGCATCTAGGCTATGCCTGCGCTCTGCCGCCAAGCCGGCCATGCCCGCGGTGCGCGCTCTCAGCACCACCGCCATGCGATCGGACAGCGCGGCTTCCTCCTACCAAAGCCCTTTCAAGATGGGATCCGACAAGGGCAGCTCGATCCCGGACTTCGGAAAGTACATGTCCAAGAAGGGCGAGGGCAACAACAAGCTCTTTTCCTACTTCATGGTCGGTACCATGGGTGCCCTATCTGCTGCTGGAGCCAAGAGCACTGTTCAGGGTATGTTCCGGCCGACTATTTCTTTTCAACATTGAGGCGGCGTGGAGAGCCATTGAGCTTTATGTGACTGCGATGGATGTGCAATTGGATGGGGGAATGCTTCAATGGATGATGCTGATGCTCTTGGGGCAGAATTCCTTGTCAACATGTCCGCTTCCGCTGATGTCTTGGCCATGGCCAAGGTCGAGGTGGACCTGAACGCCATTCCCGAAGGCAAGAACGTGAGTCGACCTCCACGAGACGACGATGCCAATTGACCTGCCAATTAATCTAACATGATCGTTTCAGGTCATTATCAAGTGGCGTGGCAAGCCCGTCTTCATCCGACACCGAACTCAGGACGAAATCGACCAGGCCAACAAGGTCAACGTCGCTAGCTTGCGAGACCCCCAGACCGATGATGAGCGTGTCAAACAGCCCGAGTGGCTTGTGATGTTGGGTACGAGGGTCCTGGTTACGGGTTCAACCAGGTGCAGTCTCGATAGTCGCTACCGAGACTACCATCTTGTTGACCGCGGCACATAAACACTCATACTAACTGTGGCTTTAGGTGTTTGCACCCACCTGGGTTGTGTGCCCATCGGTGAGGCCGGCGATTTCGGCGGCTGGTTCTGCCCCTGCCACGGCTCCCACTACGATATCTCTGGCCGGATAAGAAAGGGCCCTGCGCCCCTAAACCTCGAGATCCCCGAATACGACTTCCCCGAGGAAGGCAAGCTGGTCGTCGGTTAAGTGGTTGAACCTGGTGTATGAGTAGGGCTAGTCTCGAGCGATCCGACAAATAGAAATTATTGTTAAAATGTTGCGGTGGGAATGTGGACGAGGAGACGGAGACGAGGAGTAGTAGGGAAAAGGACCGTTGGTATGATGAAGCTGCCATGTCCGAATGAGGCGACACTCCTGTTTCTTAGACGTGAGCTACAGGCTTTGTATAAAATACAACGTACTACGAAATAATTCCATATGTTCCTTTACTTTCGTCGCCTCACATCCGGACACTGGACCCTATGCACCCTAAATTGCATGTGGGTGTCAGCTGCTATCTGTAGTAGAAGCAAATACTGCCACATGTCCTGCATGTGATTCCCCCAACCTGCAACTTGCATCACTTACCACAAGAACGACACTTGCGGACAACTCAATACGCGGGATGTTCCGAATATTTTTCTTCAGATTTAGGGCGAATAATCTAATTACAACCGAATATCCCACTTTCCATTGCCAGCCCACCCAATTTTTTTGTCCCTTTAATGACCGTGGCCATCATCCTCTGCCTGCTGCTCTGGATCCAACTTGATCAGGGTATCAATTCTCATGATGCTGATGCAAGCCTCTACGGCACTCTTCAGCTGTCGCACCTTGCTGATGCTAGGCTCCAAAACACCTTGCTTCAGCTCATCCACAACCTTACCACGCATCAGGTCCAGACCGTAGTTCTTGTAGCCTTTCTTTCTGGCAATGGTCTTTTCATCCTCGCTGCCGTCGCCTTCTTGGATACGTTGTGACAGGGCGTGCCGTGATCGAAGCTGGGCAACGAGCTCGGCTCCGTCCTTGGCAGCGTTGACGGCCAAGGTTTTGGGAATGATGAGCAGGGACTGGGCGAATTCGCCGATGGCGAGCTGCTCGCGGGATCCGACGGTGCCGGCAAATTCTTCCAGGTAAATGTGCAGAGCGGTTTCCACGGCACCGCCACCAGGAACAATGCTGCCGCTTTCTAGGGTCCGCTTCACGGCGCACAGGGAGTCATGTACTGAGCGCTCCATCTCGTCGAGGGAGTAGTCATTGGGACCACGCAAAACAATCGACGAAGATGAGTGAGCCTTGGTTCCTTTGATCAGGATGCACTCGTCATCGGAGATGCGCTCCTGGCTGACTTCATCAGCATGGCCAAGGTACGAGGGTTCGTACTTTTCGTCACCATTGAGGTCAGATAGCGTGCTCAAGAGGGTACCGCCAGTAGCCTTGGCAATCCGTCGCAGGTCCTCCTTTTTGCACCTTCTGACACCCATAGCACCGCGTTCGACAAACATCTTGAGTACAAGGTCGTCAATGCCCTTGGTAGTGAGAATGACGTTGGCTCCAGCCTTGAGAATCATCTCGACTCTCTCAAGAATCATGCCAGACTCGCGGGCCCGGATCTGTTCTAATTGTTGAGGGTCGTCAACAGTGATCTGAACCCCCATCTTCATTCTTTCTTTTTGCAGGTTCATATCCAAAATGGCAATTTTAGCATCCTGGATTCGAGTGGGCATCGCCTGAGAAGCAACGGTGCAATTCAGGGCGTAGCCCTTAATTAGCATCGATTCGCGAGTACCCTTTCCGTGAGCCTTCAGAATGTTGACGGCTTTGACGGGGTACTTTGTCTCGTTTCTGTTGTTGGTGGTCTTGACTGCCTGCATAGCGTCAACGACCATGTCGGCAAAGAAATCAGAGTCGGCGCCAATAATTTTGCTAGACATGGATGTCTTGGCAATGCTGATGAGGGACTCGCGTCCGAGATTTTCGACCTTGATGCTGACATTCTCGTTGAGATATTTTACAGCTTCTCGGAGAGCCAGCCTGTAGCCGGTGATTATCGTTGTGGGGTGTATACGGTTCTTCATAAGCTCATTCCCTCGTCGCAGTAACTCGGCTGCAATGAGAACAACTGACGTGGTGCCATCGCCAACTTCCTTGTCTTGTTGCTGTGCTAAGTCGACGAGAATCTTTCCGGCGGGATCTTCGACATCGAGAAGGCTAAGGATGGTGGCGCCGTCGTTGGTAACTGTAACGTCCTACGGGTATGTGAGGGGTATGTTCAACGGCGCATAATGGTCGAATAAGACAACTCTTACACCAATGTCGTCCACCATCATCTTATCCAAACCACTAGGGCCGAAGGAGCTTTTGACAACATTTGCGATTGCTTGGGTAGCGAGGACTGGACCAAAGATTAGCAAAGAACATGGTCGACGGCCACCCCACCGAGGTGTCAAGGGGCCTTACCGTTCTGATCACGAATGTCGGACCCTGATATCTTCTGGCCGCCCAGAAAAAGGGTGCCGTTCCTGGGTTGCTCGAACATAGACGCCATTTCCGTGGCTGTCCAGTTTTTTCGGGCAGTATGCGTGGTTTGGAGCTGGCAGTTGTGGTTATCGCGGATTGAATTTCTGCCTGCAGGTTGTGTCCTGGAGCCAGCACGAGCTACTAAGCTTCAGTACATCTCCGTCTGCTGCCCCTCGACTTTTTTATCCGGAAGCAGGATTGTTCCGGCTCCGAGATGGCAAGTGGCCACAGGGCAACCACGGCCAGGATGTGCCCTCACATCAGTGTGCAACACTAGTCTGCTTGTTAGTAGTGGCGCAGGGGCCGGGGAGGCAGCCGCGACCTGCGTTCTTCCTGTGTCCAGGCCTGACCAACTACGACAGAAGGGGCGAAGCCCAACGCCCCGATTGGACAGCGCACGTGTGGCCTGAAATTTTGAATGGTGCCCCAAAGTGCCCCTCCTTCCAACGAAGGGAAAAAAAAGAAAGGCAAGCGTCGCGGGGCACATTGACCCCGATGCTGCTCCGACGACCACGGCAAGAGTCACTCAGAATCCCTTATCCTTTCCTTCCCCAAGCAACACTAGCCAAAAAGAACCTGCCTTCGCCCACGCTTGTGCTTCTATCGTTGTTTTATTTCCTCGGGAGAATCGAAGTGGTTCATTCATTGGCAATTTTTAATTCATTACGATTATCACGGTAGTTGCCAATTTCCCGCCACCCTGCTGTTCTCGCAAGACATGGACCTCCCCGCTGAACAGTCGAAAAGCGCCTTGAAGAAGGCTGAGAAGCAGGCCAAGCTGGCTGCCGAAAAGGCTGCAAAGGCTGCAAAGAAAGCCTCTCTTCCCGTTGTTGGAGGCAAGAAGGCGGACGAGATTATTGGAATTACTCATTCCAAGGCTGAGAACTTCTCGGCATGGTATCAAGAGGTAGTCCTTAAGGCCGAAATGGTCGAATACTACCATGAAATTTCGGGTTTTTTTGTTCTGCGTCCTTTGTCTATGCACATCTGGAGCACCATCCGCAAATGGTTCTCGGGCCATATCGAAGAACTTGGTGTGGAAGAAGCTAGCTTTCCTCTCTTCCTTTCCAAGACGTCGCTCGACAAGGAGAAAGACCACGTCGATGGCTTCGCGCCTGAGCTTGCTTGGGTTGAGAGAGCGTACGTATTGGATTGAACTTGCCAACGACTAGAGACGTGTTCTGCAGTCGCTAACAAACATATAGTGGTGACAAAAAGCTCGATGTTCCTGTCGCCATTCGTCCAACTTCCGAGGCTGTCATGTATCCTTACTACGCAAAATGGATTCGCAGCCACCGAGACCTTCCCCTCCGACTGAACCAGTGGAACTCGGTCGTGCGCTGGGAAGCTAAGCAGACCACCCCGTTCCTCCGAACTCGAGAATTCTTATGGCAAGAAGGCCACACTGCCCATCTGACTGAAGAATTGGCAGGGGAAGAAGTACTGGAAATTTTGGAGCTGTACGCAGGTGTGTACGAGCAGCTTCTAGCCGTGCCTGTAGTCCGGGGCAGAAAGACTGAGAACGAGAAGTTTGCTGGAGGATATTATACTACAACCGTCGAGGGATACATTCCTTCCAACGGTAGAGGTATTCAGGGAGGTACGTCCCATTGTTTGGGACAAAACTTCAGCAAAATGTTCGAAATCACAGTCGAAGACCCTCACAACAAGGGTCAGCACGTTCATGTGTGGCAAAACTCTTGGGGCCTGTCCACCCGAGTCATTGGTGTAATGGTCATGGTGCATGGTGATGACAAGGGTCTTGTTCTTCCTCCTCGTGTCGCCCAGACCCAAGCCATTTTTATCCCTGTTGGTATAAACAAGAATACCACTCCTGAGGACAGACAGAAGCATGAAGATCAGATTGAGGATATGCGTGCAACTCTGAAAAAGGCTGGTGTTCGCACGCAGTCAGATTGGAGAGAGGGCTACACCCCAGCCTGGAAGTTCAACGACTGGGAGATGAAGGGCGTTCCAGTGCGATTGGAGTTTGGACCCAAGGATGCCGCCAAGGAGGTTGTTTCCTTTGCTCGGCGCGACACTGGTGAGAAAGGAACCATCCCTATCGCCGACATTGCGACCAAGATCCCTGAGCTCTTGGAGACTATCCAAGCGGACATGTACAAGAAAGCGGAGTCCTCCTTCGCCGAGCACCGCAAAAAGATCACCAAGTGGGAAGACGTGCTTCCCGCCCTTGATGAAAAGAACGTTGTCCTTATTCCTTTCTGTCTGGATGGCAAGTGTGAGGACCGCATCAAGGAACTGACCACGCGCGCGGATGACAATCGAGATGTCCCTGAGAATCAAAAGGTCCCTTCCATGGGCATGAAGAGTCTTTGCATCCCCTTTGAGCAGCCCCAAGGGACCGAGCTTGTCCCTGGCGAAACTGCCTGCTTGAACCCGGAATGCTCCGGCAAAGCACAGAAATGGGTCATGTTTGGCAGGAGCTACTAGAGTATTTAACAAAGAAGATGATTTCGGCGCTCGGAGTAGCATGTAGTACAAGGAGTCCTGGCATTTGGGGGACAAGAGGAAAAGTGGATGTCTGTCTGATTTTCAATGATTTTGGCAGGGGATATTCACCTTGGGGTAGAATAGATGGATAAAATGACGATGATAAATCCGTGTTGTCTCTAGGTACCGTCTATACTTTGGCTACGCCAGAATTTATAGGGCTATCAACACCACTCAAACTTCTCATTGTCAACCCACTCGACCTCGGACACTGGTGCTTGACCAAACCATCTGAGGCTTGGAATGTTTGTTTGGTCCCGAACAATCAGTTTGCCCTGCAGGTGAGTCATATTTTCCAGCAGTCTTTGCGTCCGCTCATCGGGATTCCACATGTCTACCCTGGAGCAAAGCCATTTCTGGGCTTCGGTATGAACGAGACCCATGATGGCACCCAATGCCCTTGACAGGTCCTCATCGGAAATATTCTCATCCTCAAGGGCATAATGGAGGATATTCATGACGTTATCCTGGGGCTTTTCCTTGCCCCCATAGAGGATGTTGGACCACAGCATCCAGACGCGGGATCCGGGCGCGTCCGCGGGCGTGTAAATGGCCCCATGGACGGTCGGGGCCTCGCCTAGCAGGTAGTCGCACAAGAACCTCTCCCTGGCCATCTGCCACTCGTACGTGGCGAAGTCGGGCAGGACCGCCGCCCTCACTGTATACCCTCGGCCGGGAGGACGGGCAATCTTGCTGCGGAGAGTCTGCTCGTCCAGCCGGGCGACTTCCTGCAAATTGTCCCCCGTCACGAGGGTGAGCCGGTCGTCGTACGGCGTGGCAAAGGGCGCAGTGGGAAACGTCAAGTGTGCGCTGGGAAACGGCACCCACTGGTGGTTGGCGTAAAAGTCCCTTCCAATGTCGGAGAAGAGGATGGAGAACTCGGCGCGGCCGGGGTCCTCGGCCTGCTGGGCGGCGAGGGTCTCGCCGAGCAGGGCCAACATGCGGCCGGCGTAGCCCTGGCGGCGGAACTCGTCGAAGGTGAAGACGCTGGCGACGCCGTGGGCAGTGACGTCCCGGACGGCGCCGGCTGGATCGCGGACGACGGCGCGCTTGCGGTATGTTTCTACGGCGGAGAGGATGGGGCGGCCGCCCGGGGCGCCGTGGGCGTCGGTGCTGGTGGGATCCGTGAGGATCCACGAGGTGAGGCCGCCGTCTTTGGTGAGCTGGTAGGTGAGGAGGTGCTCTTCTCTGTCGATGTAGGCTTGGGCTGTTAGCCTGTGGCCCCAGATGGGCTGGTGGCGAGTCCAGATGTAGACTCTTTCATCTTTGGTGGCCTCGGTGAGTATGAGCGACTTGGACGTGGCGCTGGGCAGAGACATGGCTGGAGCTGGGTGGATGTAGAGCCGATGACGAGATGGCAATGCACAGGGGCAACGTGAAGAGGTTGACTTGACTGTATAACTCGGTTGCTCGATCGTCAGACGGCGGGGGTAGGGGGGATGTGGGGATGGGAATTGGGGAAGTCCGGGCATCGAATCCGATCGTGACATTACAAGTCCCTCTGGCCGTGGTGGGTTTTACATGATGGAGAGTGTTGTTCCTTATGCGTGGGATAGGTTGTTTGAGGCATGTTGTCCATGAGCTTTGATCTGGTACTTGGGCTTGAGCTTCTTTGCCTCTGATACCTCGATCAACTCGACTTCTTGAGCCACCATGACTGTTACCAGAACAGGAGAATATAAGATATTAAGCTCATGGAAAGCACATTGGTCGACTGAACTGGTCGGGTGTATTTTCCTCTCTCTTTCTTATTTCCCGAATCCATGCGTGAGTCAGTGACCAAGTCTTCTCCAGTTCAGCCAGCCTTATCGGACCACTTGGCTCTTCCTCAATTCAATACATGAAAAAGCCTTGGCTTTCATGGCAAAGTGGGGGGTTGCACTCGGACCTGGCTAGTTTGGCTAATGGCATAAAGTTTAGCCTCATCAAATGAGGTGATGCGTCGGTGGCCAAGCTGAAAGCCAAGTACGTGAACGGTTGGGAAATACGCAGCAGGATATTGACGCGGCGCAAAATTGTTATTGAACATTGTTTTACAACACCGGCAATGTCATGAAATCTCGTGGTATATATATATGTCGTGATGAGCTCCTGTATTCGCTCTCGTCTTCCATGCCTCGGAGAGCGTGCCATATTCAAAAGCTACCACAGACTACAGTCGTATGGTTCAGAAGACTGGTAACACTTCCATATAAAAGAGCTAGACCACTCATCTTCTGCGATAGTACCTGGTGTTGTCGGAGACGAATACAAGATCAAATATTTACCATCTCACCCGATTGTAGACATGAGGATTGACGACCCAACACGGGATGTACATTGTCGACATGACAAGGCGTGATATATCCACGGCGTTGAACTTGCCGGCACCTTGATCGAGTAAGACTCATGCCACCTTGATAGGTTGTTTTTATTGGTCTTCACATACTTGCAACCAAGCCATGTGTCAACGGCATCAAGAAACGACATCACCAGCAGTGCATACAGGCGCAAAAATTCATCGTCGACAATTAAACCTATTCCGACCGCAAAATATAGATATTTGTTTTTTCCAGAGTCGCATATTTAGTCCGTTAGTCGCCGGCATCATCAAGCCCGTCTTACACGACGGTAATGTCTTTTTGTTCACCTGGTGTATCATGCCCTGTCTCTGCGCGACGCTTTACATCTTCCCTCCTGGTCTCGCCACGGCAGACGCTGGCAGCTAGACCCGACAACCTCGACGTAACACGGCAATAGTTCCCGGCGTGCACTACCACCTGGGACGGCAGCGCGCCGGTTCGCGCGTCTCTTCGGCGGGAGTGTGCGGAACCGTTGCAGGCGAGGTGCACCCAGGCGAGCATGAGATGTGCCCAACGAGATTTTGTCGAATGTGCTCAAGGGAATGCTTGAGGCTGTGACAACAAATGGTCCTAATGGACATGTGCCGATATAAAGATAGATGAGGAGATGGCGGGCAGCCCAAAGAGCGTTGTGAGTCCCGACAGAGTGCGGACGCGGAGACCTCCATGACAAGATTGTTGGCTACCTATGTATATACATATCGTCTGTGGACGCATTTTCAGCGTCCCGACTCGCGTATCTGAATGGAAATGCCAGACGAGCCAGCTGTATCAGCTCTTTTTTGCACTGCGGAATCGTGTACTCCCCGACCTGGGCTCGCAGATTTTAAGATGCAACTACCAAGAAGTCGACGCGTCGCTGGCAAGAACAGTTCTGCTGTGTAATTTGGTACAAATTAAACTAGTGAAATCAGATGTCGTGGCACAGCACCTACAAAGGCGATCTCAGCGAATGTCATTATATTAAAAACCTGCTAGTCACCTACACATACAAGACAGTGAACGAAATAGACAAGGTGTCCGAGTGACAAAAGGGTAGAGAAGCAAAAAAGAAAGAAAGACAGACAAATGAGAGAGAAAATTGTTTCCAAGTCCATCATTGAATGCTTAGATCAAAATAGATACCGCGGTATTAGTTGGATCCATAACCATGTAAGGAATGCTTCCGTCATCCATGGCGTGGCTAGTAGCAAGAAACTCAACCTCCAATTTCCTAAGCTCATTGTAGAACCGCTCGCTGATGGCCCTGATTTCTCGGTCGGCCCTGTCGTTGCCATAATGCGCCCTCCACTGGGATTGCGCAAACGTGATGAGGCTGCGATCACTGGGTACCTTGAAACTAAGCAGCCAGGGAATCTGCACTGACAGCAGCCATTGCCTCTGCCTGCCAATGGGGAGCGCGTTGACGAGGTTTTTCTCAGTATACTTGTTGAGATCTTTGATGTTTTCGGGCATTTTGCTGCAGAGACAGGGTGGTTTGGCGAGAACAAAGGCCTGGTAGAAGTTTTGGAGATAATTGACGGCGGTGTGGAACGGCGCTGCAATGTGAATGCTCATGGTGACGGCATCGCACAGCTGGTCCAGGGTCCCGATGGTAGGGAAAGTCTTGATGAACCCGTTTGTCTGGACCTCCTTGGACCAGTCCATGATGTATTGGTCTTGCTGCACCATCTTGTCATCCTTGTAGTAGGTTCGGAGCATCGTCATGACGTATTCACGAATGCAGGACCACATGGAGACCATGTTCTTGGCATAGGCGTAGTTCTTGTACTTGGCGTCGGACAGGCCCTGTGCCGTGTTGGGGAAGCCTCGTCTTTTCAAGTCGTTGGGGATGTAGCTCTGCACAAAGTCAAAGTTTTCAAACTCGTACCGGATGAACTGATACAAGTAGTCGGGCTTCAGGCCGACCAGGTCCTTGATGATTTGAGGCACAAGGGTCGATCTGGCCGCGGCGTTGAGAGAGAGAGTCTTGTACCAGTGCGGCTCGAGTAGCTTGTACACAATGTGATTCATGGGAATGGTGCGATGTGTAGCCACAATCAGTGATTCCTCAATCATGTGCGCGCGGGTCAGATGAACGCCGATTTCGTGACGAATCCAGTCGGAGACCTGAGCACACGTCTTGGCATATCGCCACGGCCAGTCGCTTTCTTGCCGGTCGGTTGGGTCCGAGGGGAGCCTCCTTTGGTTAAAAATGACAACCGAGCTTGCCATGTTGACCCTGTAGTCGCAGACAATGGCAACGGGGTGTAGTTTGCCATCTGGATGAAGCTGAAACAGCGTCACGGCCGCACATGCCCAGCTGTCGTCTGATGAGGGTTCTTTGTGGTGTAGCTCTTCGTTGGGCCCAGCACCAACGGCTTTTCGAAAATAGCGGCAGTCTTGGACGAGGAGTGAGCTTGGGTCGGTGGCACCAAGGGTTTTGGCCCAGTCGTCATATCCGCCTCGCTCTGCCTCGGCGATAAACTCATCCAACAAGTCCTTGGGGATCTTCTCGATCGTAGTAGGGTTAGTCCCTGTAAAGGACTGATCAGCAAAGCGGCGATCGCCATACCAGTCCGCCAAGAGACCCAGGTTGGCTCCCTGCTCGATATCTGTCCCAGACTTGCGGTGGAGCTTGTTGTATGTTTCGTAGGCTTTAATACTGTATCCTTGATTCGCCGCATCGCTGACGTTTCCATTGGCAAGATCAAGAAGCCATGTAGCGGTCTTTCCCAGAAAGCTGTCAGGAATGACTTGCTTGATTAATATTTCAGTCTCTGCAAGACCCAGAGCATTGAAAATCTTCAACAAGGAAACTTGATCATCTTTTGGAATGTCTTGAAGGTGGGGAGGATACCGTGCAACGGTACCATTAGCGTTCTTCGGGTACGGCGAGTATTGGAAAAGGCCCCTTTTTGTCGAAAGATCTGTGTATCGAGGCAGCGTTGATTCAACTTGCATGACATCAAAGTAGGATTCGTAGCTAGACCGTATTAACGCGCGTGATTACAGCTAGTTCTGAGCCACCAAGTCTCACTCTCACCTTCGCTCAATTCGACTGTAAGCATGGGTCAATGCAGCCTGGGTTCCAGAGTATGTCCCCTTTGTGATGTTTCCTCCACCTAGAACTGGCGGTTTCTCCAGGTGCTCTGGGTTTGGCTTGGCATACAGCTTCAACTTGACCAGTTCGGTATTAAAGACACCAGGATCGATGTCGACAAAGGGTACATCTTTGATATCAGTTTCAAGTTCCCTTCTGCGTGCATCAAGGGATGGATGCTTCAGAATTTCATCTGGTTCAGGAATCGCCGGGGCATTGGGCGGCCGCAGCGGTAGATCAACACCAGGAATAGGCATCTCCGTGGTTGAAAGAGTTCGTATTAATATTCTCAAGCTCAGCTGGGTACAACTCAATGGGAGACAGGTTGTCGATTTGCGAAACAGCAGTGGACAGAATGCACGCAGAAGGAATTTATATTTGATCACCGCCTCCTTCACGTTTCTTTTGGCTTTATACCCCTACAGCGAGGGCGCACGGCACAGGGGGCACGAATACCGTGTCCCAAAATCTGACGTACGGTGAGAAGATGCCAATACGGAGGCCAGGGAAAGGTTACAGACGGCATGTGCTTGATGGCAACCATGCAGCCGTCAGCCTGAAACCTGAAATCTTATTCGCAAAAAGAAGAAGGGGACGAAAACGATGGCAGCGTCAGTCACATGGCTGCCATACTGTTGATTCCATGCTGCTGTACTCGTCAGACTTTGCAACTCGCTGTTTTCGCTCATCGCACAAAGTCGCACAGCGGAAAGCCTCGTTCAGCTCCTTTTTATTGTTGACTTCTCCTTTTGACCTCGAGTGTTAGCGCTACGAACAGTGGAGGGTTGACATCTCTCCATTGCCACCCAGATGGCAATGGGATGGATGGAAAGCAATGGCAAATCAACCATTCCTTGCAACTCACGATAAGACGTTACAACAGCCGAAACCAGTATCTGGCGTAAAGTATTTTCCACATTCAGACAAGGCTAAACTCAAAGCCAGGAGATTGTGGCTGTTTGCACTCTGAAAGAGCTTTACGGCAGAATCCTCGTCGAGTCCGGTGCTTCAGTCCCTGGCAGCGAAGTGAGCAGGCAAACTGAATATCTACAACGATGGGTGCATCAATAGGCATGGCGCGATGGAATCAGCCTAGTTGCCGAGTCGGCAACGTACAGGTTGGCCAGTTATCAACGCCGAACCGGGGCTGTGGCAATATGGCCATCAAGTCGGCATTTTCAGAGAGCCACCGCATCCAAATTTAGGGTGCTCAGCTGCAAAGTTAGATCTGGCAACGTGACTACTCCAGACGGTTTTGGCATGAGCCGCTGGCGTAGATGGCGGTTCAATGTTGGCTGGAGTTGCGGGGCCAAAGAATCTTGCTGTGGTTGAGGAAGTCTGAAGCACGACGACTACTGACCTATTTAGGTACCTAGGTGCCTAAGGTAACCAACCAGTCATCAATTGACAACTGGAGGAAGAAGAAGAAGAGAAGTGAGGAGAAAAATGCCGGCAAGACACGGACAGGTGGGGAGGGCATCTGGCCCCAATTGCAAAAGGGCACCGACAAAACAAATGAACACGGAAGTCACTACCCCGACGCCGGCGCTGCGCGGACGCCGCGAAGCCGTCAATGGACGTCTCTGGTCATTCTGGTCCCAGGCCGTGCATCGCACGTGACTTGTAAGCGCTTGCCGACAAACTGTACACCACCGCAAACTACAATCCGAACCTCGCGGTAATACTTCTGCCGAGAATGAAACAAAGCCATGAGAGTGGACGTACCTGTGTCGCGGCGGTGTCGCGGGCCGATTGCCCTCGATTTTCCCGCCCCCCCGGTTGAACCTGGATTTAGCCTGCCGGCTCGAGATGTGCCGTCCGGTTGTTGTTGCCTACCGAAGAAACCCACACCGGGAACGCCACGCAAGACCAAAGTCATCATTGAGGAGGCGCAGTAACATAGCACCCAAAAAAAGGATGGGATAAGGGTTAAGAAAATGAACTGTGGCCGTAATTTCCAAGAGATCTCGAATAATCGGGCTAAAAATATCAGCTCATGCAGGGACTTGCCAAGGACACAAGTCTAGCCACAACGCGTTGATCCCATCTTCACACCCCGAGCCAGAACGTAATGGGATTTCAGATGACCGATTGAAGATGATGGTGAATGTAGACACCCCCAGATACATGAAATGGGACTATGTACGTACCTAGGTAGTTGAAAGGCGGAACTCGTGTTTCGGCACCGCTATACTTGGTGGCACCCACACGTGTATACGTGAATACGCCTGCACTGCCATAACCCCTTACTCTACAGCTCTAACCTGTATTTTTCGTATGCCTGCTAAAAGAAAAGGCTGCTTGCTGTGTTTCCCCCAACATGTTACCGAGTACAGTTCACTGTTCGCGGGGTGGAGGGTGTGTGCTGAAACATACAAGCCCAAACCGTCTGACTGTGCATCGCGGAGACAGAATTTAGAGCGACCGTGGCACCTGAGTCGAGTAGTAGTTGCAGTTGAATGGATACAGCATGTACATTGGCAGTCTTAACCAAGACCGGAGCCATACTCGACGGCTCTGTAGAATCTCTTGCACGTGACTGGTAAGCCAAAAACATGAGAGTCGTGACCTCTAACTCGCCGCGTGTGTCGTTGCCAATCTATACGTACTGGAAAAGTCTATGTATGAATTCATTGTTCGTAGCACGTGTGGCTTCGGTTGCTCCAAGCCTTGGTCAAACTACCTGAAAGGCCAGATCCTGCAACAATTCATAAAGAGTGAGAAGTCTTGCGAGTAATGACAACGGAGCCCAAAGTCGTGCTCATATAGTCTAATTCCAAAAGCCTAGATCTCCTTGTTTAGAGCGTTAGCTATGACATGTTTAGTCCGAAGGCCCCCTGAGGGAAGAAGTATAGGTTGGGATTGGCGCGCTGGCGGTATCCCTCGGAAGTAGTGTTGCCAAACAATTCTGCCACAATTCATTCAAGACTTGTGTAGTTTTGAGAACGGTTACTGAAAAGCATCGGGTTGATCGACTCTTGAACACAGACTTGTTGGTGCCTGCTCAATCTCAACTTGGAAGTACTTGACAAAAGTAACAGTTTCCACTTTGTGCTTACGTGCCAACCCATCTCGAGACTGATCGGCGGATCATGCTAACGGTATGGCTGAACGAGTGAAGTGGGGGTCGTAAACTTGGAGACTTTGCCAAGCAACAATATACTTAGACTGGAAACACGTCCAAGCCTTGCATACTGCGGCATGGAGTCGTGAACGAGATATGACGCGAGGCGGAATGGCGGTCCGATGCTCGTCGGCGTGTAGTCAGCGCTCAGCAATCTGCACAAACTGCCTTGCTGTATATAGTCATCTACACTCCGTAAGTTTCACTGCATGCATGCGCATGCATGAATCCCGTCGCAGAAAAATACGCAAATGGGTAGTGTTCTCGCGCCTCGGATATGCGTGTTGGAAAAGTCGGGATTCTCATGTTACATCTGGAAGCAAACCCGATGAATGCGACAGGCAAGACCAACTCGGCCGCATCGGTTCATTTCACTGTGCCCTGCCGACAATGTCACCATGATCGGACAGACGTCGCATCAAGCCACCATGCGAATTAGCCTCACTTTTATTTCACAGTTGACCGTGGATATCCCCTAGAAGGTTTTGTTTCCTGTGTCTTGAGTGCGACCATTTGGGCGGTGGTGAAGGCGGATAAACCTGCGTCTTCACGTTTTGTCCGGGTCAGGCCGTGAGATGCTGCTCCACCCTACTCTAGGCAGTTTCTGGATGCCCGAGAGCCGGATTCGAGTCTATTCCTGGGGATGGCTTGCCAAGTCTGGCAGCCTTCCGGAGGGTGTGTCTCGTAGTACTCCGGAACGAAAAGTTTGTTCTAATTTTCCCGGTTGGTGTGAAGGTTCGGTCGACAAGGTCCGAATTAAGGCTCGGCATCAGAGATCCACCTTTTTGATTTCCGGGTGCCGAACATGTCGTTGCTTCAAACTGCCACGGCGAAAGGAAGATCCATGTACAGCGTATGGCAGGGAGTAGGCGGGATTGATGTTGTAGGTAAGCCTCCATGCGCAATAAGAATTGAATTGACGGTTTGCAGCACCTCTCAAGCCCGGAGGAGTTGCCAATTGCAGTGGGCATACCAGTGGCGGCTTATGCTGGTCTGACCAGCATCAATGACTGTTTGTGAATGGCTTGGGTCATGTGGCGTCTTCAGTCGACAGTTTTCTTTACAGGTCCAAATAGGCAAATAATACAGCGAGCTTTGACAAAAAAGAAGGACAAAGAATTCTGCAATTATACCGGCCCACGTGGACCTCAACCCCAGGAGTTGGCACGCCGCCTAACTCCCATTGCTGGTGTCCGGTTGGATCTGGTACTGGTGGTCTGGACGGTGAAACTGGTCAAGGCCTGTCTCTGGCGACTCTGAGATGACCATGCGGTTGCCAATGGGTTACAGATGACTCGAAATGGGTGCCAGATGGGTGCCAAACGTGGTGCAAGTGGTACTACCACGGCACTGATGGCGACGCGTGGTTGATGAACAGCCGACTTCCCGAGGCATGATGGAGGCGAAGGGAGGCGTTTGCCTTTGCTCGACGGGAATAGATTGCTAGAGACGCGTCCTGACGATACTGTTGGCTCGGGACCCCACTTCTCTACACCTTTCAGGAACTCTTAGGCTAAAGGTCGGCATCTGCATCGAGGTTAGCACACACACATCAGAGCGGGTCATTTGAGCCAGGCGTCTTGTCTCGTCCGAGTGGCCCATCGTCAAGGTATTGACCAGCTAATACGTCGGCTGTGAGCCGGATCAGCACAAGCCTTAGATCGAGAATTGCCTGTAGAACCGCCGCTTACCGGTTGACCCAAGTGCCTAAGTATCTACGTCGGTACGTACACCCACGGTATGTCAACCACAGTCGCTAACCCCAGGTCGGCGCTAGCTTGTTGCCCCGCTGAACCTCAGGTTGCTCTAGACCCTGCCCCAGTGACGTTCAAGTGCTGTCAAAGTTTCAATAGCTGGCACTGGGGCCAGCAAGAGGCACGGGCAAATTTGCCCCAATTCAAACGGTTGTGGTTTTGAGGTCGTTTGCCCAGTGTTTTCTACGACGTACGGTTTGCGATTTCGTGAGTTTGTTTCACCGAGTCTGGCCAAAAAAAAAAATCCGGGCAAGAAGCTAACGTGTATAGGCTGCGGACAGGCCGCGGTGGTGTGTGCTGTCCGTAACTGCTTGGATGCACGGTCGAGGTTCTGTCGTCACCTTGCTCAGCGATTCTACAGGCTGGCATTCTTGGAAAGGACTGATCGCTACCGGTATCGATACTTATCGTAAGAGAGTCGTCAGCTCGCCGGCGCGGTTCAAATTGGACCCCGTCGGCACATGTCAACGCCCCCGCCTGTCACAATAGTCATATCCTTCCTTTGGAGAAGCCTATCAGACCGGACCGCCCCCATCGTCGGTGGCATCAGCCATCGAACAGGACAGACATTAAACTTGGGTGCGGCCTGGCTCATTCGCCAAATGGGTCACAGAAGACAGAATACTACCAGGCAGTATGTTGGCAGGGCAGAATGACAACCTGTCAGCATCCACTCGATGCTGGCTGTCCTCTAGCCTTCAACCCCTTCCCCCGTTGTCAGAAATCTCCTGTGGGAGGATCCACTCTATAGGGCTGATATGAGAGTCCTGCATATGCCAGGCGCGTGGGCATGGAGACATCTGGACTGGAGACTTCATGTTCGCCCAACTACCATGAGTGGCCCCCGACGTGGCGGTTCTGTTGCTAGTCACTGCCACTCGTGGCCAATAGCTTCTCTCTTTGGTCGCCGAGGCTTCATCCCATGCCTATCTCTTGGGCCTCGAAGCACCAATGACACGTACAGACGGCGCATAGAGACATTAGTTCTCATCAGTCAACCTGCCCCGTTGCGCCCATTATGGAATGGTGGCCCTCCTATTCCCCTGCCTGAGTAAGTCATGTACAAACTCACTCAGCCCACCCCCATCTGAAGGTTGCCGACTGCAAGGTTACAGTGGTTCCTCCCGTGGCTGGCTCAGCCCCCGAGATTCTGGATATCCTGGCCCAACTGCCTAAGATGTGACGGAAATCGGGTTTCATTTGATGCGTGGCAACCTGCGCTGGAAAGGGTTTAAAAAAACACGTCTCGGCATGGCGTCTTCTCCAGGTCCCCAGGTTTTAGCATTATACCTACTTTGTAATCCTTCTCGGGGCAAATACCCCCGTCCAATGTTTCCTCTTTCTTGGCTTCGCATGTCGATTTATACTCGTATTCCCCATTAATTATTCGGTACTGGCTCTAATCGTCTATCGGGATGCCTGACGAGTCTCCAGTATCAGATACGCAACTCGACCAGTGAGCCAAACACTGCTTTCCAGAAAAGTTGCATCGTTTTGTTAACCCCCCTTTTCTAACCACTGTCTTTTGCTAGAAGTTTACATAAAGGAAACTTAATGATGAGCTTTCCTATCACCAAGCGAAAGCGCGCGACGCGTGCCAAGTTCGCCAAAGTACGGACTGGATGTGTCACTTGTAAGTCTTGAGCGTTTGCATCAACGTATAGAACCCCTTTTCTCTCCCTGTTCAACGTTCCATCAGTAGTAAAACTGTTAGACTAACATTCACCGTAGGCAAGTAAGAACAATGTGCTCGTATATCCGCCCGCTTGTACATATACTAATACACACCACAGGAGACGACATGTGAAATGCGATGAAACCAAGCCGGCTTGCAAAAACTGTATCAAATGGGCAGGGTTTTGTGGTGGCTACGAGCCTATCCTCAATCAACCCAAGTCGCCCGCCAAGCAGGCTTTTGTGACACCGCGAAGTCCCGAAATTGACGGCACATCATCCCCTGAAGAGCTAGATCTCAGTCTGTATGATTGCGGCTATCAACTTCAACTCCCTGAGAATCTCTCCCCTCCAGAATCAATCGATTCCCAAGCCAGCTCCCACGGATGTCCGAGCTACCAACCACAGCCTACAGGACACTATTTCACCGTCCCAGACACCCGTTCAACGTTCGACGACACATTCTGGACCTTCGAACTTCCCCGTCTCGCTCATGATAACCCCGCAATTCGCTATGCCAACATGGCAGTTCATGCTCTCCTATTTGCCAGGGGCCATACTCTGGCACGCGCCGGAAAAGTCACCGAAAGGGACCACTACGGAGAGGCCTTATCTTGCCATGGGATTGCACTGCAAGAAGCCAGGCAGGCGACGACGGGGTACATGGACCTCCGTGAAGCAGTCATATGCTGCATGTTTTTTGTCATCTTCGAGACAATAAATGGGGATCGGGAGGCCGCACAAGCGCATCTGCAAAGCGGCCAAAGGATTTTAGAGGAAATTGACCCTGAATACAACGGCGCCGAAAGGTTTCGCGAGGAGCTTCGCAACGTTTTACAATTCCTCGCCCAGCAAGCTCGGGAGTCTGGACTCGATGAAGCTAATCAGCGCGGGGGCGACGAGGGCGGCAACATATTGGATACACTCATGGTATGATGGAGATTTTGCCTCTGTCTCCCTGAATGCGGGCTACTACTCTCTACTTTTTTTTTAAACCATCTTCTTTCACAAGCGCAGTGTGACTTTTGCCGTTATAAACACCAAAGTATGTTTTATTTCGGGGCGGAGAAAAACAGGCTCCCTAATGGGCTGGCCCCGAATTCAGCGGGAGCTTTAGAAGGATCAAAAGACGGAGAATGGTTCCAAGCGCTGTTGATTTAGATGAAGCAGACATTATTTATTGCTGGAAAGACTTCCACGTAATGGCACCGATTCTGAGAAAGCCTCGTCATTGTTTCTGCAACTTGAGAGCTGATGCTGCCTCGTGAACTCCCCAGACCAGACACACGACTCATTGCCATGGACGGCCGCTGAGAATTGTACCGTACTTTGATGAATATTTAAATTCCGTCCCTGAGGCTACATATGTAGCGTGACTCCATTGTGGAACTTCCTAGATGGGTTTGCTTCCAGTTTCCTCGGTTCATCCCGAATCCCAAGAGACTGGACCAGCGGAGAACCCCCATTGCAGCTTCTGTGTGTAACGCTTGGTCGTGGAAAAGTCTCAAGCGCTGTTACACAGCTTTCTACACATGTGCACTCTTACAGCTCCAAGATGTCTCCCGACTCCGATGCTGGGATGCTCAAGCCAGAATGCACACCTGTTGCCGTATTCGTTCAAAGGCGGGGCATATGAAGTCAGAATGAGTCACGTCCATGGTAATATTTTTTTGGACATGGCTGGATTATGCAACTGAAGGGCATACTGGAATGCAACGGTTGCGTGTAGCCTGAAATAAGCACCGAGGGTGGCAGCTGTCTGGTGCTCGGTAGGAGGATCCTGGATAACTACCGTCGACATGTACCCGCCCATCGGGACGGGGAGTCGGAGGAGAGCGGAGCTTCAGAGGCCCGATACCGCCGACTAGCTGTGGTGGATCAAGGCCCCAATGTGACATGGATTGACGCTTGCATTGAGTCTGGTTCTTGCCCGAGAGTCAGTTACACGGCATGCATGGCCAAGGTGGTCATAGTGGAGCCAAGTCTCTAATCATTGAACTGAACGACCAGACGGGACATTGAACGAGGGGCAGTCGGACGTCAATCCAAACTCCAGAGTTTCCGCATCAGTACGCGACCACACGCGCCTGTCGGTGGCAGTCCCGTCAACCATGGCCCTGCGTCTGCCCCCGGGACTGGTTCCCTCCGAGGTAGCCTTTCTATGTGAAATGGAGCTCGTGACTGTTGTCCCAAGACAGCGGCTAGAAAGCATCCATCTCCTCGCGGTACGTGCAGCTGCGCCGTCGCGTCGCCGTCGCGGGTCGCATGTGCCAGCGAATCGACCCCGGCCAGCCAATTCTCAAAGTTGTCCCACGATGACAAACTAATGCAAAAACTCAGGGCCAAACGCCTCAGCTGCGTCCACCCAGAAGAAGCAATCTCCCGCTCTGGCTCGCGCTGCTGCTCAAAAAACAACGCCGCGCCAACATCGTGCCGCCGCCGTGGATGCATCCCGACTCCCTCCGCGACGTCATCCACCACGAAACCAAGGTCGACACCAAAGGATGGGCTCCGCCGCCTCCGCCGCGCTCACGCGCCGATTCTCTGGGAAACGCTACACGCATAAACTCCTTGTCTGGCAAGGAGACCATTCTCTCTCCGCCGTTTCTACCGTCGTGTACGGCCGACGCGCCGTCGGGGGCTTTGCCCTATCACTGGTTTGAGTTGGCAGAGATGCTGCTCGCCCACGCAGGCGATGATATTGCTTCGGCGTCGGAAGTGCGGTCGTTGCTCAGGGACCTGCAGGAGGTTCGGGCGGCCAAGATGAGAAGCAGTACGGCGCAGCTGGAGAGTGGTGTTGATGGAGTGATGAGCTTGAGGGGCGTGGGGGCCATGGAGCTGGCCGAGAGCAGGGGATTTGTTACGGGCGTAGTGGAGGGTGTGAGGACGATTGGGGCAAGTGCTGAGGCCATGAGGCGAGAGGAAGAAGAGCAGGGACGGGATGATGGAGAGGCAAGCGACGATGATATGGGATTATGAGACACATGGCTTGAAGTTCCTCGAGCTGTTGGAGCCTCTGTTGGCGATTGCTTGTCGCTGGGGCTGATTATTGAGCCGTGGACGGACAGACTTCTTCCGCGCACAGGGGATAACTGGGCGTGCGCTTGAAAGGTGGCAATTGGGCAAGAATTGAGCAAGGCATGGCGAGGCGTTGAACCAGCAGGTTTGCTCGGAAGTATAGGTGTGCCATGGAGATCGAAGTTATCTCTCTAATTGGCATTGTGGCCATGTAAGACTGCGACATCAAACAGCAGGGAGAGCCATGATCAATCCAAGTTCGTCGATGATATCAGCTCTGCGATGAGCATGACGCTGGCGTGCAATGTCATCCACGGGCAAGCACAATGGTACACGGTTAGCAAGATCATCTAATCACTCCGTGTGCGTCTTTGCAGTCGTTCTACTCACGGCAAAGCCACATGAGGATACCCGTTTCTCCTAGGAGGAGCATGGCAACATGGACGGAAAGAATTAAAATTAAAAAGTGAAAAAAAAAAAAAAACATTTTTAAAGACATAATAGCCATTTGACCCTTTCGGCAGCTTATCATCTATCGAATGAATGATGAGCCAGCCCCCTACCCAACGACACATAGAACAGACTGTAGAAGACGCCGAAAGCTGGCATGCCACTGCACAATGCACACCTGTAAACGCCTAGGTGTTCCTGAATTCCAGTCTAGATCCAAATATTACTTCCCCTTTTCGCCCGCCCGTAATACCTCCCGAGAAGCCAGAGGTACGTGGATGCACTGTTGGTCGGTCCACACTTCGTATCAATTCCAGACATACTCAATGTCCAAGGCTGAACAATATGCCGGCCGTGAGCACTGCAAATTCTGTTGGGCCAAGTTTAAGAAGGCCGCATATACCGTCGCATTGTTGAAAACAGAAATGACAATGGACTTGGTCACTGGGCTATACCGCTCGCACCAGTTCATCAAACCCCTCTTGGCACGGTTGAGTTCCTCAAGATTCATGCTGTTATTGCCGGCAAAGCATCCCCGGTGTGTGAGGTTCTTTGGAAATCTGCTTGCGTTCCTGGCCGGCATCGGCGCCACGTCGCTGTCGATTTTGTATTAGGTGATGTTTAGAAACATCTCCTCTTAGGCTCCTAGTTTATTGTATGTGAATTGGTCTACCCCGTTCCCATAACTGCTGTCGAGCATCCAGCAGGCGGTCGTGAGGGGTTGAAGCAACAGAATGAAGAGCCTCATGCTAGTTGTAATGAGAGCCATCGCGCCCGTTGGTGTTGTGGCGTACAGATATCCCGGGTAAGGATATGAAAACCTGTGGGCAGTTGTTACATGACTGTTTTGCAACAAGTTTCCTGTTTTCATGCAGGGGCTTGAAGAATTTCCCGGCGTCGACTCAGCATAATACGTGATTCATCATTGCGAGACATCCCGTAAAGCATCAAGGCGGGCATTATCAAGTTGATTCCATACAGCTGAGTTCGCGCAATCTAGTATGCTTATTTGTTTGGTTATTTGTCTGCTCAAGGTCACTGATGTGAGAACTCCTAGTAGGTACGAGGTGGTCGCGTCCATGCCTGGTGGATTGTATCGACACATGTGCACTCACAGTCCCTGTTGGTAGTCGCGTGCAGACCTGACGGGCATGCTTGAAATGCGGGGGCTGATATCTCGTGCTCAGACACCATTGGCCCCAATGTCCCCACCACTAGGGCTAGTGTCCGTCAAGCATCTGCACCCAGCAACCCAAGAACCCCATCCATCCATCTACCCGTAGGTGGGCAACAAAACAGTCAAGGAGACTAGATCCATGTGGAGACAGTTGACGCTTCAGGCTATCGCTAAATTAGGCAGGTTACCAGTGCTTCCTTCTGCACTTCCATTTGCATGTGCTGTCGTCACCTCACCCGCCTGCCTTCTGTTTCATTACATACTTAAGTTTACCTCCTGTCCCGTCATCCCACAAGCTCAAGTGCTCTGATCAACGCCCGCAGACACTGAAGCTGCGCGTCATTGAACCCCGTGTCTACTGAACCAGAAAACTCTGACCCAACATGAAATTGTCTCAAGTCTCGGCACTTGCGGCATGCGTGCCTGCAGCCACTGCCCGCTTCGTTGAGCTCATGGAGGCTGACCACGTTGTCCTTCGCCCTGATGAGCCAACCTTCCTGATCGAAACCGCCCCCGGCAAGACGCAGTGGGTGACGGAAGAGCAGAAGTGGGAGCTTAGACGAGTAAGTACACGCCATCTGCAACCTCGCACATACCTGAGATGCACCACCTTGGTCGATGGCTAATCCTCCGTTGTCTGCTCGTGATAGGATGGCCAACGCTTCATGGATATCACCGCCACCAAGGACTTAGGCAGTCAAGGACTGCGAATCAAAGAATCTGTAGAATTCCCAAAGAAATGCGTCAATCAGGACGAAGTCAAGAGTTTGGCAAAGAATCTTGATACAGCACCAATGAAGGCCAACCTCGAAAAGCTATCCAGCTTTCACACACGCTACTACAACTCCGAATGGGGCCTAAAGTCTTCAGACTGGGTGCTGGAGAAAGTCAATGAAATGATCAAGGAGGCTGGCGCCGACAAGACTGTTACCGCCCAGAGCTTCCCTCACACTTGGAAGCAGCATTCCGTAATTGCGACTATCCCGGGACAGACCAACAGCACCATCGTCATTGGTGCTCACCAGGACTCCATCAACTTGTGGCTCCCCATCCTCGCTGCCCCTGGAGCCGATGATGATGGCAGCGGAACCGTTACCATCATGGAGGTCTTCCGAGCTTTGCTAAAGTCCAAGGATGTCGTGCAAGGCAAGGCTATCAACACCATCGAGTTCCACTGGTACAGTGCCGAGGAAGGAGGTCTGCTCGGTAGCCAGGCCATTTTCCAACAGTATGAGAAGCAGCAGCGCGACGTCAAGGCCATGCTGCAGCAGGACATGACTGGTTACGTCAAGGGCACTTTAGACGCAGGTCTCCCGGAGAGCGTTGGTGTCATTGTCGATTTTGTTCATGCTGGCCTGACCAAGTTTATCAAGACGGTCATTGAGCAGGTATACATATAATCATTCGTGTCCGTCCTGGATGACCTGAAACTGACAATGTTGTAGTACTGTGCTATCCCTTGGGTCGAGACCAAGTGTGGCTACGCTTGTTCTGATCATGCTTCAGCTTCCAAGGCTGGATATCCGTCAGCTTTTGTTATCGAATCGTCCTTTGACAAGTCTGACCCCAACATTCACACAACTTCTGACCTCATAGAGCATCTTTCATTCGACCACATGCTACAGCATGCTCACATGACCCTTGGCTTTGTTTACGAACTTGGCTTCCACAATTTTGCAAAGGCTGTCGAGGGTGACGGCGAACTATAGGGTGCTCGCTGATACCCGCCGGAGAAGGAGATGGATACATGGAAACTAAACATTACGTTAACCGAACGTATCGTCAACTTGTAAACTTGTGAAAATTGGGCTTTGTTTCGTAAGACTTGGTATTTTGGAGGCTTGGTCTTTCGCACAAACAAGACCCCCTATATAACGCCCGGTTGATGCATGCCTCTTTCCGGAGATGCTCTAACGAGGTAAACTCCATCTTGAAAATATATATCCAAACGCCAATCAATTATGCATGATTTTTCCCCCCTATGATTGCATCCAAGTAAGCCGTCATGGGTCCCTCCCACCGGTATATACGAACCCATCACTGAGCCTGGCCACCGTTGGGTGGCGGTTGCTGTTGAGCCCCCCAGCCGTGCTGCCCATTCTGTTGCTGCATCTGGCTCATCAACGCCGCTACAAATGCAGGATTGATAATTGCGTTTGGAGCGCCCGCCTGGCCTTGACCTTGCGCTGGCCAGCCTGGAGGAGGCGGTGGAGGCGGCACAGGATATTGCCCTGGAGCCGCTTGTGATTGCGGCCAAGCGGGGAGCTGGAAGCCAAAGTTGGGCATGACTGGCGGAGCAGCTGCTTGTTGTGTAGCAGGCTGATTAGGTATCTGTTGAGAATTCTGCTGGCCGCCCTGGGGAGGGAGGGAATAGCCATCTCTCGACGTGTTTCCGTATCCGCCCCGACCGCCTCCTCTCCCTGCTCCTCCTCTGCCTCGACTACCTCGGCCTCTGACATCTCCGCCGCGACCACGTCGGAAGCCAGGTCGAGGAGCGGGTTCGTACGATTCACTAGACGCGAGTCCGTCGCCAAAGCCGGGAGGTCGAGCCAACGGCTTGTACGGGCCGTCGTCATCATCATCGTAGTTTAAACCGCCGTCCGCAGAAACCTCCTGACTCAAAGGATGCGGTCCCCTGGCCGCGCCGCCGGCCTTGTCTTCATTCTTGCTCCTCCACTTGTCCTTCTTCTTTTGTTTCAGCGCCCTCTTGTACTCTGCTTCCTTCTCGTCGTCGGAAAACTCCATCTCGTCGTCGCCGACTTCCTCGTCGTGGAAATTACTCGCGTCCGAGCCCTTGACGTTCCTTAGCGGCTGGGTAAAGACGTACGACGCGTGATCGACGGGGTAGAAGACCTTTGTGCCGACTTCCAGGGCTAGGTCTTTGATTTCTTGCTCGGAAGAAAAGTACACCGTGTACATGGGCTGCAGGACCTTGCCGATGGTTTCTGCGACGGCGCCGATGACGGCGCGCTCGGCGGTGCAGAGGGCGGATCCTGTGTCGAGGACCTGATATTCACCTGGGGTGATTGCCTTTATGAGCACGGTGTTTTCGACAATGTGTTCGATCGAGCCGAGCTCTTCGATCTTCATCTCGCTGGTGATGGTGATGTCTGGCTTGGGGACGATTTCTTCTGCGATTTCATTCTTGGTGCGTAGTCGGGCTGCACTTGACCCTTTGCCGTGGTCGCCCTCGTCGTCGGAGCCGCCTTCTGCTTCCATCAGGAGGCGTGCGGTTTCTTCGACGCCGAGAAGCTCGTAGCCTTCATTGTCGGAGTCTTCGTCTGACGAGTCTGAGCTACTTGACTCCGAGGACGATTCGTATGGTGAAGAGTCGACTTCCCATTCGGGGTGTTCGCTTTGGTCGTTTTGGAGGGCGACTGTGTTGATTTGCGGTTGGGGCTGCTCTGGTGCATTGTCGGTGCTGTCTAGGCCACCGATGGCGGCTTCGAGCGCGCCGGTGAGAGATAATGGGCTGTCGGGCTGGTCGATGATCATTGCGTCGGGTTCTCCAGTCGCTTGAAGCGCGGCTGTTGCGCCAGCAGTGTTGAGCTCCTCGGTCTTGTTGTCGCTTTGCTTGGGTTGAGAGGTCCCGTGTGGCTCTGATAAAGCAGGTGGTGCTTCTGTCGCATCGACACTAGCTGCAGCTGCCAGGACATCTGCTGGGAGAGGCGGTAATGTTTCATTAGGCTTGGCTTGCCCTAGGCCGGGGATTTGAAAGCCAGACATCTTGGTGGTGGTGATGTGCCGGAAGACCAGCTTCCAATGGTTCCACGAGTCGCAGCCGGAGATTGGCGCTGACGGAGATTGATTGCGAGAGGTAGGTTTGCAGCGGTCCGTACAATGGTTTTTCAGAGTCGGAACAAACTACAGTAACTGATATATATGCGCCAACCGATGTCAAAATAAAAACAACAATGATAAATGGTGGGTTTGCCAAAGAGGATTCAAAAAGCTGCAAACTCGTCACCAAAATTGGACCTAGCGAAAAAAAAAAAAAAACCAAATGTCGTCAATAGGTCACCCAGTCAGTCGGTGGGTCCTTGGTTTGCATTTTCCGCCCCACCTCACTACAGCCCGTCCGCAACGGCCTATGTATGTACAAACTCCCAACCGAATGACGACACCTCTCAACATCCATCAGTTTCATGGCTCGTTGCTGCTCGCAATCATGGCGCCCAATCCTTCGCCACAACAGCGAAAGTTTGAGCACCCGGCCTCAAGCCATGCTAAAAAGAAGTTCGTCTAATTCACATTTTAGTTTGTCCATGTCTTGCTCCCCTAGATTCGTATGCATTGGCTCATGGCGCATGTGAAATGCTAACTTGGCTTGTTCTGATAGGCGCAACGGCCCCTATCCAATCCAGCCCATCACTGCGTTTTACGTCTTTTTCGCCGCTGGCATGATCGCAGCTCTTTATGCTCCGATCCAGGATTGCGACGAGACGTTCAATTACTGGGAGCCAGCGCACTACCTGTCCCATGGATATGGCCTGCAGACATGGGAGTACTCACCAGACTTTGCTATTCGGAGCTGGCTTTATGTTGGGCTTCATTCGATAGTCGGCAGCGTTCGTAGATTGCTGCCCCAGTCGTCAAAGGCAAGCTTGATAACGTTACAAAGCGTCTTTTATCTGTGGCCTGACTATTTTAGGTGTCTGAATTTTACTTTATCCGCTACGGTCTTGCCTTTGTTTGCGCCCTCTGCCAGACTGTCTTGTTCAAAGTCATCAGCCTTACTATGAACGGCAGGATCGGCATGTTCTTTTTAATATCGACTGTCATCTGTCCTGGAAACTTTCACGCTAGCGCGTCATTCTTGCCATCCAGTTTTGCAATGTACATGTGTATGCTTGGTGCGGCGTCATTTATGAACTGGCGCGGCGGTATCAAGACTGCACACGGGATTTTCTGGTTTGCTGCTGCAGGGATTCTTGGATGGCCCTTTGCCTCGGCACTCTGCGCTCCTTATCTTTTGGAAGAGTTGGTTCTTGTCCTTTTCAGCGATAAGGATGCTTTCATTGAGTCCATTATTCGGTTCTTCCGTGGCGTGATTGCCGGGTTGATAGTTTTGGTGAGTGCAAAAAAAAAAAAAAAAAACTTGTGATACGGTGCTATGCAGCAGCCCAAGACTAACGTGCTGCAGTTCTTTGACTTCTTGATCAACCTCTTCTTTTACAAGAAGATTGCTGTGGTCAGCTGGAACATTGTCAAGTACAACATCTTCTCATCAACGGGCGGCCCCGATTTGTATGGGACCGAACCTTGGACATTCTACTTCAAGAACCTGGCACTCAACTTCAACATCTGGTTTGTCCTGGCACTATTGGCATTGCCGCTATTTTTACTCCAAAAAGTCATTTCACCATCGGGACAGGGCTTCCAGTCCGGCCTGCGTACCGTCGTGTTTGTGACGCCATTCTATATGTGGCTAGCCATCTTCACAGCACAGCCTCACAAGGAAGAGAGATTCATGTATCCGGTGTATCCGTTTTTGACTCTCAATGCCAGCATTTCTCTTCACATCGTCTTGGCAGCAGTTGGAAGTACTGACCCGAGCACGATTGCTGGAAAGATTCCTGCTCGACTGAAGTTGTTGGCCGTCAGCGCTATGATGCTTTTGGCTTTAGATGTCAGTCTTGCTAGACTTTACGGCATTTATTCGGCATACTCTGCCCCGTTACGTATCTACTCCCGACTGTGGCAATCCAGCCGCGGTCAAACACCAGTGGGCAGGGAAGAAGATATCGTGTGTTTCGGAAAAGAGTGGTATCGCTTCCCCTCATCTTACTTCCTGCCACGCGATATGCATGCCAAGTTTATTCGGTCTGAATTCCGCGGTCTTTTGCCTGGCGAATTCTCTGAAGCGAAGATTGGGTTCGGCTTCTGGAGTGGTACGTGGCTTCCAACGAGTGGCCTCAACGATCGAAATGAGGAGGACCCTGGCAAGTACGTCGACATCAGGGCATGCTCGTTCCTAGTCGACACCCAATATCCCCTGCGAACTGAGCCCTTGCCCCCGAACGAGCCGGACTACATAGCCGATAAGGACACGTGGGAGGTTGTTCAATGTAAACCGTTCTTAGATGCTGCGAACACGCATATCTTGGCAAGGACGTTATGGGTTCCCGAGCTTGAGATTATACCAGAGAAGTTTAGAAGAAAGTGGGGGCAACATTGTTTGGTACAGCGTAAGAGGGTCTAAGGGAGGTTGAAGTGAAGATTGCATTTGTATACTGGTGACTCCGTTGATGGGAGGTAGGTATCTGGATTGTAGATGAGGTATAAAGCACACAGAAAGTGTTAGACGCAATGCAGTAGCAACATGGGTTTGAGGAAAAGAACCCCAACTCGTGGCAAGATTGAAGAGTATTTCATTTCAACTTGATACTTGTGTGTGTTGTGGACGGCGGAGATGCGCCCAGAATGCCGCAGAGATGGAATATGCATATTTGGGTGCTGATTGACACTGATGCTGAGAATACCTGTGTCTGGTGCATGTTGTAGCCGAGCACTGGGTAAAAAAAGAAGTTGCTGCGGTCTCATCGAGCCAATTACGGGTTCGTTGAACTAGAGTCAGAACTTGGCCATCTGGTTGCCAAGTGGCGTTGCTCGAGGGTCAATCGAGTTCGGCGCAAACCGTCCGTGGTCCAACCCGTACCCTACGTAGCAGCGGCGTCATGATGAAATATCCATGATGACGATGGAGGACACGAAGAACGTCTGCGGCAGGTTTCCTTGTTGCTGCCGGGTCCGCATGCCGCACCCCCCATCCACGATCCAGAACCGCCTTGGCAACTTGGACCAGCGGACAAAAGTGACGAGGTGGGCATCGGCGGCATCCATTGTGACCGACACCCGCAACACGGTCTGCCACGGTACAGATGCAGCGGCCGACGAATTTTTCAACGACTCCCGCCGCCGGCCCACGGCCATCTTGGCCGCATGGCCACCCGAGTCCATTCAATATTGGGCTGCAATTTATCGCCTTGGCATAGCGGGAACGTGAGGGTTTTGCGCCATACTACGAGTTGTCTTCGCTGTGGGCTGCCGCTCTGCTGGCTCTGTTGTCTCAAATGCCACACTGACACGGTTCTCATTCGTCATGGATGCCTGCACGGGGCTTGGATGCTCGGAACGAGTTATCATCGTCACGGGTCGACAGCTGAAGACTGGCGGTTGATGGGTTTGATGGTTGTACGCTGCACGCCGCATACTGCACGCTGCCACTTGGTCCCGTGGTGGCTTCAGGTTTAAACTTGTTTGTTCGTTTGCTCCTTCCCTCCGACTGCCGGGTCTTGGCAACGTTGAACTCATAACGACATGTCGGTCGTGGATAATTTTCACCGTCCCTCTCGCCCGTATCATTTCCAGCCGTGGGCCGTTTCCAGTGCCAGATATATGTAGCCCTCGTCGGTCTATGCATTACTCTTGTACTAAAAATTTCGCCCCGTCATACCCAAACGACTTTCTTGAATATATTCTGCACCAATCACTTCATTGTGCACTGGTTTGTTTCTTAGACAACAACCCTGCTCTAATAACGAGCTGCAATAACCGGATTTGTCCTCGTCGCCATGGCATTGCGACGGATCCCCGACTTGTTCGTTCGCAAGGTCCTTGGCATCAATGTCACTGAGCGTTACATTGCAATGCCAACAGACATGGACAAGCAGGCTACGGATATCCTCGACTCTGCCGACATATATGTAGAGGACGAACCATCGGTGGCCGAGTGGTTCAAGGAATTGGCCCCTTCAAGGAGAGGAGCCATTGAATATGTTACTAGTCTATTCCCGTCGGCGTCGTGGATTCAGCGGTACAATCCTCAGTGGTTGGCAGGAGACATGGTTGCTGGTATGAGGGGTCCTGGCATTACTGCCACTAAACCTTTTGAATGCCAAGTTAATTTGAACCTGCAGGAATAACTATTGGTTTGGTCGTTGTACCTCAAGCATTAGCGTATGCTGCGTTGGCTGATCTGACGCCGCCATACGGCTTATACACCTCGTTTACTGGAGCAGTCTTGTACTGGATCTTTGGGACGTCCAAGGACATTGTCATCGGTGTAAGTTTTCTCAAGGGAAATTCCCCCACTTCTGGACTACGTAGTTAAACCCGAACCGACGTCCCGTTTAGCTTCTAATATTTGAACACTAGACAACTGCAGTAGGATCACTGCTTGTTGGGCAAGTGGTTAATAGAGTCACCCTAACTACTGGAGATTATACAAACGAGCAGGTAGCCCATTGCCTAAGTATGATGTCGGGTGCAATTCTTCTCTTCCTGGGCCTGGTGCGATTAGGCTGGGTGGTAGAGTTTATCCCATATATTCCCATATCTGCATTCGTCACCGCGGCAAGCATCACCATCATGTCGACCCAAATACCTACTGCACTGGGCCTCCCAGGCGTCAACACGAGAGACCCACCGTATAAAGTCATAATTCAGACGTTCAAGCTTCTTCCCCAGACTCGACTCGACGCCGCGATTGGCCTCTCTTCCATCGCACTACTGTTCGGTATTCGAGGGATATGCACCCAAATGGAGCAACGCCAGCCGAAGAGGAGGCGAATGTGGTCATTCATATCGTCTTTGAGATTAACTTTTACTATGCTGCTCTATACTTTAATCAGCTATTTGGCTAATCGAAGCACGGCGGAGGGGAACGCCAAATTTCGCATCGTGGGTCATATAGAGCGAGGTGAGGACCATCGTCAGACCCATCATATCTTTGCCTTGCATAACATTGTCTACAGGCTTTCAGCGCGCCGGTGTGCCAAGAATCGAAATGAATTTGGTTAAGCAGGTATTACCGGAATTGCCTGCCGTGGCCATCATCTTGGTCATTGAGCACATTGCCATAGCGAAAGCTATGGGCAGGCTGTACAACTACACGGTTAACCCGTCTCAAGAAGTCGTAGCGCTTGGCGCTGCCAATATCCTCAGTCCATTTGTTGGTGGCTACGTCTGTACAGGATCCTTTGGTGCTTCTGCTGTCCTCTCCAAGGCAGGAGTCAGAACCCCCCTGGCAGGACTCTTCAGTGCCGGGGTACTTATTCTTGCACTATATGCCTTGACTGGAGTCTTCTATTATATCCCCAAAGCTGCTCTCGCTGGTCTCATCATCCATGCTGTTTGCAACTTGCTAACGCCTCCTCGTAGTTTGTACAAATATTGGCAACTCTCACCCGTTGAATTTTTGATCTGGGTTGTTGGAGTCGCTTTGGCCATATTTGTCTCGCTCGAGGCATCCATCTATGCAGGCGCAGCCCTCTCAATTGTTTTGGTGTTGGTTCGACTGGCTAGGACGCGCGGAACTTTCTTGGGAGTTGTAAAGGTTAAGAGAATTTCGGCAGGGAAACAGAACAGGCCTGACCAAGGCAATTCTGCCTGCGACAAAACATGCCATGCTGCACCAGATGCGTTCATACCGCTGGACAGATCTGGACCCATTAATCCAGACATTAAACTTGAGTCTCCCTATCCTGGTGTTTTCATTTATCAGCTACATGAAGGATTCAATTACACCAATCAAGCGTACCACATTGACATTTTAGCCAAATATATTGAGCAGAACACGCAAAGGTTGTCCGATGAAGGGTACGAGAAAGAGTCGGACCGCCTGTGGAATGACGCCGGGGGTAGGACACGCCGACCAAACTCTCATCTTCTTCCATATTTGCGTGCCATTGTCCTTGATTTTGGGGCAGTGAATCATGTCGATATTACGTCGGTACAGGGGCTCATCGACTTGAGGAACCAACTAGATAACTATTCCGCGCCAGACACTGTTGAGTGGCATTTTGCAAATGTTCATAACCGGTGGACGCGACGCGCTCTCGGAGTAGCGGGCTTTGGTTATCCGACAGCAGAGAACCCCGAGGCTGTCAGAAATTGGAGGCCCATATACAGCATTGCGGCGACGCTTTCAGAGAAAGAAGGGCCGTTTGGAGACGAGAACCGATGCGTTACAGACACTGACACTGACGAGGAACGGACACGAGGAACTATCACCGCAGTCGCAGGCTACGCGAAGAGGCCAGGGAGATGGGAGGGTTCTAGCAGAGCCGACAATCCACGGATGGCTGCAATCCACGGCGTCAACAGACCTTTTTTCCACGGTGATCTTTACAGTGCTGTGGAGTGCGCAGTCACCGATGCCCAAAGTAAGAACTCGTCGGCCATAGTGTAAAGACCATTGAATTCATCTCCTACGAAAACGCGACAGGAATAATGGGTTGAGCAGCTCGATTTTGTTGGAGCAGGCGTTCGGGGCATCAGCGATGATAGAGCTTGCGAGTAGAATACGCAAGTGGAAACAAGGGTCACCATATACGGACCATCTCCATTCTTTTTTCTTACCTTTATGGTTTACCTGAAGGCGCCCTACCCTATGAAGGCTTTATGTCCTATTGGGTAGTGACACGTTTTTATGCGAGTTTGTGAGTGATGGACGAAGACCTTTTCGAGTCCCCACGATGATGCATGTGAAAGCGCTCTGGGATTGTGGTCCGTACACGGAACGCCAAGCGTATCAACCGTCGACAAACCGGTTCCATGGGCAAATATTCCCTTTTGGGAAGAATCTGGGGCATTGATTGGCTAGCTGTCCGACATGCCAGGCGCTGGGTCCAAACAGGCTGGGTTTTGCATTTACGATGACATTTAATCGCAAGTTTCGGGATTTAGATGGTATGTGTGAAGTTTTTACGAAAAGTAAGTCCATATTCTTACAAGCTCTAAGCGCCGCAAAACAATGGCATTATTCCAATTAGACCGCTTAGTTGACCAGCAAGAAAGAAAAAAACTTGGTTACAACTTGCAAGATCCTTCAACAAATACACTGCAAACTGCACGGCAGACGATCAACCATAAGAGGGCATGGAAATGAGCAAATATGTACGCATTCAAAAAAGTACAAGATATCCAGTAAATTTTTACAAGAATTATATGAGCCGGAAATGGTGGTTCGAACCGTGACAGTGCAACAGGAGTCTCGGCAGGTCGAGGCGCTGTGACCGAGGTTAAATGTTCACGACTTGGAGACTTTATATAGTTACCAACCGCCGGCTTCTCATGAATGAACGTCCGGTGGACTTTTGAGTCTCATCTTTCAGGTTGCAGGGGCCGCTGGAGATTGCTCTCATAGGGCTCCCCTTGGGATTAGTGTAGGTATCTTTGCCCTTGGACTCGCCTAAACCAAGCAGGTTGTGTTCCTAGACGGCACTTACAGCTGTATGCTGTATTGGCTACATATGAAGCCAGCGTACCTGAGTATCCCCGCTAACAGAAACATTTATAGTGCCTACAGCATGTTGACGAGGCTTGGACTCGTACGCCGACACGAGCTATCAAATGAAGACGGAACCATCACCGAAACGATGCCAACACGGCCTATTCATTGCGCCTTGGCGTGTGTTTCTTAGAAGACGTCTGCCGACAATATGCTAGCGTCGACTTGATGGCGACCATTATGTTGTCCAGCCTGGTCGCACCATGTGCCGACTTTACGTCGCCGCGCTAGCTATTAAAGGTGCGGGCTGCGTCGAGACCCGTCCCCGTTGGATACCACCAAATCACTGCTCGATTGTATTTCGATGCTGGTACGGCTAGTGCAACATGCGGTCGAATGACGTTCATCAGGGCCAGGAGTTGCCTGCAAATCAGGATGCCGTGTTCTTGCACGGTTTGAGCATAGCCACAGAATCTGAGACACGGGACGGCATGTCGAATGCCGGCGTCGTTGTACAATACATCTTGGGCCGATGAAATGTGCCGGCTGGAAGGAGGAGTATCCGCATGGAAGCCAAGAATGAATCTGACATGTTGCCAATTTCTGCAAAAAAAAAAAAAAAAAGAAGTTCGTTGGTGGGTTTGGATATCATACCGAGCAGTTGCGACTATTTTGATGTCTGTCCTTGGCCACACCGCATTTCCCCCAGGAACAAAAGCATTTGTCTGACACAAACTGCAGCAGGGGGACATTGGGCATCAACACGCACCATGAGAGAAACGCACTATGAGAGAACGCATATCAACGCTCAGCATTGCATATAGGTCGTTGCGTTTAGCTACTACTATTCCATGTCTCTTCTCCGTCGCTTGTAGCAACGACTTTTTGCTCCCCGTGCCCACGATGCTCGGCACGTCGCGACAATGTGGCAATGTGTGTATTCGGCAGGAATTGCATTCTACCTCGTGGGCAACTATCCAGAGTGGCGAGAGGGAATATTCTCCGTGGTTCGGGACGTCTCATCACTATTTCAATGGCTCTTGTCGCGCGGGGCACCGGGCCTCTCGGCAAGGTCGACGTGCAAAAGGGTCATCCAACATGACTCGGCGTCGATTTGGACGCCGACAAGGCCTTCGGCCATCAAATCGCGGACCAAGGCCTTGATGGCCACGGGAACCATAACCACCGAGGCTTGCGACACGTACCACGGCCATCAAATTCCGCTTCACTTACCAGACATGGCCGGCATGGTTGCCGCCATGAACGACCCCTTCATCGTCATGACGGACTGCAGCTCTCTGGGGTTCGCCCGAGTGGTATGGGACTTTATCGCCTTGAAAATCAGCCAGTACCGAAACGACGGAAACGGGCATTGCTTCTTCGTTTTTCACCCTGATAACGCTTGGATGGGCGCGTTTGTGAGGCTGGAGAGGGCGGAGGGACAGCTCCCGCCCGAGTTTATAGGTGTTGCGCATGACCTCTTTGTGCTTTGCAGATGGATGCTCTGCGTCAGGGTGGCGCTGGTTCAGGCCATGGGAGATGCTGGCAAGGGGATCCGGTTCCATATTCTGATACCGAGCTCTGAGCCGATGGTCATGCCGCGGCCGTTGAGCTTCATCGATGCATTGTATCCGTTGACACTCGAAGGGCCAACCAGGCGAGGGCAGACGCTCGTCTGGCTGCGCGTGGTGCCGGAATCGGCGGGCGTGCTCAAGGATATCGGGGCCGTGCCGTCGCCATGTCCCGTTGGCGCAGAGCGAAAGGCCTGTGCTGCTGTGTGTATCATGTGGATTGTTGCTTCTCCTGCGCTCGTCATGGTCTGCAAGTTGCTTTGCTCGCCGAGGACCCCGTTTTATATGGCGCTATCTTTTACGACTGTTTTCCATGGCTTGGCTTTGGTCGCTACGCTGTGGTTCAAGCGGGAGGTGAGGGACTATTATCTCCAGGAAGACGTGCCGGCAGTGTTGGGATGAGATATCTTTATACAAGACTGGACGGCAATGCTAAATATATGACCATTGGGGGTCATGAAAATTGACTCGATGTTGTCCAGATGGTGATTTGTTGTACCTGGTGGCTACATTGGCGTCAACCACCACCGACTCAAAGTGCCAAAGTAGCAAGGCCGATGGAGTTTGGCCATGAGCGCGATGGTTCAAGGACTTTGATTCAAGTAGCAAATATGAAATCAACGATACTTGAGTTAGATAAGCAGCGCTGGTACAGTCAGGTTGGTATGCGTACACGTACGTATTTTCGATGCAGTCTGATTGGTCGTGACATGTTTCTAGTTCAAATGGCCATCTGGATGCACGTGCTGTTGAAGATGAACGGAATGTGGCGGATTGTGCGACCCAGTTATTTTGACAGCTGGCACCGTGGACTTGATGCCTCGGTCTTGATGAAGCTCATCCCGAATTGAGCCGTTTCATATGCCAAGCTCGTCACCTCTGGCCAGACTTAAAAGCGCAACGCCCAACACAACCATCCCCTTCCAATTGCAGTGTCACTCCTCGACCCCAGCTTCTCCGTCATCATCACTGCGTCTTCCCACGCGACATCTACCTTGACACTTCCGCTCGTCCGCGCGCCTGGCCCCGAGCCAACATGACGGTCAAGACCATCCCCCGTCCATCGCTCACGGTGGTGGACAACCGCACCGGCAAAAGCTATGAGCTTCCCATCCAGCACAACTCGGTCTTGGCCACCGACATCAAGAAGATCAAGGCGCAATCGCACACTGACCGTGCCGAGGATGAGACCAGCCAGGGCCTCCGAGTCTACGACCCGGCTTACATGAACACAGCCGTTGTCCAGAGCAAAATCACCTACATTAATGGCCAGGATGGCATCCTCCGATACCGAGGGTACCCCATCGAGCAGCTCGTCAACAAGAGCAACTTCCTCGAATCCGCATTCCTGCTCATCTACGGCGAGCTGCCGACCGGCTCGCAGCTCCAGAGCTGGCAAGATGAGATCATGCACCACACGTATATCCACAGCGACATTGAGGGCATGTTCAAGTCCTTCCGTTATGACTCTCACCCCATGTCCATGATGACCTCTGCCTTTGCCACGCTGGGCGCTTTTGCCCCAGAAGCGAACCCATCCCTGCAAGGCCAGAAACTCTACACGGATGCCGCCACGGGCGATCCCGCCGCCCTCCAGGTTCTCGACAAGCAGATTCTCCGCATCATCGGCAAGGCGCCCACGCTCGCCGCTGCATCGTACCGCATGCGACAGGGCCGGCCCTTCAACCGGCCCGCCCAGGGCTTGTCCTACACGGGCAACTTTCTCTACCTGCTCGACAACCTGTCCGGACACGAGTACCGCCCGCACCCCGTGCTCGAGAGGGCCCTCGACGCCCTGTTCATCATCCACGCCGACCACGAAGTCAACTGCTCCACGGCAACCGTCCTCCAGGTCGGGAGCTCGTTGGTCGATCCGTACAGCGCCGTTGCCGCCGGGTGTGCTGCGCTCTATGGCCCGTCCCACGGCGGCGCCTCGGAGAGCGCCATACGCATGCTCATGGAGATTGGGTCTCCCGAGAACGTGCCCGCCTTCATGGCCAAGGTGGAGAAGCGGGAGCGCGTCCTCGTCGGCTTTGGCCACCGCGTGTACAAGAACGTGGACCCGCGGTCAAAGGCGATTCGGCAGCTTGCAGAGGAGGTCTTTGAGGTGACTGGCCGCAACAAGCTCCTCGACACTGCGCTGGCTCTTGCTAAGCTTGCTGGGGAGAGCGACTTTATGCGCAGCCGAAACCTGTATCCCAACGTGGACTTTTACTCGGGCCTCATCTATCAGGCTATGGGATTCCCGCTAGAGTACGCATCATTCCAGACCTTGTTTGCCCATTTATACGTGCGTCTTGCTAACCGCTCGCTTGTAGCTTCTACCCCGTGCTGTTCGCGGTGCCCCGGTGTGTTGGCTGGTTGGCGCACTGGCGCCAGCAGATGCTGAACCCGTCGGGCGTCAAGATCTGGCGCCCGAGGCAGCTGTATCTCGGCGAGGGGCAGAGAGACTACGTCCAAGTGGAGGGAAGAGGACAAAAGACGGGCGCTGGAGCGTTCGACGCCCCCTCTCAAGTCAGCCACGGGGGAGACAGCAAGAGGAACAAGCTTGCTACTTACAGGGATGAAAGGGGTGATATTCTCAGGCCGAAGTTATAGAAGAAGTCTTTATTGATCTTGGAATAGGTTGTGAATTTCTTGTTGTATTGATAGGGCGTTTAGAACGGTAGTTTGGGTCAGATTGCGCCGGTAGAAGCTCCATTTCAATCAGGAACATACGCCTCTATGCAGAAGGGCGACGTTGCAAAACAAACGCGAGATGTGCTACCACATTCCCTCACTGGCACTGACACATAAAGAGTCAAAAGCGTTGGCATTCACGTTTTTCATATTTCAAGTTGCCGGCTGCGGCTAAACGGTGTCAACTGCTGGCAGATGAGCGAGCTACGCAAACATTCAGTCATGATACAGACAAGTTGGGTGCTATTTTTCAGCGTTTCGTGCCTGATTTCTTCGCAATGTACCCTCTCCCCCAGCACCAGAACAGCTCTACTGCTCCTCTGCGACTTGAACCCCCTGTGTCTTTTCGCGTGCCGCCGCCTTGCTCGCTTTTCTTGCCCTCCTGCGCGCTCGGTATACCAGCAGCAGTTCCGAGCCGGTTAAAAACTCGCCAATGACAAAAGCTGGCACGAGCACCATCCCGATCCAAACCGCCGTCTCAAAGTTCACCACAGCCCTTGTCAAGCACAATGTCACACTGCTCAAGTCGGCATATCCCGTTATGGCGGTGAAGAACAAGAGCACCGACAGAAGCTGGTACACGAGGTTGGAGGCGAGTGACAACCGGGTCACTTGGCTGTTTCCCGGGATGGGGTCTCCGGGAGTGAGCGCAGCAGGCTTGGAGTAAAAATACAGCACGACAGCGGCTATGGCAACGATGAAGGTGATGAGGCCGAGGATCTTGCCGAGTTGTCAGCGTCGTTGGAGGTTCCGAGAGGTGGAGGAAGGAATCAAACTTACCCCGTGGGCGGTGCGAAAATGCCGAGTACCCGACGCGGCGAGAATACCAAAGACCGGGAGGAGGATGAGAGAGGGGATCACGCCAAAGATGACGGTCAGCCTGCAGACCTTGGGTGTCCATTTTGGAAGCACATCCGGCACGCGTAGGCGAGTGAGGATGTTTCGCAGGCTGGTGAGACTCATGACGAAGGGCATGAGGAAAAACAACCCAATAATGGCAGACCCAACTAGCAACATCATACATGTTAGTGTCTTTTGTACTCGACTACACTTGGATCAAGGATTCGTGACGAGCTTACCATGCAAAGATACAAACGCGGTATATATGTTGATGGGAAATCCGTTGACGGACAAGGCTTGCACCGCGTTGCCGCCGGATATGAAGACGTCGCCCAACTGCTTCCCGTCAATGTCAAACGTGTTTCCCTGCGACACGACGCGAATCATGCTCTTGGGGATGAGCGCCCTCAAGGCGTTTTGCACATTCTCGCTCAAACCCCCGCCACCCAAAGAGACCGAGCCGCTGCTCTGCAGGCCGCTGGCCACGAGCAGCACGCCCGCGAAGCCATCGCAGGTCAGGGCATCGACGCCCTTTTGCGCCACGGCAGACAGGGAATCCGCCGTGAACAAGTTGGACAAGTTGAGCCCGGAAGCAGCACCCTCGTCTCGACCTGCCAGCGCCAGCGCCCTGGTCGGTTCCTCTACATCCCTCTTCACCTTGGGGCCTCCGGACAGCACCGCGCCCAGGTTGATTCCCTGCGCGAGCAACTTCTGCAGCGTGACGACGCCGGAGCTCCCCAGGCCCTGGCCGAAGCCCACGGCCGCACCGCCCGTCGAGTCGTTGAAATCGACTCTGCTGTCGGGCACCGCCGCCGTCGGCTGCTTAGAAGTCCCGTTGAGGATGGCGTTGATGCCGCCAATGGCCTGCACGCCATCCCCGGCACCCGTGATCAGGCCTCGTGTGAAGCCACCGGCCGCGCGGGCGACGTCAATCCCCGAAGTCAGACTCGCCAGGCCGCCCGTGCCGTTGCCCAAGCCACCAAGGGCTTTGGTAGCGGTCCCGTTGGCAAGGAACCGCGACGAGAGTCCCTCGGCAAAGTTTTGCGTGATGCCGGCAATGTCGACGTCGCCGGGGGCCACGGATGCCAACGGCTCGGGGGGGCCGTCGGGCTGAAGACCCAGGCCGATGGCCGCGCCTTTCCCAAGGCCCTTGCCTAGGCCGGATGCTGCCGGCGAGCCAAACCTGGATAGGAGGCCGTTGACGCCTCCGCTGAAAAGGGCATCCATGCCGCTGCCGCTGCCGCCGCCGAATCGGGACAGCAGATCCGTCGTGTTGAGATTGCCGGCCACTGCGTCGCTGAGACCAAAGGCAAAGCTTCCCGCAATATTTGGTATGTCATTGATGCTTGCCGGACTAGCCGGGGCGAGGGCCTTGTTTGTCAGACGGAGCCCCTTGGCGGCACCGAGGCCCAGTCCGGCGCCGGTGTTGAGCGCCGTTGCGCCAAAGTCGATGGGGGGGAGCATGGAACCAAGGCTGCTCACTTGCGAGCTGACGTTGATCTTGTCTGTGAAGGAGTTGCCGAGCCCAAAGGTGAATGCCTCTGCGAGGCCGGGAATATCCGACTGAGACTTTGCCGCGGGAGGCGTGAAGTTCTTGTTGCTCGCCAACCCGAGCCCCAAGGACGTGCCGCTGCCCAGGCCGCGCCCGGCACCGAGGACGGCGCTTCCGAGGTCAAAGTTCGCGGGGAGGACGTTTCCAAGCCCCACGTTGCTCGTGTTGACGGATTCGGAGAGGCTTCTGCTCAGGCCGAAGGCGAGCGAGCCCGCAATCTTGGGGATATCGGCCGCGGACGCTGCCGACGCCATGGAGAAGCCAGTGTCGTTGTTTTGCGTGAGCTTCAGTCCCACTGCGGCTCCCTTGCCCAGACCGGTTCCGACGTCCAGGGCCGCGGTGGCAAAGTCGATGGGCGGCAGCATGGAGGCGAGGCTGTTTGCGCTGACGTTGATGTTGTCGGTGAGGGAGTTGCTGAGGCCAAACGCAAGACTGCCCGCGATGCCGGGGATGTCCTGGGCCGATTTTGCCGTCGGCGGAACGATATTCTTGGAGGTGAGCTTTAGTCCCCGCGCGGCACCGCTTCCGAGCCCGGCTCCTACGCTGAGCGCCGCGCCGCCAATGTCGAGATTGCTAGGGAGGCTGCCTGCCAGGCTGCTGACGTTTACAGAGTCCGTCAGGCTCTTGCTGAGGCCGAATGCGAGCGTGCCTGCTACCTTGGGAATATCCAACTGAGACCCGGGGGGCGGCGGTGCAAAGGTTGTGGCGTTGGTGAGCTTCAGGCCGAGAGCTGCTCCGTTGCCAATGCCGCTGCCGACGTCCAACGCCGCCGCTCCAAAGTCTATCGGCGGCAACATGGACGCCAGGGTATTCGCGCTGACATTGAGGTTGTCTGTAAACGAGTTGCTGAGACCAAACGCCAACGTGCCGGCGATGCCGGGAATATCGCCCACGGACTTGGGCGGAGGAGGAGCGAGGTTCTTGTTCTGCGTGACGAGCTTCAACCCGGTCGCGGCACCGCCTCCGAGTCCCGTTCCCAAGTTGAGAACAGTGCCCCCAATATCGAGGTTGGAGGGGACAAGGCTGTTCAGAGTCCCGGTATCAATGGAGCCGGTGAGGCCTTGGCTGAGGCCAAAGGCAAGCGTGCCTGCGAGACGGGGGATATCCGACCCGGATGCCGGCGGCGGAGGCGCAATGCCAGTATTGTTTGTGAGTTTGAGTCCCACGGCGGCGCCTTTTCCAATTCCCGTCCCGACATCTGCCACTGTAGCCCCGACGTCAATGGGCGGGAGGAACGACGCCAAACCTCGGGTCCCGTTCAAGCTCGACGTCAGGGCCTGGCTCGCCCCGAAGCCGAAACCCCCAATCGCGTCCTCGAGATTCGTCCCGTTCAGCGGCGGCCCGGAATTCCTCTGCGACAGGCCCAGGCCCACGGCGGCGCCGTTGCCTATCCCTGATCCAAGCGATGTCCCCAGGCCACCGAGGGGCGGCAATTTCAAGAGATTGCTGCCCATGAGAGCCTTGACAGCGGTGGCCGTGAGTCCCATGGCCGCATTCTGAATCACCGGGTTCAGTCCTGTATTCTTCATACCATTGTCCGCCGCGACCTGCTGGCCGGTGCTCTTGGTCATGGACGCCGGAGCCAGCGCGAGACCCTGGGCCGCTCCCTCGCCGGCACCGACGCCTCCGAAGAAACCTGCCCCGGCGAGGCCATCGCCCGTCTTGGAGAGAAGATTCCCGACGGCACCGCTTATGGCGTTGGAGATGAGACCTCCTGCCTTGCCGCCGGCACCGTCGCCTTTTCCCCCGCCGCCCAAGAAACTCTCCAGAAGTCCGCCGAGTCCTCCTCCGCCGTTGTTTCCAGCGGCGTCGTCTGCTCCGGTGCCGTTTTGATCGCCGGCACCCGCCTTGCCCTGATTCCCCTCCCCCTTTTTGCCTCCCAAAAGCCCGGAAAGCAGTCCCCCGAGCGGCCCCGCCCTCTTGGTCGCATGACCGGCGGCAGTCGTCCTCTTGAGCTCCAGTCGGTACGCCTCGTCCGTGTTGTCATTCACATTGCGGAGGTGGGCGTCCAAGTCATCGGCCAGCATGCCAAGTTCAGACACGCCGTAGCGACCAGCTGCCTCGCGGGACGTGTCGCTCAACACGCCCACGAGAGCCATGTACGTGTGCCGCAGCTGATTATCTTGCACAATGGCCCGCACCGTTTCCGCCGACATGATGCTGTGCAAGTTTGGTGTTTGCGGGCTCCCGTCACCATCCTCGTCCTCGTCGCCCGGCTCGCGAGCATGTTGGACTTGCGCCCACGCCGTAGATATTACGCTGAAAAGAAGAAAAACAGAAAAGAATAGGTGGCTCCATCGGCAGTTCAAGTATTGAACCATTATGCAACGAGGCAGAATGCCAGTGCCGACGCGTCGAGTATTACAAGGTTTTATAAACAAGGGATTCCGGGTCCAACAATGACATGTCGTCGACCTGCGACCAACAACAACAGGATGCTCGAGTCCAGCGCGACGAAGCACTCAGTCAGTCGCTGTGTAAAATCGGCAACGGCGTGCGTGCCCGGACAAGGCCCTCTTATTGAATGGGCCGTCGACACGGAGCGCCATTGTTTCTACCCAGGTCCCGGAGGATAATGCGTTTGAGTTTGAAGAGGACGCTCCCCGGCGATCCCCACATGTTGCCGAAGGGGAAGAATACACCAGTCCTCGCGGGCCTCTCTTCTAGGCGAATCGCTCTGATCTACTACATGGGTGCAGGCGAGATTCGGGCGTGTCGTTTCCGCAGGGCGAGGCGCGGTGGAACCGTGTTTGGGATCTGTTTCCGCAATAGTCGTCCAGTGGTGTCTGGACGGAAAGGGGGCAAGCTTGCGATTGCGCATCGACGGGATTATGCGTCTCCCGTGGTCAAAGCCACTTTTGCCTTTACATCAGCATTACCGTTGACATCCCTGTGATGAACCGGTGGGCTTGGGCAATCACCGCGCAGAGAGGCGAGAGTCTGGGGTCCAGGCGAGGCGTAGTTGATTGATGCCGTTTTTTGGTGTTTCAGTGATACCCAAGAGGCCCACTGTCGCGATTGTCGAGTTTCAAATCCGAGAGTCTGAGTGTCTATTTTAATCGGATAACCTATTTGTTCACACTTGCAACGTTTGAAGTTGTTGGACTGACCGGGCGCTTTGCCTAATCGGGACATTCTAAACGCGGCTCCAGGAACCCACGCCGTCCCGGCCGCCGTATAGGGGAGGAGTCTTGCTTCATAATGAAAGGCCTGGAACCTTTTGAATTAAATACGTTGAGCTTGGAGGTTATGAAATATGGTGTTGGCAACTAATGTTCGCACATGTCAGCCCGAGGCGTTCGTTTAGTCATCTATTCGCATGAAGAGAATTGATGCAGTGATGATCAGAATACAGTAGGCGAACCTGGCTGTGCGACATAGTCATGCACGTGAATCTTGCGTCCGAGCGTATCCTGGAGAATGTGTGATATTAAGGGGTTAGAATTATGCTTCTGAGTTGTGTTACTCCTTGGAACAGGATGCTGATTTGGCTAGGGGACTTGTCTTGATGTTCTAGTCACGATAGCCTGTCTATTGCGGAATCTTGACTGGGTGATTATCCTTGCTTTAATTTTCTCGTTGGCAACCAGTCAACGATTTGCTGGTTTTATATTTACTTTTACAGGAAATTACTACGCGAAACACATGATAGTTGCCCTCTATATCTGGTTGGCAATAGGTCTACTAATTTCTCTCAAAGCAAAACCCTCAAAAAAGGGCAATTGTATGAAAGGTTTTTGGTGAAGCCACGTAGTATGCGTTTCAATAGGAGAGTTACTTGATCAAATAATTAAAAGCACTGTAGCAGTGTTAGTAAGAGCGTATAGCGCCACTGCATCTCCTGGCAGTTGAGATAAGGTCTTGGGCTGGGGCCTTGCATTCACAAGTAAAATTCTTGGGCCTTGGCTGTAAGAAAACTAAATTCCAATATCTATTTCCTCTTTCCGTATTCATCAGACTATCCATCATGGTGGAAGACTTGCTGCTTGTTTGTACTACCTGCTACAGGGTATGTGTCCCAGGCATGACGAGGAACATGGCCTATGAGTCTCATTGCCGTCGCTTCATCATGCTTTTTGGAAGTATGCAAATCAAAAGAGCTGTGACCACCTCTTAAAGCATGCAAACGTGTAGAGGCTTCAAGCAGTGAAACGAAATGGGAATGGAATTGTATCTCAATAGCAATATCACTGATTTCCATCTGTCTAGGAAGGATATAACTTGGACCATAGCCCCGTCGGTTCGAATAATTGATAATTTGTCCATCACTGATATGAGTAGAGTATACACACTAGATTCAATTCCAAATGTGGAGTTGTTTTCTCGGAACAGAGAATCAAACACCGGCTTACCCGCCGACGGGGTTGACAGACTCGGTCAAAGGCTATGATAAATCCCCGGAATACACAAGTCTTGATTGGAAACCATCAGAAGCGGCATTCATTCCCCATGGGGTAGTTCCTCTAGGAATACGATTCAGGGCGGTTTGAAGCACCAAAGCCCCTTATGCAGAGGCTGGCCCTCTTTACAGACGGTCGATGTTTGCGAGTAAAAGAATAGTACCCCTTCTACGCTAACGGGAAAATTTCCTTCCGCGCTCACACGGCCCATTACTGGTATGCACCCTTGTCACAGCGAGGAAGAAAGGCGTTTGCATGGTTTCAGTTTGCGGTAAATGGAACCAATACAAACGATGTTTCGAAAGACCCCAGCGTTGATCCAAGCCGCCCGCTTACGGCTTGGGCTGCCGTTGCGAGAGATGTGGCTTCAGGAGTAGTGAATTTATTATAATGAGAAAGGTATCATGAAATGCGATTCTGACGTTGCAGGCTCGCCGAATTCTCCGTGTTTAGCGACCGACAATGTATTCCCTGAGCCAGATAACCCGGGACCCTGGCAAGTGCCCCTGCAGGCAAAGCGGTGGAACCATGTCAGTATTATCTTCGTAGTCGAATAAAAGACTAGGTTTAGAGTTCTAGAATACCTATAACGTAAACTCTCGATGGGATCAACCGAACGTTGGGGAGCCTTTTCTTGGGTTAATATGTCGACGTGTTTATTTCAGGTCAGCCCGATAACACAACTTGATCAACCCTATTGCAATCTGAACTTTGCCGCCAATATAAATATGGAGAAATTACAAGTCTCTCTATATCGCGGCAACCCGCCAAGCACAGGTCGAGATGTTCAAGAAAGACAGAAATGTGCCTCGTCCTTGCAGCAAGTAAGGCTTAGATCCAGAGAAAGGAGTGTCTGGGGCAAGCAACTCGTCCATGAGAAAATACCATGTTGCCGCCGTCTCCTTGATACGGAACGGGATCTCAATCTTGCTGGGCGAAATCCCACGACCGGATAAAAGCAACATCACCCACCAGAGCCGTTTCTCAGCTCCTCTTGAATATTTTCCAACAATGATTCGTTCGGAGTATAGCTTTCCGATAGCGCCTTGCTATCCACATCTAGGAGAATAGTAGACGCGTCTACGAATCCCAAGTCATCATCATCCTTGGCATGCTCAGTTCGCCGTTGTAAATCTTGTGCAATGTGAAATACCACCCTTCCTCGTTGTCTTGTCAAGCCGCCATATCCAAGTCTCGTTGGTAATCTGTTTCAGACCCTTGCTGCTACAGGCCGCTTCTTACCCGGGAAAGAAGGCGTAGGCTCCCGGTGCACCGTGTATCCAAAGCAACGGAAACCGATGCTGTACGCCAGACAGTCGGGAACCCGGGCTCCGACAGTCTGGGAGTTGAAGTTGCTGCGCTATTATTGTGTTCTGTCACTGACGAATGTGAAAAAATTGGCTTGTGGTTGAAGGTTTGAATCTTGGCGTTGGTGAAACGTATCGTGAGTCGGCAATTGTGCCAAGCATGACTTGCAAGCTGCAGATCCGGGTTGCCGAGTGAATGCGCCACTGAATAGTATCACATGGATCGTGTATACAATATTTAACATGAAAACTTCTATCAAAAGGCAGTTATGACGAGATATGCAACGTGGCTCATGTTCGAGGCAACTTGAGGGTATCAGGAAGGCGACACCGCTCAAGTGCCAATACAATTGCTTGTCCTTTTTAGAGCAGATGTTTTCTCAGAACGCTTGTAAAAAGCGTAAAAAATTACTTCTACTTATTTGAAAATGGGATGAAGAAAATACACTTACTGCGGTAAGCGGCATTGACCCCAGGGACTGACCATGCAAGCGGCTTGGTGTATCACACGGCGGAGCAATGATGTTACTGGCTTTGGGGATAGATGAGATGCATTGAAGACGGCAAGAGGTCAAGTATGTTGTGTGTTGTCGACATATACGAGACGTGTCGTGATACACATGTAGGTCAAATTGATGGTCGCAGTCTCCATGCTTTGTACGGAGTACCTAAAACGGCATTGATGCAACCGCATGCTTCTTTGGTATTACTGAGCGCGGGCTACGGAAGCAATTGTAATCCAACGGTAGAAGAAACTTGCCGTTCTAGATAGTTTCTCAACACGCCGCGCCGTATGCGTGGTGATTTGGTGGTTCGTCCTGCCGCCTTAGATAGAGTATTTATGAATCTTGATGAGCGACCACCAGTCATATCCGCCAACATGATGCCCAAAGTCGCCAATATTGCATGCGGCTGAAGCGGAACGGCGACCGCATTTTCAGCTGCGAGCTGCGGGATAGGTGTAAAAAACCTATAAGCCATTCCCATAACCTCGCGCGGCACATGGATGGAAGAGAATGTTTAAGCTCTCCATTGTTATCCTACAACAGCCCGCTATTAAGAGTCCTTGGACGACTATACCATGTGATGCTTCCAACGAAAAACTCACCGTAAACACTATGCCCGCTTCTCAGAAAGATGATCAATCTCTTCCAAGAGCTTAAACGCATTCTCAGGCCGTCGCACGACCCCTCCTGCAAGGATCGTGTAAGCATCACTTTTCCAACACCATCCAGCCAATCATGCAACCTACATCAACGCAGCGACAGAATATCTGCCTTCGCATATGCCTCATTGGAGAATAGTCAGACCAGCGTCTGCAGCCCCCGTCCAGCTGACCGCATTCATCTACAAACGCGAGCAAGCAACTATATATACCAGTCTACGTGCTTGGCCGTAAGCTGCCTTTTCTCGTCCTCTTCACGACTCCTAGTACCAATCTTTTGTTCTTCTTTCCCGTCACAACTACAAGATGATGATTGGCCATCTCGCCATGGCCACCCTCGTAGGCCTAGGACTCTGCAGCCCAACAAAAGAGTCGCCTCAAAATCTACATATAGAGAAGCGCTGCGTCGCGCAAGCCCAATACTGCGGCAACGGCAACGCGTGCTGCGCCGGACTCTTCTGCAGCTGGCCGAATAGCATCTGCACGTCTTGCGGCGGACAGGGCCAGAACTGTGGCAATGCCGTCCCGTGTTGCGCCGGCCTCTATTGTAGCTGGCCAGGCTCGAGGTGTCAGGCGTGCAACGAGCGCGGCGCACGCTGCGGGAATGCGGTCCCGTGCTGCGCAGGCCTCAATTGCAATGCTATGACTTCTGTTTGTGGCTGAGCAGGAGCATCAATGGCAGGCGGTCTTGGACAGATGGGAGCTTGGGAACCGACTGGTTGTTGCTTGGTACGGAGTATGACTTCAATGTTGATGAGTTGGAGGACTGGGAGGGCGTTGAGGGCAGAAGAGAAGATGTGGGAATTTGGCGCGCCACAGCTCATGTCGGATGGCGCAGGACTTGAGTGAAAACAAGAAATTCCTGGAACCCAGACGTTGCAGACTTGGTGGCCCTGGTCAAGTTGCATCTTTCTGGCCTGCTATTCCCTGATGTATGTCAAGTCAAGTCTGGTGCTATAGGACCGTCTGGTGAATATAGGGCCGTGGCCTGGGCGCATTATTTCCCTCGGGCCAAGGAAACAGGTTGAGCCAAGTGCCATCAAAGTCAATGCGTCAGGAGCACAGGGTTAGTGTCGCCGGAATGGTCCTATCACGGGCCTGGTCTGGCCTGATGGGATGGAGACGAGCTGATGCGAACCAGACAGACATGTACGCGACCGTTGAGGCGGACAGGGGCCGGGGCTGGGGACGGACGGGGGTGGAGGTGTCGATTGACCCTCCATGTCGCACACGGTATAATGAAAAAGAGAGACATCAATTGATGCCAAAATGACCACTTGGTGGCTGACGGGTAGCATCGCCAAAACATGCTGGCAAGACGTCTGGTCTGGTGCGAGCAGATCGACGACCAGGGCCCATCGGCCGGGTTGCTGCATGTCTTGGTCAAGGGAGGCTGAATGTCACTCTGTCAATGTCCGGCTCAATTTAGTCGCGAGCTGGTACGCTCTAGCCTCGCCCAGCTTGCCTCGATGCGTGACGGATCGGTGCTGAATCAAACGTTGGGGCCGTCTAGTGCTCACTGCACCCAGGTCAGAATGGCCTCATGGCCTGGTCCATTGACTCTGCTACGAGCCGTTGGCTATGCCGAGGTGACATGGAACTCGAGTCTAGCCCTGATGGCCGTCTTTTTGAGGGGAAAGATGAGAGCCAACCGAGGGAAATTGATTTGTCCTCAATGTTGGCCCGGACCGTCACCAGCGACGTGTGCCGTCTCGATGCAGCAAAGAATCAATTGATGAGACATGAATGGAACATGGAAACAAAACGTGGCCGTGGAGTCTGACGGCTAATGCCGGAGACTGTACATGGTTATGTACATGGTACTCGGTACATGTGCAAAGTCACGCGATACCCTCAGTTCCATCCAGCAAACGTCGACACTGACATTGCCACTGCCCTCTTTCCACTTCAGCCTGATCTGTCCCCCCTTACATGACCATGCCCACTCGCGCCAATCACGCCCCCCCGACGACACTTCATGTCCAGATGTCGGCTCTCAGACCTCGCAGCTAGTGGCGATAGTTGGGCCCGTCCAACCTAAAAACCGCGCCGGCTCTCATGGCCTCCCCGGCGTCAGGGCGTCCCGATGTCAGCGACGGCCACCGGCGACGTGAAGAATCGAGAAACGCCAGGCCCGTCGAGTCTGCGCACAGATCCCAACTGTCAGCCATGGACAGACGCTGCGTGCCGGTTATATAGAGTCTGCCCTGGTCTGGCAGCCTGCCTGGTGCCATGCAGTAGAGTCTGGTCTGCGCGGTCCAATGTCCATCTGGCGTGGCTCATCTCTGGCCCTCATTTGCATATAGCCTCACGTCGTCTTCTGACTGTTTCTCCAGCCCTTGGCCTTGAGTGTGATACAACGAGCCTCGCCCTGCTTCCACCTCGACGCGTCTAGATACAGATGGATTCCACGACAACAATCAATTGATCGCCTCAGTGTAAAAGGGTTGGGACAGTCCATTTTCCTCGGGTACCTTGTCTGCGGCATTTCCTGGCGGCATGTCGCAAGAGTCGGCCGACGCGACTCGCCGGGCCATTGTCGAGCTTGCCAACCTGCCAAGCTGTGCCGTAAGTCCACATGTCGTCTTCAGAGGCTGACCAGACATATCGAGTCGATATTGACACGGCGTCTAGGCCGATTGCTACAGCCCGCTGGCTGCTTCAGGAAACCTCTACTCTTGTCACGCCGTTTCCAACAGCGAATCATTACAAGGATGCCTCCTCGGCGCGTGCCCGCTGCCCGAGGCAATCTGTATGAACCACTGATACTGTAGCCGATGCTCAAGTGCCTGCTGACGCGCAATGTAGTCGCCAGAAACGCCACAGAGATAGCATGCCAGACGCCCGTCCGCGACACCTCGGCCCCGTTTCTCGTCATCAACATTGTCCTCGGGCTCATCACCGCCGCCGTTATCGTCATGCGCCTCGCGTACAGGTTCTTCTTCAGCCGGAGGAACGGGCGCCTCGACATTGACGACGGCCTGATCCTGCTGGCGTCGCCCGTCGCCATCGCCAGCCTGACCACCCTGCTGGCCGGGCTGTGGAAGCACGGCATCGGCAAGGACGTCTGGGGCCTCAGCTCGGAAGAAGTCGTCACCTTTGGCCTGTTCCTCTACGTCATGGAGATGCTGTACCTGACGCTCCTTACGCTTGTCAAACTGACGCTGTCCGTGTTTTACTTGGAGATTTTCCCTAGCTCCGTGATTCGCAAGCTGCTTCTGGGGACGGTGGTGTTCCACGTCCTGTTTGGCGTTGGATTTGTCTGCAAGACGATTTTTCAATGCACCCCCGTCGAGTACAGCTGGCTGCGGTATGATGCGGGCGATGCGGCGACGACGCACGGCCACTGCGTGAATATTCATATATCGGCCTATGTTAACGCCGCTGTCAATGTGGCCACTGACTTTTGGCTCATTGGCATACCTATCACGCAGCTGCACAGGCTGAAGCTTCATTGGAAGAAGAAGATTGGCGCTTCCTTCATGTTTATGACGGGCTTGTTGTACGTATACCCCCATTGGCTGCCATGGTTGACCATCTCTCCAACTTGGAATGCAACAACTGACTGGATACTGGCAGGGTCACTGTCATTTCGATCCTTCGCCTCAACACTCTCAAAGACTATGCCAAGACAACAAACCCCACGTATGACCAGTATTCCGTCACTCTCTGGTCGGCCGTCGAGGTAAATATTGGTCTGATCTGCACTTGTTTACCTAGTATACGGTTGATCCTGCTGCGCATCTGGCCGAGAGTATTTGGCATGACGTCGATTGCCTCGAGCCATGGGAATTCGCAAAAGGCGTCGTATCGAGAACCGTCTCGATACTTGTACAAGAGCCCCGTCAACAACGCGGAGCATGAGCTGGATGCTACGGCTAGACTGACCGAGCCTGCGGACGTGGTTCGCACGGCTACGAGAAGTACGTGGAGCGGCGATCCTGAGCGAGATCACGGGGGGTATATGCAGTTTGATTATCAGGAAACTACGAGGGCAAAATCTCAGTTATAGCCCGGTTTGTATATAGTTGGCATAAAATGAGCGTGTTAGCAGGATGGGAAGAAGGAGCATTTTGTGCGAAAATTGGCCGACATGAAACATGGAATAGAATATCATGGCCATGGGAAGGGTAATAAATTAATTTATCAAGAGTCACGACACGACTGTATGAAGCTGCAAATACATGGGTGAGTTGCGTCATGTACTCGAATGGGCCATCCTGATATGCTGTGACAAGGGCAGGATAACTGGGCTTGGAACAGGGGGTTCAATTCAATCTATACTAATTGACTTTAGGTTATCAAAGGTCCTTGGTTTAGCACGAGGCCTTGAGGGACGGAAGGTCCCTATAAATACAGGAAGTTGGTGAGGGCTGTGTGCCTGAGGCAGCCCTTGCTTGTGACCGTTACCTTTGTTGTTGTGTAACCTCTGTTGGCCCAACGCCCTTTGTTGTGTGCCAACCGTGTAACATGTGCTCCCAGGCTGATCTTGAGACCAAGTGCGTCTGGTAGGTAACCCCGGACATGGACCTCGTGGAGATGACGGGGTATCAATCCACACACACACACGAAAGGTGTGGACGCGTAATATCTGCGGAGTATCTTATCTGATGCCATCGGATCCGTGGCCGTCTCGGCGCTAGACGACATCTCCGAGTCGGCATTAAAAGAGAGGATATCGACCTACGGCCGTCGAGTGCTGAAAGGTCTCAAGGCCCTATATGCAACTACATGTATTGGCAATATCAACGATGGTTCCCGCGCCCATTCTCCTCGGGCTCTGCGCCCTGTCGCACCTAGCACTCAGTAATCAGGACGAGCATCTACGACCCAGCGCCGAGCTTGCACGCCTTCGCGCACCGCAAATCTTCAACGCCGTCCACAACGCCCTGCGGCAATGGGGCTCGTCAGTCCACCACAACGGCATGTCGCTCTTCCTAGCCACCGTCCCGCAAGGCGTCCTCTTCCACCACGGAAACGTCCGCCCCGAAAGCCCCTCCGAGCCAGACTGGCTCGCGTACGAGATTGAACACGCGGAAGGATTCACGCGCAGCTTCGGCCCGCCGCCGAAGCCGAAAAATCCGGCGTCGGCATCTGCACACCAGCGGCAAACGGTCATGGGCGGCGGCGCGGAAAGAGGCTGGCTCCACGTGTACCGGACCACTCGGCCGCTTCGGTTGCTCTACGTCGACGGCATGAGCGGCGGGAAGACGGACATGGGGACCCTCGACATGCAGGATTATCTGCTGCGCAGTGGCCAATCTCAAAGACGGGCACGGGGCAACGCGCCTGTGCGAGAGCGGGAGCGGGCCGAGTTCCTATGCCGGCTTTGTGAGGAATGGGACTTGCAGGGGATTATTCGCATGGAGGCTGGGTTTGAGATTATCAAGTGCGATTTTGGAGATGGGTTGGAGCAAGTGCAGGCTTTTCGACGGAGTAGTCGTGAACTTCGGAGCGAGACGCGGCAGTTTGAGTACCTCCGCGGCATAGCGGAGCGGTACTTTGACATTGGATCGTCGCGGACCGTGATTGACTACTCGTCCATGGTGTCGGCGTTTTTTTTCCCGGTTAATTTGACTAATCCTGATGCCGGGCGGCCTGATCTACCTAGGCTTTCTGAAGCTACTGGTGCTGAACTAGCTGCTATCAACGAGTATCTCAGTGCTACTGTCGAGAAGCGTCGAGATGAACAACCACGAGGTATAGACTGGCAAGATGTCTCGGATATCATTGTTGGCCGGTACGCCGACAGGTTGGAATATATGGTCCAACACGTCCCTTCGGCAGAGGTGCTAGCGCTGGAAGTAGCCTTCCTGCTCGACGTATACATCGATTACACCGAGGAGGATGAACCATCTTTGGAAAATGCCCTCGAGCACTGTCGCGATTTCTATCTACAGGCAATTTCTCCGGTGTCGGAATCTGATCATCTCATTCAAGTGGCGTTTCGACAAGTCACGACGGAGATTTGCACGGCGCTTTTCGCGGTCCGCGAGTTGTTGGAGAGCGAAGAGTTGACGGAGGAGCAAACACTTGCAGCGGCTAGAAAAAGGCTGCAGTCGCTGGTGGACTATCTTGACTGGGCGCGCTTTAAGCGCTGTTCGGGGTGTGGTGTTGATGAGGTTTGTGTGATTCCCATGTGGCCGTTTGGCAACGAAGAGGACTATTACCATCCGCGGTGTCGGAATTCATCCGACACCCGCGGAGGGAAGAGCTACTGGGGCAGATTTACACCCTAGATGTGTTGAGGCAGGAATCTTTGTTCGTAGATGGATGGATTTTGATTTAGCGTGAATGAAAAATTACTGCAAGGAAGGACGCCGGAAGACGGGTAGATAATGTGGATTAATTTTAGACTTGACTGTAGAGTCTGCTGTATATTGCTGTTGACCTGCAAGCGCCGTGCATTTGTAACGCACTTTGCTGCGCTTATCCCAGGTGATACACAAAGGGACTGGCATTAAGACGAGCTAAAAGCTGGACTTGAGATTTTAAAGTTAGTTTCGAGATTTATCGTATATACAGATGCGACTTGCCTTATTTAATTAGCTAGTTACGAGTCAAAATACTATTTAGTTATTGCTTCGCTTAACTGGTGTTGCTACAGGCAAGGCGGGCATGACAGCACGTTTTTCAACTCGTCCATTTCCCTTTTCGAAAGGCGACTGGGGGGACGGGAATCCTGCGGCTTCGTCACCATTATTCCGGGTATAATGAAACCAGTTTTTGTCACTGTTGGCTTGCTATCAACTAATTAGTATATGATGTTGCACAATCATGGCGAATCCGGGACAGCGATACAAAACGCACACATTGTCTGGGCCCTCAGGTTGAAAAGTTGGGATGCTTGGGGGGCTAGAAGAGTCTGTTTTGCCGTTGGCCATTGTGGTTTCGCTTCCTCGACTTGATGCGTGTTGCTTAGATGCAGCCTATGTTTGTTAAAGTTGCTCGTCGCTTACATCAACTTGGGAGCGAGGGGGCCTTAAGTACACCTTCCTAGGGGCGGGGGGCTCAAAGGAGCTGAGAATAGTGCATTCAATTATCAAATACAAACACATACTTTGCGTGGATAGCTGCAAGACAGATGAATGATCAGGCTGGCAATGAACTCATTGCGTCCAAGACTACTAATGTCACAGGAATTTCGATGCCACTCCACAATTTATGAATCTCACGCAATAGACAAGCACTTTGTACGATTTACCTTGTTGAACTCTGACACAATATTCATGCAAGAAATGCACAGCATTGTGTAGTGAAGCTGAGCCGCGGCCTTTGTCAGCGGGACAACCAGCGCAAATGAAGCCCAGAAAGAAGTCAGAGGGAACGCAGATAGTTGTGCGGCGACAAAGGACAAACACTTGGTCGAGTGACGGATATTGATACCAGCACAAAGGAATGCGATTGAACATTTGTGAAGCTAGGACCCAAGACGTGTCTCTTTCTGTGACAAGGGCCTGTGTTTAGGGGCGTAGAACAGTGTCCATATTCAGCTAATACTTTGCTTTGATATCAAAGGTCCTTGGCATTCCTTGAGGCCCTGAGGGCGGAAGACCTTTATTTAAGTATATTAAGAAGCGGTGCGGGACTTTGCCCCAGGTCTCATGATCAGAGCCCTTGTGTAACTATCGTCGGGATCAAGGTTCGGCCCGTGCCTTCATGGCAACGTGTCATCCGTGTAACACTTTCACTCCTCACATGGCCAGCCGTACATGTTTGTTCAAAGCGGTTTGCTCTTTGCAGCTTAAGGGCCGCGAGTGTTGGAACATAACCAGAACCGATATACCCAAATAGCGGCAGTAAAATTCGTTGTTCGCATCATGGCCTTTTGTGAGCTGCGGGACAAAGGCGGATTGACTATTGACCTCGCAATCCAATGCCCTTGACGCATTTGACATCTTATATACGACGTGGTGGACTAGGATGAGAAATCTGCCTTTTGTTGCCTCGACTCGACAGTCCCTTTTGTTCGCTGGTTGGCCATGAACCTTGATGCCATTTATATCAAGCGGCACCAGTTGCTAAATTGCTGTCGGGACCAGCTTACAATTTCCCAGTAGATTGCGACTAGTCAAGTTCATAACAGCGATTTGGTAGTGGAAAACGATGATGTTTCGGAGGCCTTTTAGAGCCTTGATTGATATCTTTATCAATGATGGAATTGAGTTGATTCATGAAAAATCCTGCCAATTTAACCGACCCCTTTCATACCGGTCGGGGCCCTGCAGGCCCTTGGGATCCCTACGATACTCCTCATTTTTTTCGCCTTTTTGACTCACTAGTAGGACTCGAATGTTGCTGGTGTATAGAGCCCTCCGATCTGCAACGCCGAGTTCTTGTGCATCGTGGTGGGAGTTTCAAAAGCCGTTGCGCTTGGCACTACCAGCAAACTTTATCACAAGAGCATGGTTTATACGATTTGGGAAAATTTACTATATTTCTACATGCAACGTGGTTTGTTGGAGCATCTGCATTGTCACACCAGGTGAGTTGTGGGCTGGCCGATCCAGACTGCGGTTTACCAGGCGAGTTCAGCTTTTGCATTGACACCTTGACTATACAATGGTGGGAATTCAAACCATTGATGCCAAATTGCCATTGCACCAGACAATGTTGTCGATCCATGTCTCATTGCCCCATTTTTCTTGTGACGGCTGGGATGCTGGTGAGCACCGCATGCGTCACATGGCTGTCGACATTGGACAACGTCAATAGGATTGAAATCTCATACATACAGCTGCCCCTCATCGATCGACACTTCAAATGTTTGCAACAAGAACCAGCTTGCAGAGGAGCAAACGTCGATCTAACTCTGCGCCATCCTGATACCCATTCTTAAAACCCGTGTCTGCTTGCTCAGACAAGGCCCAAAAAGGTGACTGCTCCCACATACATACCAGTTGACATCAATTGATACATACACAAAGCATCAAATGCGCTTGTCCCCACTTCAAGTCTGCATTGGAGCTTTTGCTTCCGCAGCCGGGGCAACCACGGTCACGGACAATGCGGCATTCGCCTCCAACAAGACGTTTGACTTTGTCATTGCCGGCGCTGGCCTGTCCGGAATTACCGTGGCCAACAAGGTGCGTGCCATTCCACGTGTCGAGCATGCAGTGACCGAACTTGCCGGCTTAATAGCAACCGATATAGCTCAGCGGCCAAGGTCATTCCGTGCTTCTGTTGGAAGCCGGCCCCGACGGCTCATGGAATCCAGCGATATGGGATGTAGAGCGCTCAGTGTACCCAGCTGTGTTTTGCAACTGGAAGTACCCCGTTTACGACGACGCCGGGAATAAACTCAACTCCACGATTGACGCCGGCGCTTGCATCGGCGGATCAACATCCAGTGAGTCTGGCCACGCACTCGGCGCGCGGCCCAGCTAACGGGCGCACATAGTCAATGGAATGGTATGGTACAGGCCAACCAAGGCAGAGATTGATAAGCTGGAAACGCTGGGCAATCCCGGGTGGAACTGGGACAATCTCGAGCCGGTAGGCACCAGACTCATCATGGTTTCCAGAACAACGTTACGATCAGCAACTAACCCTAACCCTAACCCCAAGTACATGAAAGCAATAGAGCGCAATCACCCCCCAACAGCCGACCAAGTCGCCCAAGGGGCCGGCTATGACCCAGAAGTGCACGGATACCACGGACAAGTCAACACTTCGTTTCCTGTAAGCCGTTGATACCGGCATCCCAGAGATTCGAGTTGACTGAGCTTTGCATAGACGCCCATGCGTATTCCCAAGGCGGTACAGCTGTACAAGAAGGGCCTGCCTCTCGTGTTCACGGGGCTCGAGGTTGGAAATGACCTCTCCAGCCGCACCTCGGTTGTATCAGCGTCCACGTCCTGGACCATCTGGAACGATCCGGTGACGGGCAAACATGTACGGTCTTCGGCCGCGGACGCCCTTCTCTGGGCGCCGGACCAGCAGAGGACAACCTTGACCGTGCTTGCCAACCATACCGTCGCCAAGGTCACCTTTGACAAAGACCTCCAGGCCACTGGGGTTCTTTTTTCAAGCAGCTTGGCCAGAGACGCGGGAAAAGTTTACACTGTCAAGGCCAGAAAATCCGTCATCCTCTCCGCTGGTACATTGGCCACGCCGGCGATCCTGGAGCGCTCCGGGGTCGGAAGGGCAAGTGTCTTGTCGGCGGCCAACGTTGCACAGCTGATTGATCTGCCGGGCGTGGGTGTCAACCTCAATGTGAGTGGTGGCTGAGCTGGTCAAGATGAATGAATGCGAATAAATGGCCGTTAATGCTGTGCCCAGGACCAACCCGGGTCTACGACATATGCTCACATGTCTGAGAACCATCAGAATGACACCTCCCTGGTAGACGGTGGCAAGCTGTTTGGTCCAGAGATCTCTTTGGTCAATATTGACGAGATATGGGCTACTGGTAGGGGTCCTTTCTTTGAATCTGGTACGTCCTGTACTGACTACCGTGAGATGCGCATGGTGTCGCAAAATCTTTGACGTCGCCGGCAAATCTGGCCTCCCGGGCCGAGGAGCTCGTCCGTGCCGGCGGCGCGGTGAGCATCGCCGGCGCCGAGAGTATCCTGAATGCCACGATACAGCTCACCGTCGAAGCAAGACGCAAGTTCCCCCTATCTTGCTTGGTCAAACATGTATACTAAGCTGCTCAAGTGCCGGTTGCCGAGTTCATCGCCGAGACGTACCCGGCCGTCTTTGGCGCCCCTTTCTGGCCTCTGATGCCCCTGTCAAGAGGCCATGTACATATTCATTCTGCGGATCCATTCGAGGTCCCCGTCATTACGCCCCGGTTCCTCACGGACCAGTTTGACCAGCAGGTAGCGGTTGCAGTGGCACGACTTTCGCCAGCGCTCTGGGCTAGTACGGCGTTTGAAGGGTTTGTAGACGACGCTTACTATGACCCTGAGATTGGGCCCAACGGTACCGACGCCGAGTATCTCGCGTGGTTGAAAGGGACGGCCGGGCCTGCTAGTCACTGGATTGGGTCGACGGCCATGATGCCACGGCATCTGGGCGGCGTGGTGGACTCTCGACTACGGTACGTCCGCGTCGATCAATGCCAAAGTGACGTCGCTAACGAGTGGTAGGGTGTATGGAGCTAAGAACCTCCGCGTTGTTGATGCTGGGATCCTCCCGTTTCAACTTACCTCGCACACGATGTCGACTCTGTATGCTGTTGCTCAAAAAGCAGCCCAGCTCATCTTGGAGGACTGCAACTAGACGCGGTCTATGGAAGGGTCATGTCCGAGGCATTCTTAGCTTGCCCTTTATATTCATAAATTCATAACAGTAGTATACGAACAGCTTGGTATATTGACCTATACTAAGGGGTGAATCGTTTCGCTCATTCGTCCAGTGAAGTTACAAGCATGATACGAGTCTCGTGCAAAGCGTAAAATCTGATAACACAGTATCAGGCTGTACCAGGCTAGGACAGTAAAAGACCAGAAAAATAGACCGTCTACGCATCAAGACGCGGTAATGTCCCATACAAGAGCAGCCAAAGTTTTTTTGCAAATAGTCTCATTAGTCATTATTTTCCTGATAACACGGCCAGTTCACAAACGTAAAACACAAACAGTGCCAACCATTCTTCAAATTCCATCACCAAGGCATTATCCATCGCCGCAAGCATTACCGCATGCCTCTAGCCAACAAGAAAGGCAGCCATGCCCACGGCAAAAGCAACCACCGCCTCAGCCGGCGCCCTCACTCCGCTCCCTCCGCCCCCTCCATACGTCCCTCCCCCCGAGCTCGTCGGGCTGGCACTTGCCGAGGTAGACGTCTGCCCAGACGAGACCAACGTGCCTCCAAAGGAATTAGCAGGGTGACTCGCCGTGCTCACAGACTTGGCGGCGTTCTTGTACGCGCTCAGCGTCTGCGACGACGACGGGTTGACGACGCCCGACATGCCGTTCTTGCAGTGCTCGAGAACGGTCTGCGCGCAGTAGAAGAAGATGGGGTCCGTCGAGTTGACCATTACTTGGAACGAGTCGGTCTATTCACCAGTCAGCAGTGCGGTGGTACATGAGGCACCACATGCAGATGGGCGTACCGCCTCGCCAGACGACACTGGCATGAAGCCCGAGAAGAAGCCACCCGTTTTGGCCGGGGCGCACGGGTTGCTAAAGTCGCCCATGACGACGCTGTGGTTGAGCGGGTAGAAGTGGAAGTCGAGCGTGTCCCCGGTGCTCGCTTTGATGGTGTCGGGGGAGAAGGCGAAGGCGCCGCCCTCGCCGACGTCGACGCGGATTGTTGCGGCGGCGGCGGCGGCAGAGAGGGATAGAAGAAGCGCGGGTTGCAGGCTGGTGTACATGGTGACTGGAAGTACGTCTTACCTGCTGTGATTGTGTCACGACTCACGATGTCTGCTCCACGACGTAGACGGCGGCAGCTGGTCTTTATACTGAGCGCTGCTGATGGTGGCGACGACATCGGAAGCCTGGCTGTCACTTGAATGCATTAGCCACCGGCGCAACACGAACAGAAACCTCAAATATCACCAAAATATCTCCTTTGAAAGGAAACCAAGGGTCTAGTCCCAAGCCCCGTGGCGGGAAGCAGTCGATGGCGGCATGGGCGCTGAACGCAACATGAATGTTAATACTCGGACAGTTGATGCGCCGCCCAGTACCGTCCCATGAGCTGCCATGGAACACGCCCGATACTCGAGCCCGTGGCAGGAGAGATGTGCCGAGCGGTCCATTTCATGCTGCCGACCGGCGCCACTGGATGGCTTCAAACCTTGAGCCATCTCGACGAGGCTGGGCGCGAGTGGCTCAGCTGCTCCCGCCGACTTGGGATTTCACCCATCTCAGTAGGGCGAAAGCCAGAAATGCGTGCCGAAGTGCCGAATATGGCGTCCATGGCATGGTTGAGATGGCGGCACTGGGGAAGCAAGCAGGGCTACATGGCGATGAGCTGTGTGTAGGCGAATGGGCTTGCTGGAGGTGGTGTAATCTAAATCTGGCGTTTTGCCCTACACGAACATGACGCCAAGGCGCGGGAAGGTGTTTTTGTTTCAGACGTCAGATTGCGATGAGAGCATGGTGTTGTAAGTTGGCGTGCGTTTTTAGCCCACCAGTTTATATATGTAGTATGGTGGTGACGATTTGAGCCGCCGCGCTCGGTTGGAGACATGACGGGACGGGTATTCGGTAGTTTTGGGCTTGGAAAGAAACTATTTTGGTGAGTCGTGATTTCGTATGTGAAATTCGTACATGGAACGGCATGTTTTATTTAAAAATGAGCAAAACGTAGAGTGGACAACAAGGAAACGAGAGTATCCTCGGTCATGTATGTCGGACATGGTGATTGTGACACGAGTCTTGGTTATTTTACGATCAGCTAGAGTTTCCTGATTGTCTTGAATTGAACGTGTTTTATTTTCTGAAAAAAAGAGGCAGCAATACCGACTCACATGGATGATTATGCATCTCACTGGATCCCATGTGCAGCCAACTTCCCATCCGGGAAAGTGAGGCGCGTCGATGCCAATGATATGCAAGCTGCTCGCGCATTCTCCTTGCCGGTACGTATACCTGTCAAAAGTATGCGTTTGAAAAGGCCATTCGAGGCCAATGAGTGCCTGAGTGGCCAGTACCACAAAGTCTGGAAGCCGCCAGGTCAGAGTACGCTGAAGTATGATTTACATTTACTCCCCGAAGATGGACGTGCGGTTGCGCACATGCCAGAAGAGTGCCTGTGTCGCTGAAGAAGAGTCATCACAGAATGTTATACCTTGAGCGCTTGGGCTCGCCGCACGGCTTCATCTCAAGATATTTAATTCGTTGGCCGTCTGTCATGTGCACGGATGGGCCCTGTAAACCAGATGCACGAAGCACTTGTATTCCTTATCCCTTTGCCTCCTCGTCGCTGCATGTCTGGGGTCATAAAATAGATGCTTGTTGCTGGCTAGGATTGTCCATGCCTCCAGATTCCGTCTCAGAGATGTATTCGTCACAGCACAAGACAGATCGTTACCAACTTGGTGGTGTAAAAAATCGACAAACTTTCCATCTTTCCCTTTCCTCTACGGCTCCTACATCTTGTTCAACACAGCACCTTCAAGGGCCTAAGCAGCCCAAAGCGGGTAATTGTCTCGCACCCTGCTCTGACGTCATTGACGTCATTGAAACAGATCGCTGTTAGTACGTCTTCTCCTTCTGCACCGCGGCCTCCCTCATTTTTCTCTCCGCCCTACGATATAAAAACGGATACATCAACTCCGGGACGACGTTTAAAACCACCAAGACGATGCTCGGCCACGACACCACGTACGCCCAGTTCTGCGGCACATTCAAATAGCGCCAAAAGAAGACGGCCATGGCAGACAGGACGCCGCAAAATCTCACAACCCTGCACCTGTCAGCCCGTCACGGTGGTCTCGCCCCCAAACAGAAATTGCGGCATTTTACACGTTGTAACTCACCAGATTTCGAGCGACTGGCCCTTTGTGTGCGCGTGCTTCCACAGGTACAGCACCTCGCACCATCCGATTCCCAGCTCTAGCAGCCACCCCGTCCAATACGCCGTGACTTGCTCGCCGTCGTCGGGAAAATACAGACCCAAGAGGTAGTAGACGGCCGTCAGGGCGAGCGTGGAGAGCGCACAGCGCAGTGTCACTTTGAGGCGCGTCCCGGGCGGGCAGGTATATTTGATGGCCGTGTATACGAACCTCACGTCCAGCAGGAGCCAGACGAGGCATCCAGCGAGCTCGAGCTTGCCGCGCGCCATGACGAATGGATAGTACAGCTCGTAGGCCAGGTTGCCGAACCTAACAGAGTCTTTAAGTAAGTCACGGACTCGTGGCAGTGGCCGGAAATCAATGCACGTACAGCAGGTCGACGGGCCCGGCGAGGAACCGGTCGCGTTTGGTGCGGAGCGTGTAAAACACATAGCAGAAGCAGTAGAGCAGGGCACACAGAATGATGAGAAAGTCCTGGACGAAGAGGTAGCTCTGGGGCGGGTTCAGTTGTAAATCGGCCGCGTGGACAATGATGTGGTTGTTTTCAAGCCACGACGCCCACTCGAATGCCATGGTGCAATGGTCGCGCGGCTTTGTCCGCGACAGAGTTTCTCAGAATTCACCAAACCATGTGTTGGACACGCTCCGTGTTTCCATGTCTGATGTACAATCCTCCCGCGGCTTTTTAAACCATGGCCAGGGCTGCGGAAGGGACGGAGTTTTGTGGAACGTGACATGTAAGCTGCATGCGGTCAGCCCCAGCACAGCCCCGGATATTCGGGGAATAGCCCAGTCTATTCTTCTTTATTGTAGTAGTAATACATTATTAGTAAATGGTCATCCGTGCCTGGTGTGGCAGTTCTTCTAGTCTTTGTGGAAAGCCGCCTCTATATTTTCAGCGCAAGCCTCCCCCTCGACAACCAGAATCGCAAAACAATCAGCAAAACACCAGAGCACGTCATGGTGCATCCTCCATATACCCACACCGAGTTCCAGTGCAGGTCGCTCCGGTCAGTGCCTAGAATACCACCGCCTCCGGGTCCGCCGGCGAGAACGCCAAACCCAAACGCGGCAAACCCCATGCCGATACGGGTGCCGAGCTTGCTCTTGTCCTCGGTCAGTCTGACAAAGCAAACGCCCGGTATGGCGATGAAGACGCCCGAGAAGAAGCCATAGAGAACGACAATGGCAATCATGCCGCCGAGACTCTTGACCGCGATGAGGCAAAACGTCAAGACGCCGCAAATAATGGCCGCCGGGCCAAACACTTTTCACTGCTGTTAGCTTGTAAATCCTTGCGGCCAAGGAAAAGGCGTCCTCTCTTACAGTTAAACGGGCCCGTCTTGTCAGACACGGCGTTCGGCAGTATTCTGCCAAACATGGACACGGCGTTAAGTATCGGAATCAGATAAAACGACATCTCCGACGACGCAATGCCCGTAGCGGCACTAAAGTACGAAACATAGAACAAGACGACGTAAAAGCCCACAAATCCAACCAACGTGCTCACCACAAAAAACACATACGGCCCATCAGTAAACGCAGACCGGTCCAGCACGGCCCTCGCCCGGAGCGGCTTGACACGCATCTCAGCAAAGTACAGCGGGACCACCAGCGTCGCCAGCGCAATAAAGCCAATCGTCCTCACGGTCCAGCCGAAGCCGACGCCGTCAATCAGCCTATAAAACACAATGGGGTAGACGACGCCGCCGAGCGAGGAGCCCGAGGCGGCGATGCCCACGGCCAGCCCGATCCGCGTGCTAAAGTAAGTCGGGAGGAGGGCGAGCGACGGCACGAAGAGGCAGCCGGCGCCGATGCCGATGCAGAAGCCCTGCGCGAGGAGGGCCTGCCAGTAGGTGCGGCAGAGGCTGAGCATCATGAAGCCGAGGACGAGGAGGGACGAGCCGGAGAACAGGAGCAGCTGGAGGTGGCCGCGGTCGTAGACGGGGCCGGAGACGAGGCCGACGATGAGGACGCAGTAGGCTTGGATGGAGCCGATCCAGGAAATGTTGGATGACGACTCGTGGAAGAGGGTGCCGCCTTCGTAGTAGGTCTGGAAGATGCCGAAGGTGTTGAGGACCCCCCATGTGTTGAAGAAGATGCTGAAGGCGGCGGCGACTTGCATCCATGCCCAGTAGCCGCCGTTGGGGGGTGGCGAGTCGGCGGGCGGCGAGGCATGGGCGGGACGGGGGTCGCCATCGACGGCCTTTTGTTCGATGTCGCCTTGCGGATGATCGTGTGTGTTTGAGTCTAGAGGGAGTGAGGAGGGCGCGTCGAGCTGGTCGGGGACGGGGGGCGAACGGGAGGGCAGCTCACGCCCGGGTGGCATTGTCGCGGCTCAATGCAGTGTTGACAATGGAAAACGGGAGCCCTGTGTTGTCGTCGTCGCATGGGGGTTTTAAGATCAATCGATGGTGCATCTGATTATAAACTTGTGAGAGGTTGCATGTGTCTGGTGCATCGGATTTAACAAGTCGCGAGTAAGCCCGAGCGCCAGGCGGGAGGCGGGAGAAGGCTTAGCGCCAGCGCTAGAGTGTCAGGTCCAGGCATCGCACTTGCCGGGCTTATTCGATTGCCGGTCGACTGGCCTTTTTTTCGGGTTCAATCAAACATTGAACATTGAATGCTTTCCAATGTGATCTGAGTGTGTTGTGTGTCCATCCGACACGGGCTGCCCCTGGCGGTACCACGGACTCACCAGTCGGATCGGAGCCGGCGCCGGGTGACGGTGCTTGGCATGACTTTGACCAGCCAGGCGTTCATGGTGCTCGGCCAATGAGCTGTGCCGAATTGGATTTGGTGTCGGATTTGCGGTGAATCTTGCATTACATCCGTGTGCGTGCTTGTGCTACCAGACCAGACGTTATTAATGCGAATGGCGTCACTGACAATCTGCCTTCGTTAGCTAGACTGGGGGCCGGACCGGTCATGACTGTTTCCATGCAATGCGCCGATATTGAAACCTCGGCTCTCTTGTGAATTGGCGCTCGGGCCGGACCTTGGCCGCTGCAGTTGTACCCGACGGCTGACATGGCTGGGATCAATTGATATATTGCGCCAGGCCCTTGCCGTAAAACGCTTTGCCCCGAATGTGGCACTCGGTTTCAGATCCACGCGACGGGACACCCTTGCGTCGATGCAGTTTCCGAGCATCGTCGGCCGAGCCTTTTCACGGCTCTGCTGAAGTATTCCATCTTCATATCGACTCTGCATCGGTATTATATCGCGCAAATGCATCTGGTAGCGCAGCCGTTGGTATGACTCAGCACACGTTGCGATGTTCTCCCAGTCATCATAGTCTTTCAATGACGGAACACAGTAGCATCCGGAAGCGTCTGGTATTTCCACCATTCAGCGACGGCACGCTGCCCAAAAGGCGCTGAGCACATTGCGCAGGCCACCCAGCACTTTTTTCATCGTCCGAACAGCGTCCAAGGCTATGAAAAAGCTCTTGCGTGACGAGCAGGCTTCACGGCGTCGTCGTATCGTCGCATGAGGAAATGACAAGGCGTGTGTCATAATCTTTGTAGATGATTACAACACGCCTGTATCTGAAGTCGACGCCGTCCATGAGTGAAGCTACCGACTCTTTGTACCTTGTCCCCATCCAGAACGCGGCAATGAGCCAACTCACTGTCCCTCTGACGAGTTCAGCGCAAGGGCCATGATTGAAACGGTAGTAGATTTGGGTGTAGGTGCTGTCTGGAATGTCACCACGATACCCGTGTCTGTAGTTTGAACAAAAGTCTCTCCGCAAATGGTCGTTGGGAGAGTTCGGTAGGATAACTATAGTTGATGGCCAAGCAGCCGTCTTTTTGCATGTGATATCTCTGGTGGATGGTAGTAATTGCCAAAGGAGCACAAAATATTAGGGGGGCTCGTGAATGAAAGAGCCTACTCTTCGTACTTTGTGTCCGAAACGTCAGGGAAAAAGGAGAATGCTTTTGAAGGAAACGGGGATATTCTGTCTGTGCTTAATTTGGACTTGCTTCACCCACAATAACGACCGGACATTTTGCGCAAAGTGACGCTGGGAGTTGACAGCATCCGCAGTGGTTTCGTACACAAGACACCGGAATCGTCTGCGAGTTTTTTTCACAAGTCCCCCATCATCTTTTCAAGTGTGTATTTGCAGACGCCGTTTGTGACGCTGGATAAAAGGTCGACAAATGTGACAAGGGCTCAGAAAGAGGGCTTGGAGCAATAAAGGCTCAATTCAATAATAATCTCAAAGGGTCTCTAAGGTCTCGAGTTGCTACGAGAAAGGAAGAGAGGGGTGACCGCCTTATATACATGAAAGGAACGCCCGGGCCTAGGGTCCTTGCCCGGGCACGTGTTCCAGCTGTGTACCCAACAAGTCCTGTATCGGCGAAGCCCCTTTGTTGGGCTTTACGATCTGTTGGGCCTTTTCCGTGTAACAACAAAGCAACCTGTGTTTGTCAGGTGTGTCATGTCTATGCCTCCCTGAATCAGCCCCGTGCGTGCCGGTCCTTGTGGGATCACCTGCCAAAGTAACAAAGAGTCTCCCCCTGCAGAAATTACGCTGAAAGCGGCCCGTTCCAGCACGGCCCGGGGGTTTGGAAGTCAAAGGCCCTTTGTCTGTGCGTGACTGCTGGCGGAGATGCATCGGCCAACGACGGTACATGGCAGTGAGGAATCTCAAGCAGTTCCGCATCAGTTGAATGCAATCCAGTATCGGCACGGTTGTTGGCTAACTTGCAAGTGTCGTTGTTTTGACCTTGTTCAGCGTGTTCAGGGTCTTGGTTTGCAACGCCAGACTGATGTAGTGACTGGCATCAAGACCGAACACTTCACCCAGAGGACAAAGACGCTTTTCTTACAGCATGTAGAACAATAAATGTTCTTTTCAAGTTCACGTATTCAAGTGTTTCTACTACACAATGCACAGGCACTGGCTGGTGTATAAATTCAAGCGTAATCCCACTCTCTGCTCCTGGAAACCGTTCAACCATTTCCAACTTTTTCTTCTCCCGGAACTTATTCCGCCTTTTTCAACTTCCTCTTCTCCAAAAAACGATCCATACTTCAAAACTCTCTCTTCTCCCAGAAAATGGCCACCAGTTTCCTGATGCGACTGGTTTTTGCGGAAGGAGAAATGGAGTCCTACGACGTTCTGTCACAAGACCAAACGAAGTGTAAATCGATATATCAGTCCTACAAATCAGCTAAATACAAGATCGACGCCAAGGAGACGGGTACGATTATTGATGGCGCCCTTATCTCCCAGCGCCTACAAAGTGCGACCCAACTACTCATGATCACTGCCAAAATGGGCGATTACTGTGGAATTTCATGGGTTCTGGATGATTTGCATAATTCTTTTCTGCTCAAATGCTACCTCGCAACAGAAGAGTTGGGTCCAGTCATGGCGGCCATAGAAAATGGTCATACCAACACAGTGAAGCTTTTCTTGCTCTTGTCATCTTGGAGCGTTACCGAGGAGATGGTGACGACAGCCCGCCTCTCTATGCGGCAGGAAACGATTGACTTTCTGGTCGACTGGAAGGAACGGCCCAGGGTGTTGGAGGATGCAGACAGAACTAGGATTCGAGCAGGATGGAATTACTGGCGGCTCGGCATGAGTTTTCGAGACGGCTTGGGCTGGAGGGACGATGCAGCCTGAGCGTCACTACGGACCGGGGAGCTTGCCGATATCTCAAAAGCTGCCGTCAACTCTTATTCAAACGCTATGGGGTTTACCTATTAGCCTTACGGACTACTGTGTGTTTTTCATCGACATCTTGAGTTATTTGACTCTATTGCCCTCGCTCCCACTGTTTGCCGTCTTGTTTTTTTTTTTTCTCTTTTTTTTTGCAATTTTGCAATTTTTGCAATTTTCCTTTTGTCGCAGAGGACAGTTTGTCATGCCAGCAAGTTTGGATTTCAGAAGGCAACCGCAAATAACATGCTCTTTACTAAGTAAGGCATTGGCGGAAAAGTCTAACGCAAATCATCAGATAGTACTTCTTTACTAGTGGACCAGAATAAATGTGTGTTTTTATTAAATAAAATACGTTTCTTACACCATCTTTCTTTTACGTTGATCCTAAGAAAAAAAAGTTAAAAAAAGTAGAGCAATTTTCTCTATGCTTCTTTGAATGAGTGCTGTCCAACTCATTCTGTAAAAGTAAACGAGTCTGTTCTCACACGTTGACAGAGAAAACTGAAAACCACTTGGGCTCTTGTGGAATTACCTACTACAACTACGTGTGAATAAACTTCCGTACGTCGTGAGCTGCGGGAGCGCTGAGTCCTATTGCAGAAGAGTTCGTCGGGAGAGGTGAATCTAGGTGAATTATCGTCCAGGTCGCTTACCATATCGCGCTAGCCCAAATTCAAAAAAAAAAAAAAAAAAACTCATAAATTCGTTCGTGAATGCTTTCAATTCGAGTTGGTGTATCATGCAAGATGCCAGCATGGATGCACCCGCCATGGTACCAAATGTATCCCCGGACAGGGACCGTGCCGCTTCTCTAAAGATGAGCAAGATTGCTTTATACTATTTGACTGCGTCATAGTAATAATAGAGGGGTTATAGATGTCCCCAGGAAAGATCGTGTTGACACAAACACGAGGTGCATGTATGTTACCCAGAGGGAAGCAGACGGTAAGCAGGCTTCAAGGCCAGTAAAAAAGACGGAAATCAGCGACGCATCGGATCGTGCCAACTCGTGAGCGAGCCTGCCTGATACTAAGGATATCTTGAAGCATTGTTTAAAAAGATTGAGTGCTAATCTCATAAACCAACGTCAATTTCCTGCGTTCTGTGAACGGGCAGCATGCGGAACGCACAAGCCAAAGACAGTCTCGCCTGCAGTTCGAGATATTCACACCAGAATTATGTCATGGATGTTGGCGCGGCCGTTTTCTATTCCGGGCACGTCGGTATGATTCGGCACACGTTGCGATATTCTCCCAGTCATCATAGTCTTTTAATGTTGGAACACAGTAGCATCCAGCAAACGTCGGTCAAGTATTTCCATCATTTAGCGATGCCATGTTGCCCATGGAAAGCGCCGAGTAGATTGCTCTTGTCACCAGCACTTTTTCTATAGCGGTCGTCGTCGCATAAGGAAATAGCAATAACGCGCTTGCCGAATCGATCCCGCCATCGGAAGGCTTCGCACGTCGGTCGCCCAAATTACCACCTCGGCTCGACTTCATCCGACGCAATGATGAGGAAGTCGCGGTCGTCGTTGGTCCACCCAAACGTCGGGGAAGAGAGCCATCACGTAGCGACGATCGAGCGTGACGAGGGCTCGACACAAGGGCTCGGAGCGAAATGGGTCGATTCAAAGATGATCTCGTAGGATGTCAAAGGTCCTTGGTTTTCCAGGAGGGAGGAGGGGGCGGGTGACCACTTTGTATACATGAAAGGAATTGGTGCTCAGGGTTTCCACCGGGCCATGTGTTCCGACCAGTGTAATCGCAAGGTCTGGTCTTGGGCATGTCCCTTTGTTGGGTTTCATTGTTGTTGGGCTCTAACCGTGTAACATGCAGGCTCACCCGGGGAGCCGTGAGTGTGCATCAGTTTCTGCAATCTGTCTCAGCTGCATGCGTCTGCCGGCCCTTGCTTTAACGGAGGTTGCATATCTCAACCCACCAGACACGTTTGCAACGTGGCGCAGGGAGATCACTGCGTCCGCAGTGGTTTGTACAAAACATCAGAATCTTGTGTGGGTTTTTTGTTCACAAGTCCCCCGTCATCTCTCCCCCATCATCTTTTTATCAAGTGGCTATTTGCACACCCCATTTGTGACACTCGATACAAAGTCAACAAGGCAACCTATGTCTATCAGATGTTCCATATCTATGCCTAACTGAATCAGCCCCCTGTGCGACGGGTCCTTGTGGAAATACTAAGAAATCCAGCCAACTGTCGTCTCGTACAGAAAACATGTTGGGTTCGGCCCGTTCCAGCACGGTCCCCGGGGGGGGGGGCTAGAATCAAAGACCCTTTGTCTGTGCGTGACTGCTGGCGGAGACGCATAAGTGATGTGTCAATAATGCGAAGATTCTGAGGCAGTCCCGACGCAGGTGATGGCGGGCCGTTGGCTAACTTGTCGTTCTTTTGTCCTTGTTCAACGTGTGACGGACTCGTGTTGATGGTTCTGGCTTACGACACAAGACAATGCAGTGGCATCAAGACCTGAACACTTCACAATCAGGCAAAACCGGGTTTCCTACAGCATGTAGAATAACGGATACTCTTATTAAGATTATGCGTTAAACGATATTCATTACACAATACAAGAGCGCTGGTTGGCATATAAATTTACCTACAATCCCATTTTCTTCTCATGGAAAACCTTCAACCACTGCCAACTCCAAGTTTTTCTTCTCTCAGAGAGCCGCCAACAATCTCAAACTCTTCTTCCTTTTACAAAAACGACAAAAAAACCACCAACTTCCTCTTTTTCCAGAAAATAGTCTGCAGTTAGCAGCTTTTTCTTCTCCCAGAAAGCCGCCAGCAATTTCAACTCTTCTTCTCGAAAAGCCGATTAAAAACGACCAACTTTTTCTTTTTCCAAAAGAAACATTCCGCGATTTCCAACTACAAGAGCTTTCTTCTACACGCCCGAGAACATATATAATGTCCGACCAAAGGACGTTGCAAGGACGATTCGACCAAAGGACGTTGCAAGGACGATTCGACCAAAGGACGTTGCAAGGACGATTCGACCAAAGGACGTTGCAAGGACGACCTGATTTGAGAGACAAAATTTATGACGCGGCATGGAAACTATATGAAGCACAGATGCTTCACTGTGCGGCTGTGAGCGAATATCTCATGTGGGCTGCCGAAACCAACAATCTTGATGAAACTGAAGAATGTCTGAAGGAGGTTGAAACTCAGAAAAACACTGATGTATTCGTTGCATATCATGATGTGCGGCCAGTTGTGATGGCCGCAGCTCGTGGAAATATCCGCCTAGTGGGGAAGATCTTAGGCCGGACGGGTTGGGAAATTACTCCTGCTATGTATATGGCAGCTGAGGATGGTGTGAGGGGGATTCGAATGGCTGGAGATCTAGATAGGGTGCGAGAGTTGCAGGACTCCCATCGCAGGACGGGTCTCCCGCTAGGAACATGGCTTAGATCTTTCGGGCAGAGATGGGAAATTTAATCAGAACACCATTACCGACAAGGGAGCTGACCGCCACCTTCGCCTGTCTCAAAAGCTACCGTCAACCCTTATTCAACGCCATGGGTGTTATCAATCGGCCTTGCGAACCACTGGGTTTTTTTCTATCCACGTCTTCAGCTATTGCACTTCATCACCTGCACTCCAACAGATTGTCATCTTTTGTTCACAATTTTTCTTTTCTCGCAGAGGGCAGTTTGCCATGTCATCGGGTTTGGATTCAGGGGGCAACTACAAGCGACATGCTCTCCACTAGGAGCAGGGCATGGGGGGAATAATGTGACGGAAATCATCGAAGACTACTTGGAAGTGGTGGCCCCGGATCAATTTTTGTTTCTATTCAATTGAACATCTTTCGCACACAATGTCTCTTCATCTACCGTTGATCCTAATAATCATAAGCTAAAGAAGTGAAGCGATGTCTCTGTGCGTTTTCGAGCAAATGCTGTCCATCGAGTTGTCATGTAAAAGTGAACGGGCCTTGTCCCACACACACGTCGCCTGAAAGAAATCCCACACGGTTAAAATACAACAAAGGCGTCTGTTGGGCCAACAAAGGCTGCAGGACAACAAAGAAGTAATCACGAGACCCCATGTCGGACCCTGAGCCAGGGTCGTCTCGGGCCTCTTTGAAACTCGTGGGGCCTTGATGCCTCAAAAAATGATTGATCAGATTGAATTGAATCATTACGTTTTAAGCCCAGTATTCCTGTCCTTGCCACGGAAAACTGAAAATACTGAGGCCCTGGTAGGATTACGTGTTCCAGCTAAATGTGAATAAAGATTGATAAACAAAGATGGGCAAGATTTTTTTGTGCCAATAGGCTGCAGCAGATAATAATAGAGGCCCGTAGTCGTCGTGTCTTTGGCACAAAGCACAATGACGGCATTTGAATGACTTGAAACTCAACATGGTAATTCTCTTTATGACGAAGGGGCGCTTACGGAATTCAATCCAGGACCCCAATCTACGGCCTTTGTATGTACATGATATTCTGGGCGCCTGTAACTTGACCTATGTGACTGAGGCATCTGGTCATAGCTGCCTGGGGCTTTCATACTTGAAACCCTAACAAGGCCTCCTGTCCGTCTTGTGGCCCGTCACTGTCACACGGAAAGGGCCCAACAAAGGGGCCTCGCCGATAAAGGCCTTGTTGGTTACACAGCTTGAACACGTGCCCGGGCAAGAGCTCTAGGCCCGGGCGTTCCATTCATGTATATAAGGCGGTCACCCTTCTCTTCCTCTCTCGTAGCAACTCAAGACCTCAGAGACCCTTCGAGATTATTATTGAATTGAGCCCTTTTGCTCCAAGCCTTCCATGACGAACCCTTGTCACAGTCACGACGCATCCTTTGTGCAAATGCAGCCGGTCCGCAAGCTTGTGACAGAAGCAGGTAGAAAACAAGCTTCCAGTCCAGTAAGTAAGACGGAAATCAGCGGCGCACCTGGCCGTGTTGACCGATGAACGGACCTGCCTCATACTGGAGATGTCTGGGAATTATTCCGGAAAGTTTGGGGCCATCCTGTGAATGGCAGCATGCGGAATAAACCAGCCAAAGACAGTCTGGCCTACAGTTGGCGATATCCACATCAGCATTATATCATGCATGTCGCAAACAACAGCTCACCTGCAATGCAATGAAATTTGACGCGCCTTGAGACGCGTCCCCGGGTGAGGCCGTAGAGTCTAGACGCAAAGCCATGCCGCTCTCCCAACCGTCTAGGCGCTCGAGCGAGAAGCCACAAGATTCGTCATCGTCTACAGCGGGTCACCAACAAGGCGCCCGTCATGGTGGGCAACTGGTTCTGGGCGGAGGAAATGCCCCCAAAGATGCGACGACTGCATCCTTTCCCCATGCACCGGGTCGGGCCGGACCTACAAGTCGGGGAATCCCCAGAATTGTGGATCACGATCCCGAGTCGGCCTCGGCTCAGAGTGGAGATTGAGTCGGTCCCACCGGACTTGTTTGTTGACGGTCCCGTCAAGTTCCAACGTCTGTTCCATCAAGCATGCATGTGCGGTGCTGACCCTGCTGGGTATGAGGCTCTTTTTTCACATCAAGGCTCCATGTGATGCACGGCATAAACAACCAGTGGATACGGTCGCAAAACGTCGAGAGCTCACTGCATGGACAACCAAGCGAATCCGTAAGCAAGACGGATTGCCTGCTGCCTGTGGCACCAGAAATAGAACTCCAGAGCCCCTGCGGTATGGGGATATTGGTAAGACGCACGAGTGAGTGTGGAACGGCTTTAAATAAACATTGAAAACTAACACTCACGTCGATGCACTGTGACCTGCATTTCTTGTTGCCATGCTACTCCCACGCGTTGCCCCGGAACAAGGCATCCAATGCGACACTCTCGTCAGGCCCCAGCGCCATGCAGGTCACACCGGGCGCGACAATCCCAGGCACAGTCCCCATGGACTCAGGGGTCATCGTTTAATCGTAAACGAGCACTCGTGCTTGGCTTCGTGTTCCATTTGCCAACTCAGGCACACACCGGCGCTGCATGAAACCTCGCTGCCTGCCCTGTTTCAATTTGCTTTTTCTCGTCGGCTTTGGAGGGTGGTCTGCGCAGTGAGACGGCGCCTGCAAAGCATCAGCTGAAATCCAACTTGTCCGACCGTGAGGTGCGCCTGGTTGTCAATGTTGGTCAGGGCCAACAAACGTCAGGGGTGCCAGAACGGATACAACCCCAAGCCAAGGCACTACGTTTCACACGTGGGTGCATGGTAAGAGCGCCATCCGGTACTACGTGCTCGGCCACGATGATCAACAAAGGGCTGCATCCAAAGACAGGGCTACCATGTCGTGCCTATTGTGATTCGGCTTCTCCCGTGGCGGGACGGCCTCGCGTTTCAGCACGACGGACCAGACAGGACGATCCGGCCTCGACACTGCCGTAATAATTTTTTCGTTGGGCCCACCTCATGCGTTGGAGCACGTTCAGACCAGTCAAGATGCAGATGTCCTAAAATTAACAGCTCAGCCTTGCTTGTCGTCAACTGTTCCGCCGGGCGCGCCACGTATGAATGCTGCATGTCTGCGGGAGAAGGCATCTAGAATCTGTCAAACGAAATTTTATGGCCCGTCGGCCCCGCAATTGAACGCGGAGACTGTTTTAAGCAACTGGTGGCCGGTATCTGCACCAAACAGGGCTGGTTGTGCATCGGGGGGCGGCATGGCATGATGCAGCACCAATGCTGGAATGGGAGATCACGCCCGTTCTTGCCTATGATTCAACTGCAAGTACAACGAATAAACAGGAATATTGCATTTTCTTTAGCCTACTCCAATAATCATACATGCCGTACCTCCATTGCCAATCCCATGCCCGTATCGCCTACTCAAACTGCTTCTTCACAAGTCTCTCGCTGATGGGCATCTCGCTCTCTCGGTTTTCGTACACAAAGTACCCCAGAGACGCCAGGGTTGTTTCTGGAACTTGGTCCAACGAGTAGGATTGATTCGAGCTTGCCCTGTAGAAGTGTATGAGACACCTTGTTGCCATTTGAGAGGCATGGCCTGAACAGGGGAATGCAAATGAGGAAAGAAAATGTAGGAGTATGCGAGGTATAGGATAGACATTAAAAAATAATTCAGCCATTAGGTTGAAGTGTCAAGGACGCACTGAAACTTCCAAGAGAGCAAGCATGCCGAGCCCGACCAGCCGATCGTACCATATAACATGGTATAGCAGGGAGAAAGGACTCTCAAATATTCGAGGATGTAGAAGAATAATGTTTTTCAGGAGTCACTTACATGTAATATGTAGTTTCATGCACCTCCTGACTGGTCTCAACAACAGCAGACGAAACAGACTGGTGCGGCATACTGTAATATAGATTTATCGAGTAGATTTGCAAAAGTATAGGTTGAGAATTCTCTTGTCGTACAGATAATGAAATTAGAGCGAGATATTTTGAAAAGAAGACGCCCTTTAGCTTCCTGGGTCGGAACGACTATTTATCATCTCGCCAAAAGCCCATCGCCGAATCCATAATTCATCTCCTCCTACCATCACGGCCGTCAGAATGGAACCGCATATGGGCAGGTTGGCCTGCAATCCCGGCCCAGCCCATGCGGCATCATATGCAGAGAAAAGGGGGCCGTTGTGAAAACAGGAGCCTAAAAGACGAAAAGAAACATGTTTGCTCACCCAATCCGTGTTGTAGTCGAGCCTTCATGCAAGGCGCCTAGCAAACATGGCTGCCTCGAGGTCTTGCATCTCGAACGAAAAGGGGACCGAGGTCTGTGGAATGTGGCTGCCTATACGCCATGCTCAAACATGGGAAAGAGAGATGCCATTTTTGGATGGCGTGTCCGGTACTGCATTGTGTTGCATAAGTCCGAAACGCGCTTCCATTGTCGCCCTTGAGCCTTGTATGCGTCGTCATTCCGGGAGCCCGGTTTGGTGGTGTGGGAATGCACGGCACTCCGCACGCACAAAGAGTCCTCTTTGCGTCAGCTGCATCTTTGTTCGGATCGACTGCGTCTCTTGAAGTTGCTTCAATATGCCAGGCTAGGTAGTACAGGTACGACGCCTCGCGAGAGGGGGAAGCAGGGCTGAGAAGTTGGATATCCGTACTGAAAAGCCAGCGAGGCCATCGCCTCGTCCGGCTGAGTTCTCCGCAGCAGTAGAAATGGTACTCTGCATACCCCTCGTTCTCGTAAGCCTAGAAAGACCAACATCAGGCTCTGGTCAGGTACGGCTCAAAACAATGACGCCTTGCCGTCCCGTGATGTAGTGCTCATGCGGCCTCGTTACATCTCCAAGTTGGCCCCTCAAATAAATCACTCTTACCAACGCCCCCCGCTCTTACTTCCTCTTTTTACCCTTCCCCATCATCGACACGTTTTGTGTTGGCACACGTGTCAGCAAGGTAGGCTGGGCCTGACTTCCCGGAAGTGTGAAACACGACAACAGCAGAGTCACAGGCGTTAATTCCTCGGTTGGCTGACGAGGATTCACGCAGATTGGGTGCCTGGAGGTGTGGCAAGCCATCTAAGATGGTATCGAGCAGCAAGGAGTGTGGCAGCAGGTAATTTGCAGCATCTCCAATATTTATAGCCAGGCACTTTCCCACGACCCCCTGGCGTCCTCGGTCGCCGGCACTAGTAGCCGGAGTTCCATGAAGTATTCAATGTTCCTAGTTCAACTTCCTACCCTAGGCTCGGTATGCGTCCTGGACTGATAATACAAGACGACGGCCCTTGCGTGCAATTCGTGGCGGGCGTCATGACCCGGATGCCAGCTTCTTGGCTGACGCCGCTGTGGCGCGTCGGACTGCAAATCAGATAGAAAATTTTCCATACGTATCCAGCCGTAAGCGGCACATCAAGCACCCCTTACGTATGCTTGTTCATTCATGACTAAGTCTCAAGTTCCACGACATTGAGTTGCGTCACCCCGCACAACGGCGTGTTGGCCTCGGAAGGATAAATTGCTGCGTTTCCCCCAAACGATTCGTCCTAAAACTCCAGTCTCTTCTCCACCAGAAACCTCACGTGGTAAATCATAGCTTCCTGTGCAATAATTTACCTTGGAGCAAACCATGATTCCCACCGCATTCATCGTTCTCTGCCTTCTCAGCCTCTTTGCCGAGGCAAGCCCGGTTTCCCGCGGCGAATCTCCCGTAGACTCTGCGGTGGTTGTATTCGCTATTCTTCAGGATAGTCCCATTCATCACGGACTATTCGCAGCCAACGGAAGCGCCATCTGGATTGGAAAGGATACGGCCTCCTACTGCCCACCAGTTGTAGAGGAGCGGGGAGAATGCCCCAAGGGTAAAGACACAAGTTTTTGGGTAAATGACCGGTGTGGAATGGTAAGAGCTACCTCATACGTGTTTTTGCGCTCGTGGACTTATGAAGTCAAACATAGAATGTTGTTGTCCCTGGTGGCCAGCAAGCCTACGTCGCCCCTGACGGGAGAATCTCGTACACTGCGCCTCACTCCGCTTACATACCTCCGGGGTCAATCACAACGGGCTTCCACCTGCTCCCAACGGAGTTTGACGGCTTCTGGGAATTTGTAATCGATTCGCACGAGTTGTTGGCATGCCCTGAGACACCGGGGCAGGGACCGTGGCAAGTCATTGTTGCAGATGAGAATTCGAGCGTGCCGGGCCGCGATCTTACGGATTGCCTGAAATTCGAAGCATTTGCAAAAGCGGTCAAGGATCCGGTATGGGAGTATCTTTCGACACTTGGTCCTGAGTCTATTGTAGTACAAGAGTACTTGTAACCTCGGCAGAGTGTGCCAGATGGACAAGTCAACAGGACGGAGAAACTATGAGGCCATGACTACGAGGTTGCAAATGATATCAGTGGCTCAATATGGGCCCAAGTTTGGCAAATTTATTTCTTATATATAACCTTCGTAATGGGGTAAAACTAGCAGACAGTGCTTATTTTTAAGCTAGTTTTTTTTTATGCTTTGGAATCATGGATTGCCGACGAGTCGACCCCGTTGACATGAGTATGTGCGGCCAATTCAAGTTTTTAGAGTGAATCACTTACAAAAAATGCATTTTACTTGTATATAATAGCAATTGCTATCATGTGATAGCCTTTACCGGCGCTCCATGATGAATCATCGATCCACCAGTTTCTGACGCATCATGATGCGTGTATTTGCGGTGCATGACGTCAACGGTAGTATGTAATATTTCTCTGGTTTAGGTACGGCCAGAACATAGTGTTGGCTTTATCAGGCCCTACTTTAACGAAGTGCTTGCACCAGTACTTAGATGGGTCATAAAAATAACTTTATACATGCTCATTTCAGCAAATAAAGATGCAGCCTGCATAATAAATACAATTATCACGCAATAGAGTTCTAGCGTGTTGCGCATTTTTTGAAGATACATGTATCTCAAATTAATCTCAAGCGGGCAGAAACCGCAATGCATTTTCAGGGTCTTTGCTTCGCAGTGCTTCAATATTCGGCTCAGCCCTTGTAATAGTGCTATTATTATTAAAAGCTATTCAGGGTATAACCGTAAGGATTTATAGGCAAGAAGATTGTGATATACTTCTCTACTCATGTATTATTTTGCTAAAAAGGACACTATTCTGTGATAGTTGGAAGGACGCGGAAAATAAATTCGTGGTAAAACCTGCTGGTCCAGATTAGCTAACCTAGTTACCAGGAACGAGAAAGGAAATATTCTGCCGTTTCCACGACTATATATAATATTCGTCGCTTTTTAGAGTGACTCCTAATTCTAGATAGTTATACTAGCATATTAAGTTTCAAAGGCATAATATAAAAACATGTAAATATAAAGGCGGCTGTTTGCCTAGTATCCCGCCCGGGATGTGGTGCTTCACTCCGGCAACTCTACTAGACTTATTTGTCTCACCAGACACTTTGGTGCCAGGCCTTTATTAACGTAAAGTTAAAAGTCCCAGAAGGACAGAAAGGGCATAGTATTGTCGGCGGTAGAAGCACCTAGCCCTTGTCCTGACTAGATTACATCTTAGGCTACCCTAAACCTTGTCAATAGAATCAATATTAAATACAATATTCCATGATTCTTGTGAACAACCCCTTTATTCAACTCGCACTCGACCATGGTCGTCCTTTTGCACTGCCACATTGAGAAGAGGCAGCCCCAATATTGGCACCGCAGCGCAGGTCGAACCCGGACCAGCCTCGGCATACCCCCAGGTTACTCATCATCCCCGAAACCATCGTTGGGTCAGAACAGTATGTGTCCAAGGCCGAGGCTGATGATTTGTGATCATGTCTGTGTTACATCGCTCGCTCAAGATAGACTTAAGGAAAGTGTCATGGATCCTTGCGTTGCGCGGATTTTGGTGACTGAAATCTATTTAAAGTCCCCGTTTCCCAAATGTCTGTTGCACATCTCTCCCTAGCTTGAGAACAACACCCATCATTGTTAAGAACCTCAACCTTGTCGCAACTCAACCTCTTATCATGCCTCTTTGGAAGATCTACCATAGCGCAGACGCGTTCACCACCCAAGAAGAAAAGGATGCTGTTGCCCGTGGTGCAACCGAGTTCTATGTTTCCAAAGGCCTTCCCTCATTTTACGTCCACGTCATCTTCTTCCCCATTGCCACGGAAAACAAATTCACAGGCGGCACGCCACAATCCCGCTTTGTCATCATTGAACTTGCGCACATTGCAAGAAATTGGGACGGCGACCAAAAAAGAGCGACGGTAATCAAGGATAGCATCGATCGCGTCATGCGACCATTTACAATTGACAAGGGAATCCATCTCGAGTACGCAGTCCTTGAGGGGCCGGCGGCTTTATGGAGAATCGACGGGATTGACCCGCCGGAAGCATTTGGGCCAGATGAGCAGGAGCAAGCCGAGGCGAACCGAAAGATTCTGCATGACAAGTATGGTGCCTAAGACTGCGTGGCTTTGTGCCAAAACCACCCACCGATGGGGGTGAAATAGGGAACGGGGTGGAATGGTTGGCAAGGCTCTATGGAAGACAGAATGAGCAATGCTCTGGCAGGACTGTCCTTTATATAGCTCTAAAAATGGTACTATTTTGTCCCACGAGTATGGTAGACTGTGCCCCAGTCCGGTGATTCATCGCATTGTGCGGTTTCTAAACTGTATCCTTTTATGACACTTCTTGTTTTATGAGGCAGGATAATGTCCCTCCATTTATATATGTTTTGACATTAATAGGAAATTCGCAGAAGAAGCTCGCGTGTAAGCTTTAGCGGCTTTGAGCGGCGCGAAATATGGCTCTTATAAACACAAGAGCGGGCCTTTTTTGCTTTGAGGATTAAACGTCGACTAATTAAGCCGCCTTGAGGTATAATGCTAAGCGATAAATGCATCGTAAATAATTTCACCTTTCACCAAGACACGGTAATTTCTGTGCCTGGAAGGCTATTTCTGAGATCCCCCACAGTCCGCAGCAAGACTCTCGCTTCTCTTTCCGAGGTGAAGTAAGTATCCAAATCCCGGACCCGGTGATTGTCGCAAACAAAGGTATTGGGAATACAGTAGCAGGCATCTGAGCTTAGAGCCGGCTTATTGCGAGATGCTGACATCCAGTACTCTTCTGCCAGCACCACGGCCTCACAAAGTTTCACAGTCAGTTTGCTATTCCAAAGGCCATCACTGCGTGGCCATTTTCGAACCAGGGACATGAGCCTTCGTCTTAGCACGCTATTGCGACAGTTGTTCGCGGTGTAGATGAAGACGTCGGAGATTGGCAGAGCAAACGAGAAGCTCGACGCCGGGTTTTTCTGATCGACGCCCGCGGCTAGTATCTTGTAAAGATCCTCCGCTTGATGAATTATACTTTCGAACAGGTCTTCGCACATGTCATACGCGACCTGCGAGGCGGCAAGGTCGATCTTGAAGCCTATTTCCAGCGTGGTGAAAAACATCTGTAGTATCGCTATGCCTTCGAGATCGGATGGCGTGCTAGGGTTTTGCAGCCGCAAAAGATGGTCAAACTTTGTTTTCCAGTTGATGAATTCGTAGCGATAGGCGACTTGCACATCTGGACGAGGCTGTACCAGGTCCGGAGGCGAGCCTATAAACCTCGTGGCGTCCATGAAGCTAGTAAGAAGAGGTAGGAATTCTAGATAGGCATCTGTTACCGAAGTAAATGACTCAGAGGATGATTTCCATAGCTTTCGATCCCCAAGACACGTAGGGCTTATTAGGTGGCCAAGTCTGTTTATAAATTGACACTCAAAGCTCATAATCAAGGCGATTAGAGAGCCAGAATGGACCAAACTACTGCGAGTAGCAGAAGCTTCTGATTTCTCTGCATGTTCCCAAAACCTCCAACGATAGAAAAGCTCGATTGAGTTGCGCGCATGCGCCGTTGCCTCTTTTTGATGGCCCTGCAAGCAACATAGTCCAAAGAGTAGCGCGTTCGATATGAGTATGGTTTCTTGGTCGTTCAACGACATGGCGTCGTTCCGGCGCGCAATAGTAATAAGCTGATGGATGGACTTGTTATACTCCAACAGCGAGAACGTATAATACTGCTGCCGGGCGGGTGTCTCTGTCTCTGCAGGGATCCTTCTCCGACTATCCATAGCCGCTAATGCAAGAGCAGCGTGCCACACCGCTGGGCTTACTTGAGTAGCCCGCAAGATGTCGCGTGCCCAGAATGCAAGGTCGAAGCATCCAGCAATTCGGTTTACGGTTGCATGGCAGAGCGTCGTGAACACCTGCCTGTGCATATGACTGGATTCAATCCCGGGAGGCGCTAATGTAAGATCAGGCTGTGGCGTGATTGTCGGCCTCGCCAGCGCTCTATGATATGCATACCCATCACACTTTCTTCCCGTAGATGAACACTTATTGCAGCTGGGCTTGTCTTCATCGCACTTGACTCGACGTTGTCTGGCAAGTACCCAGGATTCAGGTTAATGACATTCTTCATGCGGGAATAACAAGATATTTGATAACTAGTACGGGTGTGTGAACACGAACCGACAAGTGAGACACCCGGTTCTAACCTTTGGAGCCCACCTCCTGCTCCGGGCATGTCTAGGTTTGTGCATGCTGTTTGTTGGTGTATCTTCAAACCGTGGAGATGAACCTTGTTTCTAGGTGACTGGGCCCAGAAGGAGGGTCTGACAGCCGTTGGTTGGTGTTTCGGTCAGCGGAACTCTGTAGAGCTTTGACCATACATTTGTTGAGGACATCAGGAGTTGCAGATCTCGACCGTCACGCTTCTACGGCCTACCATGGAAGATGCGGAGGAGACCCACACCAAGACCGTGTCTGGTTGGCTTGCTCGTTTAAATCTCCACGAATTCCGTTTCGGCCCGCCGCCTTGCCAAGTTTGCTGCGGGCCGGAGTGTCAGGGCTTAGCGAGGAAGGTGCTCAGGTCCAGCCAATGGGAACCGAGCAAGGTAATCTTGTTTGAATTCAAAGTGATTAAAGCCGCGACATGACCATACTATTAGCGCGAGTAGTTTAGCGCAGCGCAGCTACTTTCGAAAGGGTTCTATATAAGCCATCAGTATGTAGATTTGCTAGGCTCTCTACATCTAATTTGAGCTCGTCAGTGCCCTGTTGGTCGCGCAATTTCTCAGCCTCGACCTATATTTCTGCGATTGCGCGCAAGGGCAACTTCATTTTATCACTGTCCTTCTTCTCGTCCGTGTGTCGGTACAAATAATTGGAAGACGCCGCGGACTAGGCTGCCAAGTGGTCGGGGTAGTTGTTAAAGATGCAAAGTGAATCTTCATTCTTGTCAGACGCTCTGGAATCCATAACCCTAAGTCTGTAAAGTCAAATAAATTGTATTGGTTTCAAAGATGCAAGTAAGTGTACAATATCATTACATCAGGCATACTTATGCATTGGGCTTCTTCATTAGACATACGAAGCGCGGCTAAGCCTGCGGAATACAGCGCTGCGTGCCACCGCTTTTGGTGGGTGGTGTGAGAAAATGAGGGTCACGGAACATTGCTCAGCACTGCTTTATCTTGGGTCTTGGCAAGGTGGAATATGAACAATGAATAGAATTCGTAATTGAATATATGTAAAACAGGAAGAGTGGAGAATTTGTTTTCAGAGCCCGGTACACCTCGGCCAAAGTATGCTGGTATAGAAACAGGTCCAACCCAAAGAACTATTACCTGTATCAAAGGCAACGCTTGCCTCGCAGAAACACCCCAACACATCTGCATTTTTCTGTTGAATTTTGAATTCTGTCATTAATGAAGAATTCATACAGACCAAGCAGCCTTCAATACTGTATGTATCATTCACAAGGGCGAAGTGTCTCCATACATCTTGCATACTTCGACTTGGAATCTCGTAACGCCGCCTCAGCTGAGAGCAGCCATCTCAAGAATCGCTCTTTCGACAGTATCCATTGCCCTCATTTCCTCGTTTTCCTGCTTGACTTCCAGCACGCGTTTCTTGTACTTTGGATTGCCCAAGACTGCGCTGACTGCTCCACGAATCTGTTCCTCCGAGGGCGTCGCAGTCCTCAGGTTGACGGCCACACCAGAATATTCGCCACGAGCAGCCACTTCAGGCTTGTCCTCCGAACCACCCGCCAGAACCATGGGCACTCCGTTCAAAACACTCTGGATGAACCCACCATAGCCTGCATTCATGACGAAGACGGAGGCATAAGGGAGAACGGCATCATACGGAAGATAATCTATGACCCGAGCATTGGGCGGTATTTGAACCTCAGCAGAGAGACTTGCCCCCCTCTGGCCGAGAATGGCAACGACAAAAATGTCTGAACGATGCTTGAGTGCTTGAAGAGCGGGTATAAGTAGATCTGCGTAGTCGACAGCAATGGTTCCCTGCGAAATTACGACAACGATCCTGTCCCCACGAGTGACATCTTCCCAGAAGCTGGGAGGAACGAAGCTCTTTTTGGCGGGACGATGGTTGAGCGCTCCTGCGAATCTGACTTTGGGGTGAATGTCCGATCGCTTGTACTCCAGGCTCGGAGGACACATTTGGAGCGTGACATCTGCAGCGGTGGCGAGGGCGTCAACAGGCAAGGCCGCCTTGTAATTCACTGCCCCCAGGTCTCGAAGCGTCTTTTCATGAGTCGCCATGACATCGGCGAATGTGACGGTTACCATTTCTTCGTATTGAGCACGGTATGCGTCGCGACTCTCTTCTCTGCCATCGGGGATGAGCCCTAGACAGAACGGCGGAGTGTCCCGACTTGGCAAAGTATATGGAACAGCGTGGATATTGACTGTCCTCGGCCGCTTGGTGAAGCCACGTGGTAGTGCAGCGCCGAGATACATGGGGACATGTCCCAAATAGAACGTCTCTGTCAGGATGACAATGTTGTGCATGGGGGCCTCTCTCTTCATGTGCTCCAAGACGTTGTACAAGACGTTTTGGTGAGCTTCTGTTGGCTCGATAAAGTACTTCAGGAGGCTGTGCCGGATTCTCGCAAACATTTGCCCAGAAGGATTTCTCTCCTCCGCTGGCTGTACAAGATGGATAGGGGGAACGCTGAAGAACTTGGCACCGATACGTTCAATTCTTTCTTGGAATTCGTCTCCTGCGATGAATGTGACATCATATCCCCGCTGTATTAAAACTTCGACGATATTGATGATGGGCATCGTGTGGCCTGTGAAGGGGGAGGCGCAGGCCAAGATCTTGAGCCTGGTCTTGTCCACACCCCCGTTGCTTGCGAAAATGAGGCTTGATGCCGTCATGGTGAAATGTGAGGTTCTTGTAAAAGGCAAGAAGGGTTTCCAGAATATGCGTCAACGAGTATAAATTGACTGTTCAGACCATGAAGCTTGTTGCAACTCACAGTCATGACCATATCGTACAACAGGGAATTTGATGGACGCTTCAAGGGTGCCGCAGTTATATCTAGAAATAACAGACCATGTTCTCTCCCAGAGAATATGGAGCGACTACGGGACCACGATATTGACATTTGTGAGCCCCGACCAATAACATTGATGTCGGGGCCCGATGCTACCATAGGCTGGAATTTCTCGATGTCTCGGTTGGCAAAATTCTTCCCGAAAGACAAGCACGTGTGGAAGGGGCATCACGTTTTCCGCCCCGATGCCTCCGATCCCGCTCCTATTTGACGTCCTACGAAGTCAAAAGCCACCAGAAACTGTAAATTATGGGAGACGCCTTGGCCGAAGGCGCGACTGCCGATGGCCACCTTTGTTTTTCCGCATGATGTTGCACTATATGCATCTCATCACGCCAGGCGGCTTTTAAGAGGTTGCGGCCGAAGCACCGACCGCCAGTGTGATGCCTAAGCATTATTTGTACAAGAAAGTGCCAAGAGGCTATGTGGCATCACCGTGTTGGACGCTTGGTCGGAGACCCGTTGCCGAATAGGCTACACATGTACGTCGCTTCATGCGCCCATCTGCCGTACCCACTTATACAGAATATGAAGTTTTATTTCGTTCAATCGTGGGGTAATATAGTCTTGGGCAGTCTCGATTTTCGGTTGCCGAGCTCATAGTATCATGTCAGTTTTGTCGCTTCATCTAGCTTGATTCATTATTTTCCCCATGCCCGCAAGACAAAATCGACCAGCTGTTCTCAAAAATGATATACACGAGGAGTGTATAATAGTAGTGGATAACCGTGTGAATCATGTGAATTAGATCTCGCCACTTCGCTCTTCCGCTGCCTTGCTGTTCGGACGCCGAGAGATGCCGATTGCTTTCACCTATAGGCCAAATGCATAGAATTTCGCAATTCAAGTTTTTTGGCTACACTAGCTAGGTTATGAGTGGAAGGAAAAATTAAAAGAAAAGTCTCCCGTGGTACGGAACGGCCGGACGCAGGATAGGGTTACATATGGATATTATAGTGTAACATCGTCGACCATCATGCAGCAGACTTGTCCGCTGACGAAGCGGCTTCAATAACTTGGCAAGATGCATGGCCGTTGTTTCTCTGCCGTTGGCAAAACTTGACGAAACTGTTTGAAGGTGGAAGAAATGAACCTCAGGCAATCTGTGCGACTCGGCAACACAGCCGGGATGCCCAATGGTCATATGTGTATAAGTATGGTCTTCATGCCCAAACACCAATTCCTCCACGCCTTTATTTATGACTTCAATCTCCTACTTGAAATATAAACCCTCGTCAAACAATTTAACATCTCGCTCGCGCAATCATGGCGGCCGAAATACAGAAACTAGAAATGTCGGACGGTTTTCTCGTCTACGCCAACCCCAAGGCAGCCATGGAGACGCAATTCATCCACAAGGAAATCTTTCAAGACAAATGTTATGATGTCGCACCCTTCCCCGAGGACGCCTTCATGATTGATGCGGGAGGCAACATTGGCATGTTCAGCCTGTACATGAAGAAGAAATACCCGGCTGCCACAATCCTAGCATTCGAACCCGCACCGACGACTTTCAACACATTCAAGAAGAACATGGAACTGCACAACATTTCAGGCGTGCAGGTCTACCAGTGCGGGCTGGGTCGTGAGAATTCCAACGAGACGTTGACTTTTTATCCCAACATGCCCGGCAATTCGACCTTGCATGGTGGCGAAAAAGAAGAGTTTATCAAGACGGCAGATTCTGAACACCCTGTTATTAAGTTGCTAAGCGAGGTCGAGCAGGTTCAGGTCGACGTCAAGCGACTATCGGGGTTTCTAAACGATCTTCCCGACCTGAAGCGGATTGACTTGCTCAAGATTGATGTGGAAGGTGCGGAGCTGGACATCTTCCGCGGACTGGACAATGTACACTGGGACTTGATTGAAAACATTGTCTTGGAGATTTGTGACCACAATGGAGCATTGGAAGAAGCTGAAGCGCTTTTGCGAGAGAAGGGATTTGAGACTTCCAAGGAGTTGGCGGACTGGGCGCCGAAAGAGATGCCGATGTACATGATGGTAGCTAAACGGGCTCATCACTAGTTTGACCATTTTATTTTGACTTTCACACTTGATAGCTAGAGCAAAGGCACATGACAAGAAATGCGGCTTCGGCGTTAATTGTCTATTTTCTCCATGGGCCTTGTTTGTAAACTGAGACGGCCGGCACAGGTCAACCTCACTACGAGATAGATGAATATCATGATTAAAAATTTTGCTGCCGCCTTGATCATTATGTTCCAGTTACAACATGGTAATCTTGACCCTCAATGCCATTGTTACTGCCGCACGATACTCTGGAAACGAAACCGAGAGTGAATTCTCCATCTGCAGACCTGTCACGGAAATTGGATGGCATTGCATGTATATGGTTGACCATCCACTACACCTAACTACTGTTGCAGCTTATTCATAAATACGGGGTAGTATGCCATATTATTTGTTTGCCTGCCAGTTACGTGAAGTGAAATATTTTTCCTTCATCTTGCTAGCTACAAAAGACCAGAATGAAGAGCTTATGCTGGATCTGTGTCGTGGCTCATCGAGCGGCAGCGATGTATTATCGAGGCCACCATGGCTCTCATATTTTGTGTTGTATATATCTATCTACAAAGTTATTGTAGAGACGATATTCATATGTGACTGGTGCCGAGGCTACTTGACATATGCCACGTAAAGAACATATATTCGTCTTGACCTGTAGCATGCATTAAGCCATTAGCCAAGATGAGTCTGACTCTCTAGTTTATCATGACCAATGAAAGAGGTCATGAAATGCGTGTGAGCCGCGTGTCAGCCGGAAATGTCAGCGCCAACCCAATCTACCAGCATCTCGGCATTGTAGACACTATAAGCAACTTTCATTGCTTCATTAACATACAACCCGTCGCCAAGTCGGTAACATCCTGGATAATTCCGCCTATGGTGCTCACTGGCTGCGTCATGTAAATCCATGCTGTGTCCGTCCCCGTATGGAACTCTAACCGTGCCAAACCGAACATCAATAAGATCGGCGTCCTTGAGGCAGGCAAAGTATTGCTTCGCGCCCGATAGTATAGGGTTGGCCATTTGCATTCTCTCCTCATGGCTCATGGTACCACTAAGCATTCTTTCGTATGAGAAAGGTATGGGCTCGCTGTCCAAAACGGTCATCACATTTGTTGCAATGGCCAACGTGCAAGCACATACGCAATGAATATGGCCGTTTGAGTCTTCAATGAGCTCCTGGGGAGAGATCATGCAGAAGGGACCAGATGCAACGAATATCGGACGGATCGTTTTCAGCAAGTCGGCCTGTACGTGGATATCCAAGATGCCCAGCATCTTTAGGCGATTGTGTGTTGGTCCGCCGCCAGGCTCGTTAAGCTGCTGTCGGAAAATGCCAATGTTCTCCCAACATGCAAGTGTAAGTAACTGCACCGCGTCAGTCTGGTCTTTGCCGTTTCGCAAGTTTGACCAGCCGATGCGGTAGCCTCCGCCGTCCGCCTGATCTATATTTTGCAGTTGTGTGACCTTGGCTTTTGTCCTGATGGAGATATTCTTGAAACTTTGAACATGGCTGCTCAAGAACGAACAAATGCTGTTAGTGTTAAATGTCATCTCGGCTGTTTCGTAACAAGTCGCGACTGATGCCAATATCCCCGGCGCTAGGAATGACTCATACTCCTTTCGTGCAAGCTGTCTGCATATTCGTTCGGGCGGACCAAAGAGATTTTCAAAGTCCCTATCATCGGTGTACTTTTCAATAGCATGGGCCTTGATCTGTTCAAAGACGGGCACAACCTCTTCGGGGTAGAAAACAGGCTTGATCACATTGCCTAAAACTTGTATGGGACTCTCCATGATGACATATATTCCACGCTGCGGCGCCTGCGCAAAGATATGCTGGCATCCAATTCTGCGAAGAAATTTCGCAAACTTGACAGTTGTGTCTTGACAAAAGATGGCCGTCTCCAAGTGGCGATAGTGAAACCCCAAATTTGATCTTCCAGGATTTATGCGACTCGTCCCACTTAGTATATCCGTATTCTTCTCAAAAATCAGAATCCGTAGCCAAGGATAAGCTTCTGCCAAGTAGATGGCCTGTATGCAACCTGCAACACCTCCGCCTATAATGGCAACGGCGATGGAACTCTTCTGGTCCGTCGACCTAGGAGTTTTAGCACTATCATGGCCATTTGGATCCATCCGAGGTGCACGTCGATTTTACATTCAAGGGAAAGTCTTTGCGCCGTTTGTTCATACCACAGCTCGTAGGAAGGCGGCCACACCTTTATATACATGCACAGAGGTGTCCCTGCTGTCAGCTACCTTGTCATTGTCCTACGCTGTCCATCATCCACGAGCCTAGAACGCAGCCACAGTGCCGATCAGATATTAGACGTTGAAAGCTTGACATGTGGTAGCTGTCTATGACATGATGATTGGTCGGTATAATGCCCGGGGGGTGAGACGTCGAACCTTAATATTGGCCCTCCAATCTTCAAACTTTGTCATAGCAGATGCACGGCGAAGAAAGGGTTTGCGAAACAAATACATGTGGAGTGGGAAGCACTTGCTAGCTAAATCCTACCAATGCCCACAGTTGTCAATGTGTGAGTTGCACGGAAGTCACGTATTGTCACACGGTTACGCAAGGACTACGATGACGGGACCTAGGGCAGAAGACCCTCACCGACTTCTTGTATTTACATAGCTCTTTAGTTAACTACTTATTTTTATTGCGCAATGCAGAATTAATGCCCTCTACTACAAGAAATCCACGTAGCGTTGCAGGATGGGCGGCGCCTAAAACTGATCGTAGTTACATGAGGGCTCAAAGCCTAGTTGAGGCCTTAAGCTTCTAGGTTTAAATGCTCACCGGTTGATATAACTACGACCTTGTCACATTAAAGGGTTATAAGAAAGTGAAGAGGCTTTAAAAATAAAGCCGGTTACTGAATGAATTAAGTATTTGCTTTTAAGCATTTGCTTTTAAGAATTTGCTTTCGCCTTCTACTCAGCCCTTATCACACTTGTCAAGTGATAAACTACCCTCTAGTCTCTGACGATGGGATCAGCACGCACACTGCCGGACTCGAGTGGCAACATTTAGAGGCTCAGCTTGCAAATGGCTGTTGAGATCCATATGCACACATATGCGGCCGTAAACAAACCACCCGCTACACAGAGGTTAAGTTATAGTGGGAGACAAAAAGTATTGAACAATATCAGGTAACTGGCTATCGCGCTCCATATTGAAACATGCCGCAGTGCAGTAGTGTATACTTCTCTGTGTGCAAATATATTCTGCCGCAGATTGTATGTTGTGCCACGTTGGTTGTTCCACAGCGTAACCAGATGTAACTAGAAAGACAACCACAGGGGTAGAAGAGGTTAAACCAAACAGCGTTACCGAGTACCGAGAAGTGTGGTTGCACCGAAATAAAGACCCCTTGACCTGCCTTTCGGCTGGTGACTTCTTACAGGTTCTGCTGCTGTATGGATTAATCCCTCAATTCATCCCATGACTTTGATACTCCTCCCGCACTCATGTTGACTGGGGTGTGTATACAAGAAATCTACGATATACCAGCATTTTTTCATCCTTGGACAATGCACCAACGGCACCATATGAGATGGACCATTAATACAAGCAACGACACGTCTCGTAGTAGTATAGTTACTGGTGACCGGTGTTACTAGACATCCCCGTTCTGGCAGCCGAAATACCCCGCATATGCTGAATGCGTTCACTTGCAGCGGTAGAGTATGGATCGTCGCCTTTCGTAGCTTGGTGTTCAGCCAGCTACACATGCATGCTAGTGTCCTCGGGCGAGCTGTTGGGCAGCAAATCGCCAGTTTGGCGCCGACAAGTAGCTCGGGCTCAGGCTCGGGCTCGGGTCGTGTCTGTTGCTTTTTCCTATCAATAGATCGATCTTTCCCCACCTCGGTCAGTGTGCCCAGCATGTACGAGATGCGGTGAAGGAGACATGGAAGGCTGAGACTTGGCCAAACGCCTTGCCCTTGTCGCGTAGAGTCACACACAGAGTGCCGAACTTGCCTGCATCTGGATGCTCGTGTCTCAGACTAGTGAAGACGAAGGGGAGAGACATCTAGAGAGGGGTGGTAGTCGATGTCCTGTAATGCAACATTGAAGTAAAAAAACAACATATAAAGGAGGCCACACAGCACTATCCGGCTTGCTTCCTTTACACTTTCTTTTACCATCATTCAAACGCTGAAATCTTGTTCACTCCAGTTGCTAGTCCTACACCACAGTAATCTCACGTTTGTATGCTCCCTCTGCCCCTACTCCAATCTCCCCCCTTCAAATACTGTTGTATATTATGGCTAATGAGACTTGTGACTTAGTACATACAGACACGATGTCTTCGTGGAAAGCTCAGATTCTCAACTCCGCGGCCACATACAAACGGGCCATCCAAACCGGAGACTTCTCCAAGATTCAAGATGACAAGTCCAAGTACAGCGAGAAGGAGCTCAAGTCCATGGCCAATGACTTCCCAGAGGTCAAGGTGGTCATGGAGGACCAAGCCAACCACCACTCGGGTCTCACTGATGAGCACCAGTCCGTCACCGATGACCTGGAGAGTGGCCATGCGGATAAACCCACTGCTATAGAGCGGGTCAAAGCACAAGGAGAAAGGATGAAGGCAGAGTCCATTGCCAATATTGATGCGAGCACGGAGAGAGTTTTGGCTCTGATTGAGGGCCTCCCCGAAGACCAGCAGCAGCGGGCCGCCGATTTTTGGGATATCCTCGGCAACGGGTTCATGCTGTTTTGGTCCAAGATTCTCACTCAAATTGAACGAATCTTTGAGGTGGTAATTGAGTGGCTCAGTCAAGTTTGGGAGCAAGTGAGGGCGTGCTGGCAGACGGTGAAGGGGGTTTGGACTGAAATTTGGGCCTGGCTGCAAGGTCTTCTGAGTTGATTGATTGATAAAGGGACAAGGCCAATCATCCAGTGACGAGAAGGGCCCAGCCCATTTATGGCTCATGTCTACTGCTGCTGTTTGCTACTTGTCTGCATAGTTTGTTGACAGTCATGACTGTATCCAATACTTGATGTGCCGTCAATTACGCCTTACAAATCCTCGCAGTCTCCTTTCTTTCTGGGATGTTTTATACTATCATGACATTCAAAGTAAACACATGGTCTTGGACAGCGGCCCGCATATTTATCTGGAAGAAATAACTTCAACACCTCCTTGGAAGTGACAACGCACAAGTACAGAGTTGTTTGAACAACGCGAGCTCACGGCAACAGGAAGATCCGAAAAGACCTGCTCCCAGCGGCAGCTTTCGCATTGCGTACAGAGCACGGGATGGGCGCTACTAGGGTAAGGACGTGAAACATGAATGGCTGCATCGTTGCATCTGCTTGCAACCCTGACACTTGCACGTGCAGCTGGAGCGGCGTTGGGTGTTGGGTTGCGTCATACTCATCTGCAAAGTACGCGAGAGACTCGGTGAGCAGCAAGATGCCCAAAGACATGACTGCTGTTCGCAACATCTCATGACCTGCTTCCAGAGCCAGGTGGTAGCGCAGTTGGACTTTACGACAAAGGACAATGGGTCTGAGCCATATAAGATGGTACATGTATGGATGTATGATAGATATGTCCTGTGGAACAAGCCAAGTGGTAAAGACCATGTTTACTCCGCTACAACTAATTGGGGCATTGTCCAACCTCCAAGGGATACGGCAGCTGGTTTAAAGATTGGGGTTTTGGCACGGACAGGCCAATATTTGAGGCTACTTGACAGCGTACATGGCCAATTGATCCTGCGCTGAAAAGCACATGTATTAATATGGTTTCAATGTTGGTTTTAATGTCTGCTCTAAAAGTGTCAGAGACCAATCACGAGGAACCAATTCGCGGGCTAATAGGGATCCACCAGGAGTACATAACATTCCCAAAAAGGAGACTCAACACCTCTGAGGGTTACGAGGTTCAGAGAGTCACTCTGCTATCAACACCCATCCCTGACGGGGAAACCACTCGACGCAAGAGTAGCCACAAGTTGCTGCATGCGACGTTTTGTACGAGTGAAATGGTCTCGGAAACTACATATGTACCTTCATTGCTCAGAGGTGCATCTACCCGAAACCTGCTCCCCACTCTCAACGGCAATGCTCTACACCCACGGCGATACGCTGTTCAAAGACGACAAAGATGGCAACGGTTCGCGCAGAATTCCGACGATGCAGACCTCTTCTTCATGAGGCCCCAACTTCCGCCTGGGGATGGCCTGCTCAGCCTCACTCGACAGTCTTGCCAACCAGGCTTTTTTCTTTGTTGCACAGCCGCAGAGCTCATGTGCACAATGGGGTTGTCTCCTTGTCAATCCTACGGTGTACATGTCTGGCATCTATGGAGTCTGGTACTGTTGGTTCTGTTGTAACATTGGAGCTTGGATGCAAATCTGCACGGACGGACCTCAGGCAGAACTAGGCAGCAGCAGTAGGCCTGCATCATACCTGTACAGATGAACGAAGTTGACATTGAGCCAACAACCAGAAACCAGACACCAGTTGCCAGTGTCAACAGGTGGCACTATACTCACACCCCCTCGAAAATGTCGGGGTTTCAATGTTAGGCTCCCAGACGGCCTTATCACAGAGGGCGGTGTGGTGGAAGGAACCAGGCTGGCCACCTGCACGATGCCACTTGATCTTTCCATACATGCCAACTGGCATATATATCGACCAGACCAGACTGGACTCTGTCTTCGCCGTTCGAGTCATTTTGCCCCGATACAAACTTTGCAGCTCCCATCAAGTCATCGTTTGATCATCCCTCTTCTTGATACTTGCAGTCGTACTCTCGGCCATCTCTGTGCCAATATTCTCTGGCCCAACATGACGGTCAACGACCAACCCGCATTCAACGCTTGGAAGCAACATGGCAGCCTAGCCCGTACGGATATTGAGCTGGTAACCATGCAGATGCTCCGTGACACTCATCCTGGCTACCACGTCACGCGTACCAAACGCTCCTCTTGCGATGTGGTCGGCTATGCTGATGCAGGCCATGCGTCCAAGACGCTCGACGACGCCGCGGGCTACGACGCTTTGCGCGAATATACACGCAGTGGTACCAAATGTTCCGATCCGTGTCGCTTCCCAATCCGCGATGCGGGTGCGGGCACTCTCAAAGACGAAATCCGCTTCTGCCGCTGGGCCTACTCCTGGAATGGCTATGACTTCATCATCTACGAAATTGGCTATCTGAACAGATTCGATAACCTCGAGAAGCAGTTTTACATTCTAGCACCGGCCGATGACAACGTCAAAGGCGTCCACCATGGGCAGATTGACGCCCTGATCCTTGCCGCAGGCGCCTGGGCCAAGACGCTACACCAAGAAATCTACGTCTTTGACGACTCGTGCTGGTCCAAATCGGCCGAAATGTTCAAGAGCGTGCGGGGATTCTCGTGGGACGACGTGGTACAAGTTCCCTCGCTAAAGGCCAACCTGATCAAGGACGTGCTGTCCTTCTTCGACAACCGCGAGCTCTACACCTCCATGGGCGTGCCGTGGAAGCGCGGCGTCATCCTCCACGGCGTCCCGGGCAACGGCAAGACTCTCAGCATCAAGGCGCTTGTCAACTCCCTTGCGGCGAGACAGCCGCCTATTCCCTCCCTCATTGTCAAGTCCTTTGACAGTATTTTCCGCGGGCCAAAGTACGCCATGAAGAGCATGTTTTCGCACGCCCGCGCCATGGCACCGTGTCTTCTCGTCTTTGAGGACCTGGACAGCCTGGTGGCTGGCGAGACCCGGAGCTACTTCCTCAACGAGGTGGACGGGCTACAGTCCAACGAGGGCATCCTGATGGTCGGGTCGACAAACCACCTCGACAAGCTGGACGCCTCCATCACCAAGCGGCCCAGCCGGTTTGATCGCAAGTTTCACTTCAAGCTGCCCGGGGAGCCGGAGCGGGTCGCCTACTGTCGACAGTGGGCGGGCAAATATGCCGGTGAGGCTGCCGTCGACTTTCCCGACGAGCTGTGCCGTGTTATTGCCCAACTCACCGCGGGGTTCAGCTTTGCGTACCTCAAGGAACTCTTTATCGCGTCGTTGCTTATCCTTTCTCGCGGCTCTGAGAACACTGACGTTGAGACGAATGGCGACCAGAACGGTGCGGACGTCGATACGGACGGCGTCAAAAGTCCTGCTGTGGCCGAAGTCGGGGCTGCTTTGACACAGGAGCATGGGGCCGAGAATGAGAAACTCGGGACGGATGACGAGCAGTCTGAAAAACCGGCCCCGAAAACGGCCAAGCGGGCCATGCCAGAGGTGGACATTCCCGAGAGTCTGGCGGATAATGAATTGCTCAAGGTCATCTTGCAGGAGGCAAAGCTGCTCTGGGACCAGATGGACAACTCGGAAGACGGGGACGAAGACAAGGGGACAGACACGGAGAATAAGTGACGAGGCGGTCAAGTGCCGAAAGCTAGTTGGAAATACTTTCCTCTCTGCAATCAAGTCGTTTTTATGTCTCATTTTAATGACATACCTAGCGTGGCTGACTTGTATTTTCGTCCTTTGGGGCTACACTGCTTTTTGTACCCTTTGGGTCAAGCAGCGCCGTGAAGTGCCATTTGTCTGTGAGAGGGATAAAATTCTGAATTCGCTCCTTCAAAAAGCTTACATCGTAGGTTATCCTGCTCTCTGGCCTCTGCGGTGCATCCCCCCTGAGCCATGTAGCAATGATAGCTCCCACAGTCGTGTTCCTACACATCTTTAAAAGGATGGCACAGGAGTATATATTAAGTCCCTCCGCCAATTCTGGGGGCTTATCGTAGGAAAAACCGTGTAGAGGCCCGATTCTTAAGCGCCATGCTCAACCTAGAGTGACAAGTAAAGCGCGAGATGAATCCGGTTGACCGTTTACACGAGGTCAAACAAGGGAGATGGTGTTGCGGCAGATGCGTCGCCCGAACCAGACACCCCGGGCCGCTGCCTAAGTTTCGTTCCACAACGCTCCGCGCTGACAAGAGCCAAACATTAACCGGCTAGGCTGCATAGATGATCGCCAATTTAGGCTTCTCGGCGCATCGCGTCCCACTTACTAGGCTGCCGATCGCACACAATGTGGTTGGATACGGGGTCTCCAATCCCTGGTTCGTCGTCATAGAGTGAAGGCACAGTGAATGCTTATATACACTGTTCTATATATTATTGAACTGTTGATCGGAAACTGCATGACTCGCGATACGGTATCCTGACACGGTGATGCCGCCGTTTGTGAGGAAATTGTCCGTCTCCAATGAACCCGGCATATATGAACTGCGCAGCATTGCTAAGCCTCTTCACTACTACTCCGTCATCGTAGCGCGAAACGAGGTATAACTACATATACCCGCCGTTGCGCAAAAACATGTCGTAATTATTTTACCTGCTGCCAACTTGTCGCGAAGCTTCGGCTACCACACAACACACGGCGGCTCGACCATAGAAATTGCACAATGGAAAACGTCCAATTCGTTCAGTTTGATGTGCGTTGATCCTCTTTGCATTTTGATCCTTGGATAACTCATTCTCAGCACGTAGGACAATGCATCTCCTCGCTCCTCGCCCCGGCCGAAACCTCGACCCATACCTACCCCCTCCGAAGCCATTCGGCTTCCGGGCTACGGCCTGCCCTTGAATTATCTTCCGCCTCGGAAAGAACGCTTCCCCGTGCTCATGGGCGACCGTAACAAGGACTGGAAGGCAACGACTTTGCTCATTCGGGAAGTGTGCATGCTGAAGTTCATGGAGGACATTACGAACAAGCCCGAGTGGTGGCGTAAAGTCTGCGACCCTAATATTGCAGCGAGATGGAAGCAGGAGGTTCTGAGCTTAAACTGGGCAGAGTACAGGAAACATGGAGATTTTACCAAGAACATGGCAGAGATGGTGAGCCGGCAATTGTCCACTGAGCGCCCCGGTACATATATACCCTGGCTAACTCTCGAGATGGTAGTGTATCCAGGAGCTTCGCAAAAAGGCGGCCTTGTACGAAGAAACGAGTTTAATCCCCGTCATGGACCACTCGACCTGTGTTATCAAGTCTGACAAGCTCGTCTCTGAAGACTTGACGGAGCGGCTCAAAACGGCGGTCAAGTCTCTTGAGCATGTGGCAGACAGCGACAAGGATTGGCACCCAGGGAGCGACGGCAAGGTCCTTGACTTGGTGCACCCATCGCTCTTCCCGCTACTATATGGCCGTTCCCGCATCATGCGGCATCAACGAATTGGCTTGGACGACTGCCTCAACTTTTGCGGTCGTGGGTTCCTACTAGAGAAGCCAGGCGACGACTCCGAGTCTCAACTGGAGGCGACAATCGACTGGCGCGGAGCACCAATAGAAGTCGTGTCGCCCCGATTTCAGTGGTTGCCGTGTGACGTTGCCATTGACGAAGACGGTCGGGCGACGATTGAGAGTTACATTAATAACTTGCACCCCAAGGACCACGCTGCTTTGTATCCCGTCATAGGGGAGTTTATCCAAAAGTCCTTGCCGGCCTGGGATCTAATTTACCGTTGGGTAAAGAGGTTTCCTGTGCAGCGCCTTACAGCTCGAAAGGTTGGTCGTGGGGTTTCGCGACCTGACGTTGTCCCGGAAGAGGCAGCGAAACAGAGTGAGGATGGTAACGATGGCGCGGAACACCAAAATCGGGAATTGGATGGCGACACTTTGGGCCAACTTTGCAGCGAAGAAACCGAAGACGAAAAAAGAAAATACTACACCTCTGATGGTGAGAATAGTGACGAATCCGAAAATCCCAATGATGTTGATTCCGAGGGCGAGGATTATGATGACGATGACGACGACGATGACGACGAATATGACAACTCGGATATTGAAGAAGACGACATAAATAAAGCCTCTCCCTACTTTAGAGTCTCAAGGAAACACATCAGATCCTCGGGATTCTTCAATCGCACTCCTCGCATCCAAGTTATCGTGAAACTAGCCAATATTCACCTCACGCCTGACAAACCATCCTACGACGGCGGCTCGTGGCACATCGAGGGTCAACTGAACGAGCACATTTGTGCTACGGCTTTGTTCTACTACGACTGCCACAACATTACCGAATCCCGGCTTGCATTCCGTACGCCCGCCAACGTGGAGAACCTCGGCCAGCGGCTCAAGTACCAACAAAACGACAGGGCGTCCATCGAGCGAGTATTCGCCATCCGCAGCGGTTTCGACACCCTCCAAGACGTGGGAAGCGTACTCACGCGCCCTGGGCGGTCGCTCTTCTTTTCAAACTTGTGCCAACACCGAGTGCAGCCCTTCAAGCTCGAGGACCCAACCAAGCCGGGACACAGGAAGATTCTCGCACTGTTCCTTGTTGACCCGGCTATACCGGTAATTTCGACGTCCAACGTACCCCCTCAACAAAGGCATTGGTACACAAGTGGGGGCCAGAGCGAGGCGGTGGCTACCGTTCTTCAAAATATGGATTCGATCATGGAGTTGGATGAGGCGAAGAAACTGAGGGAGGAGCTCATGGCCGAGAGGACTGTTTTACAACAGAATGTGGACGATGAGCTAAACCAAGTCGAGTGGAGCTTTTGCGAACATTGAAGCGTTTAAAGCTGCTCTCTCTTGCGTCTTTCTCTTCGCCGCTGTCTACGCCAGGTTAGGCTTGCAGACATGACCTGTTTTAGTAGGTATAGAAGCTAAGGCTATTGGTATCAGGTCGACGGTTGGACAAGATAGCCGCTCCCACAGACATTGGTTGGCAAATCCATCTTCGCGCACGGCCTCTTCGTCTGTTGGTTCAAAAATGGATGGGCGGTCGCACTCGTCACCGCGTCAGTCGCCCACGGGTGTCTTTGTACACTGTGACACGAACAGTTCCTGCCAAGAAAAAAAAATAAATCGAGGGGAAGGCGAGTTTCGTCAGAAGGTGCTGGGCGCAGCATTTCGGTCGGCCAAGACAAGTCGGGTTATGTTGTGTGCTGTCAGCCACCTGGGCAATGTTAGAGCAAGACCGTGAGAGGACATCTGGAGCCACAGCGGAATGAAACACCTGCTATCAGCTTGGATTAATCTAATATAGGCCGCTGAGCGACTACCAAAGACTAACTTTTTAATCCCTACTTTTGTCGAAGCAGCTACCGCTCAGGAACCCTTCTAGAATGCAACGTACAAACGTCATCATGAAGGTCTTATCTAGGCTAAAACGCGTCTGGAACATCAGCGGTCCCAATGAATTGCCCAACTTGACAGCTCCCTGGTGTTGACTCGGGCAACCAACCGATTCGCGACTCAGGCGTGTGTTTGGCAGGCCTCCAACCAGCTCCACAGCATGCCATTGGCAACTCATGCGTTCAGGGATCTCGTGCGGTCAAACAGCAGGGGCGTTTCGGAAACACGCGTGGCATTATCAATGTCTGCCGGCAAGGCTGGAAACGTTGGTTAAGCTTGATTCAGTTTGTGCCACGCATTGTTTGCTTTGGTTTGACTTCGTTGGCGGCCAAACATTGGTGGTGGAGGAGTGAGGAAAAGCGCACTGAGCTGGAGGGCAGCTCCCGTGTCACATGGAACGGGACTGGAGCAGGATCGCGGAAGGAGCGACCCTTCGTCTTAGCCACGACACCAACTCGGGTTGCATTTTTCTCCATCGCATGCCTCACTCCTCCACCCCATTCCATTTCATCCTTTGTGTTTACTGACCTATATTTGGCTCCAACGGCTGCCGGTTGGCACAGCCTCAGCGCTGCTTGTCACAGCTCCATTCCGCGGCCCAGCCCGCACACCTAGTCACTGCCACGCTGCTCACAGCCTCAAGCCTTATGGCAACGGTGGACCTCAGCAACCAGACTACGTATTCCGGCTTTGCACCCGCGGCTCTTGTGAACCAACCGTCCTCCATGCGCGCCCCAGAGGTGCTCGCCAGGCGACCGAGGCTATAATCTCTTCTCCTGTTTTGCATTGAGCTTGCCATCTATTCTCCAGACGTCTGCTTCAGCTGGGACTGACGGCGTAACGTTGAATCGAACCCCGCTGGGAGCAACCGCCTCGAGTGACGGCAATCCTCGGTACATCGGGCACGCCCGCAATGAGCGGTTTCGATTCTGTGGGCACGCTGCTGGCTGACATTGCAAATCGTCTTCTTGAAGGACTGCGCATATTTAGTCTCGCCGACAAGAGGCATTGGCGTCAGGACGAGTACGAACAGGTCAAGGCACTGGAGGAAGCTCTGAACGAGGCCAAGAAGGACTTCCAGGAGCTATGTCCGTTAGTCAACGGACAATCTCAATACGAGCATGATCGAAAATGTATGTGACTTTTCCCCAAGGAAGCATGTGTCAATCAGAAGATCTCGGTAATGGCAAATGCTAACGTGCTTAGACGAGACGATGCAAGAGCTGAGGCTCCTTCGCGACAAGTTTCGTGCTCATGTTCAGCTCCTTAGGGACTGGAGTCGATCGGGCGGACCAATTGACCCTGTGTGGGTACGAGAAACTCATTCTCTTCAGCGAGAATTACACCGAGCACAGTGCCGAGCAGCCAGGCGCGTGTTTACATCCTCTCAGGAGTCCTCGCAAAGATGTCTGGGCGCTTTTCTGGTACGGCGCACTCAGGCGAAGGTTGCAGTCCAGCCGAATCGGCAAGTGTCAGAGGCCGACTATCAAAGGCGCCAGTTGGAAGAGCTAGGTGCATGCACAAAAATCGGATCGTTTGATCGATTCGGGGAGGAGGACATGGTTTTTATTTGCGACTTTTGCGACGGCCACTTGATATGGGAGGATCTCGAAAACGTCCCGAACGAACGAACAGCTGCATCTTTGCCGAGACGGCAAGGAAATAGCCAGCATTGGCAAGCTACCGGCACAAGTTCATCGGGCCCACAAGAGAAGCTGGTGATATTCCCGCCGATAGCAGTTGCCAACCATTTGGCCCCGTTGCACGGCGACTGGCAGGCAAGACTACTGTGTCCTTTTTGTGAAGACGAAGCCAAAAAGCCGCAGGACGAGGATGATGAGGAAGAATTGTACAAGCCGAATGACGAGTTTGAAGATGTAGCATCGTTACAGGAACACATGGAGTGGCAACACGTCGAGGTTGTTGTTCCCAGTGGGCAACAGTCAGGTAACTGCACCGTCATGTAGCCGGTGAAGCAAAATAGATGCGAGCAGACGGGCAAGGCTGGCGTTTGATTTGGAGTTTTGGGGAACTTGGACATGGATACCATTACGACTTTATGACTGAATAGCATTAAGAATAGTATACATATACGTCAAGTCTTGTGCTGTACTGTGTACGCGTAACGCCCCATGACATCTCCTGGCCAATGCACATGTCTGTTTCTTTCTTTTCTTCTTCCCTCATCTCGAACCTTGTTTTCCCCTTGTCCCGTGCCCATTTTTGTTTTTTTAGAAAAACCTCATCCATATAAACAACAAGACAAAAAATCCCAGCCCGACAAACGGGCCATATTGCTTCAGCAATAAATCCCAGTTAATCCTCACCGCGGCCCTTCTGTACCTCTTGCTATCGTCTCTCAGCCGACTACTTATCTCTCCCATCCTATCCAAGCTGTCCCCCCGATAGAGCAAGTCTTCAATGTTCTTCGTCATGACCTTGGTCACATCCCTCAGCTCATCGTTGACTTTATCCAGGTTCTGAGCGGCCCTGGCATCCGCATACGTCGCCATCGTCTTGGTGATGAAGCTGTCAAAGTCCATATATGCATATGGGCGCAGCGAAGGCGAGTGCAGCTGCTGCAGCGAGTGGGTGGTGAGGAATTCGCGGGACAGGTCGGCGAGGTATGTGAAGGCCAGCTTGCGCGGGTAGCTGGAGTCGCAGATGCAGAGGAAGACGATGTCGCTGTCGATGAGGTAGTGGATCGCGTGAGGGGGGGATTCGATGGACGCCTGGGGCGTGGAGTTGCGCGTTAGGGTGCGTAGAATTTGGCGGACTTGCGACTTGAGTGATGTGACGGCCGGGGGTTCAGGGGAGTCGTCGACCGAGGCGCAGAGCATGAGGCCTACATTGGTTGTTATTAGTTTCTGCGAACGCGATGAGGAAGGGGAGCATTGGACGGGGTTATGTACCGTCCAGCCGTGATATTTGGGTGGAGAGAATCATTTTGGCGGCGGTGGTGGAAAGCTGGTGCTGCTTTCTGGGGCAGGGTGGAATTGTGCCGAGGAGAGTTGATGATGTGGTTGCCGGTGTTGCTGGTGTTGAAGCTGAGACGTGGTCCCAGTGGGCCAATCAGGGGCAGCGCCACATTGCAGATTGTCATTTGACGCCACCGCAGCAGCTATTGCCTAATTGGTCGCGGGGAAGCGCCTCTCCTTCCGCCTCACTCGACCCAACTCGAGAGCAAAAGCAGAGACACTCTCCCAGACCATCCTCTACATTTTGGTAGTACAACATCAACCTCTAGGCAGCCCGGCGCAGCCTGCTTCCATCGCCCTCCACTCATTTCAGGACACGTCTCTATCTTCTGAAGATGCATCAACGGGGCGCAGTACCCCTTTACGGGTATATTAGGCTGCCGGGTCTCCCTCCCAAGAGCCTGCATTGATCAACTCGCTTCACAACGCAATCATCCTGTACCCCGTACGACCATGTCTCACGTCGGATATTCTGTGTCGAATCACGATCTTCGCATGGTTGACAGCGGAGATTCTATGTTGGATGAACTTCTTCTTGAAAAACTCTCGTATAGATATCTATCCAACATAGAACAGTATGTAAGCCGCTGGTCCAAAGACATCGAAATCAAAGAACCAAGGATGGATTACGACCCAAAAACCTCCGTCGGGCACCTTGAAAAGCTTCCTATTGAAATTTTACATAACGTCTTCGAGATGCTAGACTTTCAGTCCTTGTTGCGATTCTCCGGCGCATGTAGGCGAGCCAGCATTCTCGTGCAAACATCACCAGTATATAGGGACTTGATCGAGTACGCTCACCGAGGCCTGGCCGCGCTGGCCTTCTCAGGTCTCATCGGCCATCACCCTGCGGGTGCACTTCGTGCCGCGTTGCGATCTCAGAATTGCTTCTCGTGCGGCCACTATGGCCAGTTATTGTTTCTCCCTTCCTGTCAGCGATGTTGTCGGATATGTGCTTCGCGCAATCAGTCACTGTGGGTGCTGCCTCGAGGTGTTGCTGCGAAGTGCTTTCGTATACCGCTACGTCAGGTTGATCAATTACCTGGTATCCTTCGCTTGCTCATGTACCCCCATGGGAGATTTGCAACCCCAAAACCGGAAAGTTTTGTCAGCGTCGCTTGTGCAAAGAGGCTTGCGCTTGCGATTCATGGCTCGGAGAAGAAAATAACGGATCTTCCAATCTCAACGCGTCTTAGTGACACAAAACGGGAGCTTTATGCACATTACCGAGCTGCGCAACTACGGCCCTATACCACCGATCCTCTCCTCATATCCACCACCTTTAATGACATCGAAGATCCACATGAAAGCTATGCACACATCTACCTCCCCTCTATTGCCTCCGGCGTCGTATATCATGGCTTTTTGTGCAGGGGCTGTCTATGGATGCGCCAAAATTACCATCCAAAGCGCGATAAGTCGACTAGCCTTGTGCCTATGGACCGAGGGCCAGCAGATTTGATCCTTCGAGCGCGATCTCGAGAGGGTTTTCTGCGTCATATTCGAATGTGCTTTGGGGTGCGTCTAATCGTAGCCACCAATGGCCTTGAGCACTGGGGACAAGAGATTGCTCATATTCCCATCAACCAGTTGGCATGAGGTTAGAATGGTTAATTAGATTGTGGAATATAAGTTGAAATTGTCACAAGAAGATGATTGAACGTGGAGTTTACCTTGGCTCCAGGGATGCCGTTGATGAATGTTCGTGGTCTCTTGGCTATGTTTACTTTTACGTTAATACCAGACCTTCTGCTTGTTTCTTCAGCCAGATCCGCTGTGGATGACTCCAACTACAGCATAGCCGTGCTCTTGTTAAAAGGTGAAAAGTGCTCCGGCCTAAAGGGCATTTGGCAGCGCTCATTACACCAGACACATACACTTGCTTGCCCAAGGAAATAGAGAGCATCTCTTTTGATAGTCCAGAGCAGCAAAGAATAGAAACTGGCGGTTTTATGCGCATTTGGTTTTAACCTTGACGGCAGAACAAAAGTTATTATTCTGGCATTGAACGAGATGCTTGTACTATATGCTAGATTATAGGCTGTGATCCGAAAATACTTGGGTGTTGTGTAGTATTAGCAGTTCAAACAACTTAATGATCGTTACCTCAGGCACGATTAAGCCCATCAGTCTATGTGGATTGGTGCAATAAGCCTCACGTGACTATTCTTAAGGCCTTGACATGATGACAGATAACAAAACAGAAGGCAGATGAAGACAATAACCACAAAATTCAGCTTCACCGGACTCCACTTCTTGAGCATGTTCGGTGCACGGCTCATTACTGAGCTGCGACTACCATGCTTCAAGAAAACTCCCAAAATGGGAGGCTTTGGGAAGCGGCCCTTTTCACGTTCCATGAAAATACCAGCGCCGTATATCCTCCCTGGGCCGATTGACGAAGAGCTGCTCCCGAATGGTCGCTTGAAATATTTCCATCCAACCCAGCCCGGCCAGATACTTGGCGACAGATTCAAAACGATTGCGAAACTCGGGTTCGGTTCGGGATCCACTGTCTGGTTGGCAGAAAATCTAGCATGGTGAGAAGTTAGAACACTCCAAATGACCAAATGTCCGCCACCGCGACATGAATCTAACCTTGAAATCAGTAAAAGATGGGCCAAGTCGGCAGGTCCTCGGTATGTTAGCATCAAAATATCCGCTTTAGATGCAAATGCTGCTGATGAGATTAGATGGATGAAGCTCATCTCAAAGGCCAATCCATCACACGAAGGTCTCTCACATATTCGGACACCCATTGATGTGTTCGACTTGCAAGGTGAACGTGGGACGCACACTTGTCTCGTATTTGAGCACATGAGAGAGACTCTTTTCCAGTTCCAGCAAAGACTTCCACGACAAAGGCTAGGGCCTCCAATATTCAAAGCTTACATGTTTTGCCTCCTCCAAGCTTTGGATTACTTGCACACGGAGTGCCGTCTGATCCATACAGGTTCGGTTTTTACATTCGCACCTCATTTATGTCGCTAACCGCGTTGCTAGATATCAAGGATGATAATATCATGGTCACCCTTGAGGATGACTCTGTTCTGAAAGATCTTGTGCAATACTACAAGACTAATTCCCAGCCCAGGCATGTCAGAAACGAAGACGGGCGTGTGACGTATTTGTCACATGATGAACTTGGTGGCCTCCGTGGCACTACTCTCTTACCCCGACTTGCTGACTTCAATCTCTGCTTCCCTGGACTACCTGATAATCGGGGGCATTTATCTCCCATCCAATCTCATCGGTATCGTGCCCCAGAGGTGTTTCTCGGTTGTCCGTGGTCATACAGTGCTGATATATGGAATCTCGGCCTAATGGTAAATCAAAACCCTGTGGTAATTGACCTTGACACATGTTTGTACAATTATTCTAACTGCAACAGATGTGGAATCTGTTAGAAGATACTAGCCTGTTCAACCGGCCTGCTGGCGAGGACGGCGAATACGACGCGCATGTTCATCTTGCTCAAATGATTTCCACCTTGGGAAATCCTCCTGAGGCTCTAGTCCAAAGAGAACGAATGTGTCGTAAAGCTAAACTCGGCAAGATTATCATAAGTCCGAAGGGGAAAGAGTGCGAAACTATGAACGAGTTTTGGGGAGGTCCTTTTTTTGACGAAGACGGTACGTTACAAGGCCACACAACCACATTATAACCCTAACCAATCGTCACATGATAGGCTGCATTATCCGCAAGGACTTGGTCGAAGAAGGGAAGAAGTTATCTGATATGGTGACCGAGTTAGTTGGAGAGGAAAAGGAGCAGTTTCTAGACTTTGCCGCCTGTATGTTGCAATGGCTACCCGAGAAAAGGAAGACTGCTAAAGAGCTGCTAAAACACCCCTTTCTTGACCCTTTGAGAATCTCATGATGGAGGATGTGAATGGGCAGCCGGGACCATTGTGTGGACAAGAACGAGCAGTTTCGACTACCGTTTCGCTGAGCTTGACAGTCTGCAGTATTAGCCAAGACGGCTACCGACCCTGGGCTAGTTACTTTTGCCTTATGCAATTGCAGATTGAATTATTACTTTGCGGTTTCTATATACTAATACAAATAAGACTAGAATATAATATATCCTGATATTAAAGCTTAACTTATATAAGTTTTAATGTATATATATATATATATATAGCTTTTAATAAATATACTTATAAATATATACTATCCTTTAAGACGCCTAGAGCTGTAA
>NW_011942204.1:1978779-1982814 GCF_000187425.2 Metarhizium robertsii ARSEF 23
CCTTTAAGACGCCTAGAGCTGTAACAAAAAAACTACACTATATATAATTTTTAGTATAATTTATAATATAATTATAATATAATATAGTTTATAATATAATTGGTTATATTATATATAATTTTATGGTTAAAATATAATTATAAGGACTTTTATAATAGATTTATAAGCTTATAAAAATATTAAAAAATACTAAATTTTAGGATCAGACATCATACCCCAGACCACCAGGACTTAACTCGCTTTCGACGCAACGGGCATTGCTGGAGGTATTTGGGTTCTTGGGGGTTACGATCAACCTTGAATGCTGTGACAATGAGCTCGTTGGCTGTGCGAGTTGAGGGTTGAAGAGACTGGGGTATCAAGTATTCGGCGGCTACAGAGCCACATGCGGGTGGTTCAACAGGTTTCGTACAGCGGGTCCAGACATGGAGGCTATGGGTGATCAATTTTAAGTCTTGTGCATCAGACATGCTGTGTGGACACATCACGCACGGGTGCATGTGCGGAGGTCCCGTCTGGTCTGGGTCGAGATATGATATCTGTCTGGTCAACTGGTCATTTGAGAGCACCCGACTGCATTGGGTCTGGTGGCTTAGCAAGGCGGCACGGCACGGGCAAACTGCGTTGGCTTACCAGACATATCTACACTTTAGAACATTGAATACTTGATCCCCTGCAAAAGAATCATGGGTCATGGGCCGCCTGCTGGCACTAATCCCATCCGACGTGTTCCAACCCAGACTCTCCAAACCTCGGGGGCTATGTGCAGACGAACACGACTGGGGGTTCGGCGACCTTGATATGCGACCACTTTAGTTCGATTTCTTACTTAAGTAGCTTGAGGTGTTGCCAAACACCAGAATCGGGGACTGTTGCACTTGCTGGTGAGCGGGGTCAATGTTGGCAATGGAGGCACGGACCCATGTCATGTATGTTGGTAGAAGTCTGGTACGCAAATGCTTGACTGAAATGTCAGAATTCCTGTGCAGCAGTCTGGTGATTCAGTGGATCTGGGCTCAAATGGTGAAGAAACAACCCAACGTAGTATGACTGACAGCCTTATCTTTCATCCTAAAAAGTGTACAATCTGAGTTCGTACTCAGGCATCACAGTACGCCCTGGAGGGATGAGAGGGTCTTGACTGTCGGCAACCTCGCAATGCAAACCAACATCATATTGTTACCTAGCATCTGACCCCACTAGCATGAAGTTGCATGATGACAACTCGAAAGCGTGTCAAGTTTTGATTTGTCCTGCTTGAACACCACTCTCACGACGGAACTTGCATGTGTTAGCGTAGTCACTGTTTTTTCCATTTAAGCTGGAACTTCCGCTCGACTAGAAGACAGAAGAAAAGATGGTTCATTTCTTGGACATACTCTTCGCCTTTATCTTAGCACCACAAACCCCAGTGTCCAAACAAAGTTATTATCCATAGACGAATTTGGCATTCTCAAAATGGCTGATGACAAAACTCGTCCAACGAGTCAACATGTGGTGAAAGAGGCTTCTGCAGGCATCGGTATCACTACAAAGGCCGCCAAACAATTGTCTTCGTCGGGCAGGGCGGCTCAGGATAAGAGAAGAGAAAATCAGAATGCCATAGCTAAAGGGGAATCATCTAAGAAGTAGGCAAGGTAAAAGCTAACGGATTCTGCAAGAGTTGGTGAGTAAGAAACAATGAAGAAAGGAAACGATCCAAGCTGACATTCAATTCAGGCATCCTCACTCTTAAACGCCTGCCTGAGTTTCTCGTCATATTCCTTTTTTTGTTGGACTTTGCCGGCAATAAATTGCTCACTGCCTTGCCCCCAATACGCAGAAAGAGCTTCATCAGGAAATTCATTAGAGGTGTCGAATCGAGGTCGAATGCGTCGTTGGAAGATGAAATATAGTCCAGTAACACTCTCTAGTCCAAGAAAATAGAAGAAATTTCCAGCTTCCCATCCCTGTCTCATAGTTTCCGTGAAAAACTGTGGTCCTCGCTGGTGTTGTGACGGTGAGAAATAAAGGGCCTCCTCTCCCTTGAAGATGTCTATAAACTCCTGATATAACTCGTCAAACTGAGGGGACAGTCTCTCAAAAGGTTCATCTGATAACCACGACGGCGGATGTAGCATTTCTAGTGGTAGTGAACAGGCCCATTCCAGGTCGATTAGATATTTGATGTTCCATTCCGTATCAACGAAGATATTGCTCGCATGAATATCGGTCAGAGTTAGTATATATGGTCCGGAACGTAAATCTCGGCGTACAAAAAGCGGGAGGATTGTTCGGAAAGCGCTTAAAACTGCCATCTGCGCTTTGCAATCAGCCTCATCATTCGCGGCGTTCAGCTGATGTCGTAAACGACTGTCATGACAAGCTAGAATGTCGTGCAAGAATGGTTCTATGGAGGTATAGGTGGTGTCTCTGCTGATATTCGTCGGGATACCCTCGTTCTCTAGTTGATGTAGCTGAAGCCTAAGCGGTCGATTCGTGAGACTAATAACTCCCTGGTTGTCCATAGTAAAAGACCCAATACGTTGCAATGGAACTTTTCCGAGCGCGAGCATGATGCGTGAAAGGCCACGAAATAAATTGGCTCTTGCACGCTCATCGTGTCGCTTCGTTTCCCACGTTGAAGAGAGCATCTCCGCATCAGCAGGTTCAATGTAATCAATGACCATATGCCCTGTGTTGAGATTATAGGGAGAGTTTAACTGCACATATTGGCATGGTACTGCGTAACCAAGCAGAGACCAAATTTGGCGTCGAAGTTTTTCGAAAAATCGAGAGAGGAATGGAGCGGTATCCAACGCAGCAAACTACATTGCCTCGACACATATTAAGAAACGTAATCTCGTATGCTTTCGGTAAACCTGAGAAATAGACTCACACTAGGACCACCAGCGAATGCAAATCCCCAAAGACAGGGTAGAGGAACTTCCGGACAATTCTTGCCAATCCAGGAATAGGTAGCCACTTCAGAACGAAGCTTCTCGTCAGAGTTGCCCGGAAAGTCCGATTCACCAACTTTGAAAGGGAGCGGAAAGCGAATCATTACCCTCCCCCCAGGGCGCTTCTTCCAGTTGATAATAGAAGCAGGCAAGCACAGATTGAAGCTACCATAGTTCCACTCAGGAGGAGGTGAGAGACAGCATTTCTCGGCGCCGTCGAGACGCAAGTAGCGTGATACGATATGTTCAATCTCCTTTTTGTGGTCAAGGAGATAGCTACCGAAGTCGTCCATCCTCCGCCAATATGTCAGCTCCGGCAGGACATTGGTCTCCTGATCAGCGGCCTCCTCATATGTAATCTCTCCATTCAATGTTCTTAGGATTATCTCGGCTGCCGGCTCCGGTGGTTGTGCCATCAAGTATCCTGCGATGAAGTCGAGTCGCGACGAAATGTAACAATGTCAGAGGTTAAATTCAAGAAAGGTTAAGATACAGGCCAAATGACATCGGAATAATGCATTGGGAATGAGCTGAAAAGCTCAAAAGAGCAGGGTGAAGCTGCTCTTCGGTTGGAACCAGGAGAACAGACCAGGGCGTCATCGGAAAATCCTTCCTCCGTAATCCGCACCACTGCGAGTCTAATATCGCAAACTGCACTAGGAACAATTGGTCCACGTGTCAGATCTGCCTACAAGGGTTATTTATAGGGCGACATAAATTTTGAATTTTACTAATATAGCCAACTAGTTACATGAGAATTATTCTAGCCGATAGAAATACTCACTTATTAGCACTATTAGCAAGCCGACTGCCAAGTTGTCTTCAAATTTAGCTTGCTCGTGCAGAGTCTCGATTAGTACATCTCGAGGTCGTGACTAATAACGATAAACTTAACTGGGTTAGACTGTGTTCTTACGCTTGTTGTGGCCGGTGTTGGAATGTTTGGGTCTATAGGCCCGACTTGGTAGGAAGATGTAGGAAGAGTGTAAGGACGAGCAGCTAAAGATGATTTAAGAAAGAATATACGGATTATAAAATCTTGGCGCTTCACTCTAACTGGTATATTTTGTATAAGTCAGGGTGGCGATCAACTCAA
>NW_011942204.1:1982914-2024930 GCF_000187425.2 Metarhizium robertsii ARSEF 23
TTGAGTTGATCGCCACCCTGGTATAAGTAGTTGGTAGTCGGATAATATAGGGTTAAGTCTATATAATATAAGGCTTTACAAGCTTTACATTATTGGAGCCAATCCGGGGCCTATTCCCCTAGGATTTCCTTGGGGTCGGCATCCTCGACGTAGTCGGAATAAGCATTCGCTCCGCTATCGGCCTTGACTCCGTGGACAACTGACACAAGAATAATCGAGTTGCCGAGTTCCTTGGCCTTCTCCGCCGTCAACTCCCGGCCCTCCAATTGTCTAGTATCAATCTGGACCCCTCTCTTCTTATGTCCTGCGATAACCCAATAAGCAGTAGGCGGGAGGTCTATATCAGCAACCTGGGCGCATTAGTCTGGGCTGCTAGTCTTCTGCTAGCTTTTTATTATGGCTTACATTTGCCTCTCCGGCACTGCGTGGATTCATGGCTGGTACGGCACTGGCAGTGGCAGTAAGCATTGCGGCCGTAAGAGCGAAGGCAAAGGACTTTATATTGGATGAGTTTTAGGTCGTTGAAGGTTCTTATGCTGGAAAGTAAAGTTTATGAGAATACAAAGTTCCTGCATGGAATTCTCAAGAGCAAGAAGGCGGGTTAGACAATTATATATATACCCAAGGATTATCACCTTTGTCCTCAAGATTCTGCAGGTTGCTTTACTGATTGCACAAAGATGCGTAGTTTTGCACAGAAAGATGCGAGCTTTGATGAGACGCTATAACGGGGAAGAAAGGCTTACGGTGCCACGCCTGAAAACGGCATACGCAAGCTTAGTCTAAACAACATCACACGTAATACACTTATTACTAAACCAACAAAGAGCAATTCATTACTAATAGCTTCCTGTAAAAGAAAAGCAGTAAAAGAAGGAAACGACTAATAACCCTTTTCACATCATATCATCACTTTACTCATGGTGGAGGGACACAAGCTTCAATAACTCCAGCAGGACTCAAGGTACAAGGCATCAGAGAGGTTTCATCAAAGTGCCACCACCGGTCCAAATTTACTTCGTCACTCTATTCAACTTAGTATTTCTTTTACCATAATATGCAATAGAACAATCGCCATGAAGAGGTCGCATGGGGAAAATGGAGAAACGCGTGGTTTCCTCGAGGAGAACAACGGCCATCCCCAATCCATTCCTAAAACAAACGCACCACGTCGCGCCTTCTGGCACCTCATCTTCTCTTACATGTTGAATATTGTCCTGGCAGCCATCCTTCTGTGGTTTTTGACCAAACCGTGGGATCCTTCACAAGGCATCTACTCCCCTGCGAATGCCGTGATTGAATATGAGACCAAAGTATTTGCCCCAGGCGTCGGACCGAGCCACTCCCCATATCAAGGCTACCCGGACGATGACATGGACGACGCTTGGGACGACTTATACCAATGCAAGTACAAACCACAACATGGCAAGATTTGACACGTGTTCTGAGACTTGTGCCTTTGACAGATGGCGTCAGCCTGCATGTGCCCGAACATGAGGCACGTCGCCTACCAAATTATACAGTAGGAATTCCCGGCAAGGATGGAGAATACATTATCGGCCTTGACGTCTTTCACCAGCTGCACTGCTTGAACATGTTTCGCAAGCTCATGTATCCCGAAAGATACGGCATGGTAACAGTGTTTGCTAATGGCACGAGAGACGAAGAAACGACTCTCCATTTTGGTAAGATGCACTACCAAGAGACAAAGCATACACCATGACTAATTAGCCAACTGGCCACTGTCTTGAACATCTAAGACAGGCGGCAATGTGCCATGCCGATGTTTCCACTTTATACTACCGCTGGGACGAGCAAGACCAAATGTCAAAGATGTCCATGTACATCACCCATACGTGTCGCAACTTGGCGAAGATTAAGGAATGGGAATTTGACAGATACCTTGATAAATTCGATAGATACACCCGAGTAGAATGAATTGTCCAAATTGCTCCTCCTGTCTCTTGTGAGCACAGTAATTTCCACTTTAAACTAAAGTCGCAGGGCTTGGTGTTATTGCTGGATGTCATGGCGTCGGCTATCATGGTTAGAATTGACTCGAAGTTAAATTTAAATATAAGAAGGTTGTTAGGTATTTAAAAGACGATTATAAATAGAGTTCACAGCATAGAGAGTAAGAAGAAATATGATTTCATTGAGAATCTTGGTGATGATAGGTCTCATGACGCGACGGGTACCAAAAAAACGATCAATGTGGCAGTACTAAAAAGAAGGCCAGCAAATAGAAAAGGAAGACCGATCCAGGCCCTACCCAAATTCAAACCAACGCGGAAGAGCATCGCCATTATTGGCCCTGCAATAAGCCCCCCTAATCCCTCCGAGACAGATATTGCGGTGAACATCAACCCCGTCTTGTCGTCCTTTGCATAGCTAGCAATGAGGCTGCGAAGAATCAAGTTGTAGCCTATTCCCACCGTAAAAATGACCAAGCTCGATAAAAATGTCTCCAATGTAGGTGCCAAGCCCAGGCAAAAGGCTCCCAACAGAAGAAACGTGGCACTTGCCCTGGCCATCCACAGGTCTTTATGGACAGGGCTAAGGGATAGTTTCCTCAAAAGCAGTTGACTTGTCAAGGGGAGTATTGTTGTTGTCACTGCAAGAGCCGCCACACCCTTGATAGACAAGAGTAGGCTCGCACGAGCCCAAGACAGACCGAAACGCTTCGTCATGTACTGCTGCAACAGTGTGACGACGTCTTGGCCGAGGGTGCCGAACGCGACACCCACAAGCAGTAGCGTAGAATGCGCGTTATTGGAAACGAAATTCGTTGCAGCCATGATGCAAGTTGCCGTGGCATTGGGCAGCTTGGAGAGCAAGTCGAAGAATCCACTGCCCGTCTGCTGTTGATGCGATTCTGGCTGACGGCCGGTTGATTTATGTTTACGCAGTGTATTGGCGTCGCGACTCTCCGGTAACAGAAATGCCAAAATGTTGGCGAGGCATAGTCCTGCCAAGCCGGTGAAGACGCAAAACCAGTCGCCACGCTTCATGAGGAGGTACGTCAAAGGACCGGATATCAGTTCAACAACTGTCATGGAGGCACCGAGGTAGAAGAAGGCAGTGGTTCTGTTTTTTCCATGAGTCATTGTAGTATTCGTAGGGGACAGGATCGGCCAACCTTTGATCAGCGGTAAATACATCACCGACCATGGTGAAGATCATGGCATTGATGACCATGGGTCCGCCACCAACAAAGGTAGCGAGGCCCGCCAGACATATCAAACGAATTGGTATGGTGTCTGAGAACCAGCCTGTGGACTAGGATTTAGCAATACGTGATTGCGAATGATATTGCGCCATGACCTACATGTGGCAATCTCAAGAATCTGCGCAACAACGAGGCCCGAAATAGCCAAACAAAGCACGAGTCTGCGGCCGTGCTTGTCAGCCATAGCTCCGTATGGCATGGCCGTCACTAGACCGGGGACCAGGGCAAAGGGCGTAACCCAGCCTTGAAGTTGGGCAAACTCTGATTGCACGTCTGCGCCTTTGCAGACGGGGTGGTTGAATGTGCCATCAACGTCCGGGTGCAAGGAACGACAGATGATGCCTTCCATAATTTCCAGCATTGGAGTCGACGATATGGACATTGTAAGAACCACAAGCAACAGCACAGTGGTGCATCGGCCAGCAATCATGAGCCGCTGCCTCAAAGTGCGTTCCACACCCGACGAAGCTTCGTCGTGATGGTGTCGCAGGAGACTAGTCTCCTCGGTATCATGCGCATCGTGGGCCATGTTCACTAGCACTGGCTGTCAGTCTCGTGCTTGGGGGGGTTGAGAGGATGGAAATATTTCTTGTCGGGTCTGGTGCCGCCAAAACGGCTTCCCTATGTAAGCACGGCTCACGACAGGGCTACAAAGCTGGGCGCTTTGAGTCTGCATAAGCCAACGCAAACGGCGGGTGGCTCATACTCGGGCAATGGCACTCGGATACTGGTGCCGACCTACATGGATACATGTATGTACCAGCATGTATGTTAGCTGCTTGTTGACGCTTTATTGGGGGCACTCCGTGGGCGTGGCCGGTGGCGAGAGGGTAGCTGACATGAGACATCTGGACCTGGGGAAAACGCAGATATTACTACATGTAAGGAATATACGCCACCCCAGTCTACGCGTGTGGGAGACGCATTTTGCCTGGAAAAGCAGCTTACCATAATACGATGCTCTCGGTCTGGAACCCTGCAGGTCTTAATAACAGAGGACTGAGTGCCATCCAGGATACATGCGGCTGAATCCGTAAATTTTGCAAAGAGAATAAGCTGTCAACCTTCTAATAACCCAGACAGACCAGCGTCGTCCAATACAGATTCTCTTCCAATGCATTTCAGTCTGGACTTTTTTTTCCCACACGACGGCTACAAGATGCCTTCCAACAGAACCCCCGAGGCCAAATATGACCACCTATCAGATTCCAAAAGCGATGATGTGTCTAGCTTTCTTAAACTGCGTTCCACCAGCCACCACTGGGGTCAAAGCCGGGGGTTGGTTGTTGGCCTTTGTGGAATAATTGCTACCCTGCTCACCGCATTGTTCGTCATGGTGTGGCAGCACATGGCCAGCCCAAGCCAGCTGCAGTGCGCAAAGCTCAATTCCCCATTTTGTCAGTCATTTGCTTCCCAGAAGGTGGTTACGTTCTTTATCCTGAGCATTGTGACTGACTTGGGGGCAGCACCCGCGTGGGACGGAGTTGAATTTTGGGAAGGCGACTATGAGAACGAATTTCCGCATGAAACACTCTACCGAGGGCCGCCGACGCCAGAACGGGAAAAGGCCTGGGAGGATCTCTGGTTACGTGAGAGACGGCGTTCCCGACAAGGCGGCAAAAGACGTGCAGCTAACTTGCATCAGACACACCGGTCACAGTCCCAGAACGTGGCATTGCGGCTCTTAATCAAACCGGTAAACCGTGGTTGAAGAGCGATGACGGCAAAGGATACACAGCTTTGCTCGAGGTGTTCCACCAGTTGCACTGCTTGGTAAGAATGTCGCGCATGAGGAGTGTCTTGTACTAAATGTGATGCGCAGAACGTTGTGCGCCAATTCACCTGGCGACACCTGTACTCGGAAGAAGATATGCCCGTCGATATTGCTTAGCCCGTTGCCGGCCGGATGCATGTTGATTACTGCATCGAAACACTCCGTCTGTCACTTATGTGTTATGCCGATATCACGCCGTTGATGGTTTACGTGGATACAAATGCGCCCATCGGCCATCGTGCCGATTTCAACGTTCATCACAACCACGCATGAGTGTTGCTATCGCTGCCGAAGCGACGTGGCTCCGTCGTGCCTCAAGCCAGGCAGCAGCTTAGGGTTGGATCCGATGGGATGGCTTTATCGGTAAACCCGGCCAAATTAAACCCGCCTCCAGCGCGGGCAGGCATCGTGCATCTATAAACCAGGGGTATTATTCCCCGAGTCAGATTCAGCTTACTGCCCTTTGTGGGGGATCGGCCACAAGGCCACTAATTACAGGCGTGAGTTACGAGAGTCTGCTGGTTGGCGCCCCGTAAACATGACAGCTTTGTGCCCGGCCAACAAGCATTATGTAGCTCGACCGAGTTGGAGGACCAGGCTGTGCAAGCACAAAGCGTCAAATCGACCTGGTACTTATCGACAGTTGAAACCCCACTTCCCCGGTACGGAAATGGCCGGCGTGCCAAATCTCGGGTCAGGCCGCATTTATGGGTCCCAGGCCCATCATGTGACATCCGGACGGCCCGGCTCCTGTACCCGTCCCCCGAGCCTCGGTCAAACCTAACACCCTCACGCTGACACCGGAATAAAGGTAACGATTTAAGAGAGTAGCCTAGTAGCTAATAACCTGGTATAGATCCTAATGGTAATTTTACACGACACAGCCTCCAGCAAGCGCGATCTCCTTTTACGGGGCAGGGCCGAGCAGGAGGATAAGGCTGGTTCGGCTGTAAGACAGGTCTGCAAGAGGACAAGGATAATCGCACCACGGCCCAGAGGTTGGCGATTGCGGTTCCATGCTTGCTGCAGCAGTTGACGTGTCACATCAAATGCCTTGAGGCCACACACATGCACGCCCACCCCCACATGCAGCGCTTGTTATGTAAGGCGACAGTCGCCAGTCACGCCAGACTTGATCCTGCCGCGGTTCCTTCCCATTGGCTGCGTCTGCATCATTCAAATTGTATTTACAGCGTGAGTTCTGGGGCTTAGCTTGCTAGAATGAATCTTCTGCGCCGACGTGCCTGGCCATCGAAGCTGGCCTCTTGGTTCAAACTAACTTGAATCGTCATAGCTACTCTGGCGTGCTCTTGGGCACGCGTCGCAGCTATGGAGTCGTCAGTAAATCGGTTTTCAGAGAGAAATCCACCAGCGTATTTACCACCACATGTTGGTGATATCAGCGCCCGTGATAATTGGACCTCTTTCAAACACCGGACCCTGAAGAAGCAGTTCCTACTACCTCGGATGGTACCTTATCTCTGAGTGGCGGGTACGACAATCACGAACTCTGCGGAACCAGGAGTGCTAGACATGTCCAATTCACAGACTTCCGAGAATTGTGATGGGAGCTATGACACAGACGTAGCCGACGAAGAAAATTGCTCTTCGCAGGTCTTGGGCGGCGGAATTGACGAAATGGCGGCCCAACCCATCTTGTCCAGCTTAATGGGCGAATATGACAGTAGTCGCGCATCGTACTTGGATACCGCATTCAGCTCCTGGCACACCAGCACCCTCACCGGCCCAGCAGAACAGGTTGCGTGGACTGACGACGTACGGTCGGCCGAGCAGCAAGATGATCAATTCCGCATGTTGATACCGCATGATGACGGCAACCCAAGGCCGGGATGCCACGATGAACCGCGACGCCTCACCTCCAATCCGGCAGGCATGGATATGGTAGAGCGCGTCGCCTGCATTCCAAGATATCTGGGAACCATGGGTTTCGACAACTTTGATGAGCTTCTGTGCACATACTACCCTTAAAATTTCCACGAATCATCGTTTCTCTGCAATGAGCAACGCCTAAGTCGCCACAGGAGATTGCCCGGCGTCTTCTCCAGCGTGTTCTGTGCCTCGGGGAACTGGAGTATTTGGGAACGCAGGGGATTCCAAGAGGAAGTTTCAAAAGCCACCGAAGAAGTGCTACTATCCGAGAGTTGGGAAGCGCAGAGCGACATTCACCCTGCGGTTACCCATATGTTAAAGGCGCCAAAGAGCAACCTGCCGTGCGTGGCCTCAAGAGTCTCGCCGTTAAAGTCCTGCATTACAAACAAGGTTCGTCGCCCAGAATGTCATGTTTATCAAAATCACAGACGAATCATCTCTTTTATTACAAATGAAGCAGAACTGACAGAAACAAGTTGCCCCATCTCTGGACATTGATGATGACTTTGGCGACATCCGTTAAACCGGCGGGCCACAGAGATGCCTCGGGCGCTGTATTTGCAGCCATTCTTCTTCTTCAGTACGGCGGGCGCATGGGGAGGAAAATGCTTCTTGAATTGGTTGGCCTCTGTTTATGAAACCTTATCCAGCCTTGGATCCTTTAGACATCACGCTGGCAATGAAGCCCATTCCATAGTTTAGGATTAAACGATCAACATGCCTTGACAAGTTCCTCTGCATATGACCGTTTTATAAAGACAGTTTTTCATTTATTACATTTGTAATCTAGCTGATGATGCTACGCCAAGATGGAAAAGAGATGAATAATCGTCTTGAATTCGGAGCAGTTTCGTGGCATCGAGCAATGCGAGAAGATGGCCCAGCCTCATGCAGAGCAGAAATGTTCCTTGCTTAGTCTCTCAGCCATGCAGTAACTCTGCATCAGTGCCTTAGTAAGACCACGTAGGCAACGTGCACCTTAATGGGGTATATAATCCGGCATGACTGCTCGGGCTTCTACAAACTTGAGACCACTCGGCCTCCTCTCTCCTCCTCAGCACAGAAGCTCATAAGACTTGGTCAAGATGGCTGCCGGCGATGATAGTTTCGGCCCTCACTTGCCTGGATACTTTGATTTCACTCTGCTTTTTGAGCAGAGCCTTTTATCCCTTGTTCCGACCGGCATTTTCCTCCTTGCCTGGTCATGGCGTATCCGTCGCCTTTGGCGCCGGAAAAACATTGTTGGCTCATGCGAATTACGGATTGCCAAATTGGTGCGCGCCGCCTCATCTTACAGGTGGCACATGTGCAATCCTGGTCTAACTCGTGTCTCAGGTCCTCTGTGGTTGTTTCACGGCGCTACAGATTGTCATCCTCGCGATCTGGTGCCTGCCCAGCACCGTCAGGGCCAGCACATCGATTGCCGAAGCCGTGTTTGGCGTTATTGCCGGCTTCTCTGTCACGGGCCTGTCGTATCTGGAGCACGCGCGGTCGGTTCGGCCGTCGTTGCTGCTCAACTTTTACCTGCTCATCACCGCCATCCTTGACCTAGCCAAGGTCCGGACCGCTTTCCTCAGGCCGGGCAAGCACACCTTGGCCAGTCTCCTAGTTGCAGCCCTAGTCATAAAGGTCATGCTTTTTGTGGTCGAAGAAGTCCCCAAGAAACCTATTTACTCGGAAAAGCCGGTACCTAGGGAGAGCAGCGCTGGAGTGGTGAGCCGCAGCGTTTTTTGGTGGTTAAACAGATTTCTCAGAACGGGATACAAGACCACCCTAGATGTTGACGATATTGGCATTATAGACGAAAAATTCGATTCGCAGAGACTGTTGCTACAGTTGGAGGAGGCTTGGGATAAAGGTCAATGCTATCCGAGCCAAGATACGCGTCCGACTGGGTTGCTAATTCGTATTTGAAACCCGCAGACAGCAAGCAAGGAAAATTCAGCTTGATCAAGTGCACGTTTCTGGCCTTTAAGGGGCAGTTCGCTGCTGGAATCGCACCGCGCATTCTGTTTAGCGGCTTCACGTTTGCGCAGCCGTTTCTGATTAACACGGTTGTCGATTTTGTCGGCCAGCCAGACGAAACAAGGAATATGGCCTCAGCCAAGAGTCTCATCGCAGCGACCTTGTTGCTCTATGTCGGCCGTGCAGTCGCCGGGGCGTGGTATAAACATACGACCTTCCAGCTCTTGACCATGTATCGCGGTGCTCTTATTTCGCTGGTCTTTAAGAAGACGCTAGAGCTGGACCAGCAATCAGTTTGCGAGTCGGCCCCGGTTACTCTTATGAGCACCGATGTCGAGGGCATTGCTACTGGTGCAATGACCATTCACGATATTTGGGCCAGCTTGATAGAGCTCCCCGTTGCGCTTTACCTCCTCTACCGGCATGTCGGAGTCCCCAGCTTGTTTATTCTGATTCCTGCTACTGGTAAGCTTCCACAGACCTGAAAGCACCCGATGACGGCTAACCTGTCAGTTACTACGATTTCTGGTGCGATGATATCACCGCACATGGGCCCTGCTAGAATGCAATGGAACAAGACCATACAGGAACGTGTTGGGGAAACGTCCAGGATGCTCAGTCAGATAAAGGGCGTCAAGATGATGGGCCTAAGCAATTGGTTTCATAATCGCCTGCTCCAACTTCGTGCAGACGAACTAGAATTATCGACAAGGTTTCGATGGCTTCTCGTTTACATCAACGGGTTTGGTGAGGCATGCTTTGCAGAGCATAGTCCCAGTACGAATGCTAACCGAAATTTTTAGCTGCTGCATCGCAGGCATTCACACCAGCGGTTGTGATTCTCGCCGCTATCTTCTGGACCAAGTCGCGGCAGGGGTTGAGCGTTGCTGCAGCCTTCACTTCGCTGTCTATTATTACCATCGCAGCTACGCCCATAATTCAAATTCTAGTCTCTCTGATGCAGATATTCGGCGTGATTGGGTGTTTCACCCGTCTTCAGGTATTTCTGAAGTCTGAGTCGAGAAGGGACCCGCGACAATGGATTTCGTCCACCGCTTCTACCAATTCGTTGGCACTACCAGAGAGCCTCGGTCTTTCACCAGAAAAATCCCTCATGGCTACCAAAGACGCTCTCAAACTTGTTGCACTGCCATCTAACAAGACTGTTCGCCGAAGCGGCCCGATGTTGAGGCTCGTAGATGCCACATTCTCTGTGGATGACGGCACAGAGGTACTTGACAGTATTGACATGACCATTGAGCAAGGCACCTTTTCAATGGTAGTCGGACGCGTGGGATGTGGCAAATCATGCCTACTGAAAGCAATGGCCGGTGAAGTTCCGTTGAAGTCCGGGACAATTGAGACTAGGCAACGCAGCCTGGCGTATTGCGACCAAACACCTTGGGTCACAAACGTCAGCGTAAAGGATAACATTATCGCGCAGTCAGAATACGACCAGCAGTGGCTTGCAACTGTACTCCACGCATGCCAATTAGACGTGGATGTGTCTGCGTTCCCCATGGGAGTGGCGACCATCGTGGGATCAGGAGGCGTTGCACTGAGCGGCGGTCAGAAGCAGCGCGTGGTAAGTAACGAATCCGTTGCTATACAAGTAGCATGGTACACTAAGCCATGAGTACACGCAGGCCATGGCGAGAGCAGTATACTCGCGCAAAACGTTTGTAATTCTCGACGACGTCTTCAGCGGCCTGGACAACAAGACGTCACGCGCCGTCTTCCAAAGGCTGCTTGGAAGTGGCGGCCTGCTACGTAATGACAGGCAGACAGTAGTTCTTGCTACTAATAACGGTGAGAAAAAATATAGCGTAGGTTTCGCCATTTGTCTAACTCACCCACAGTCAGCTTCCTTGAGGCGGCAGATTACATCACCATGTTGGAGCAAGGTAAGATTGTCCGCAACCAGGTGCAGTATTCGGCCTTTGATCAACAGGACTGGGGTATCAACCAAGACGAGACCGAGTCGAATGACTCCTCATTTGAGGTTGACGGAAATGAATCCAGTCGTCATGCAAAACGACGAGAGGCGGACCGAGCCCAGGCTACGAGACAGGCCGAGGCCGAGCTCAGCCGCCAAACAGGCGATATTGACTGTTACAAAATCTACCTCAAGTCGATGGGACTGCCGGTTGTCACTGCTACTTTGATCCTCGTCATTATCAGCGTGGCTGCGGATAAGATGCCCCGTAAGTTCCGCCCCAGACTCGATTGTGAATTCGGCTGACTCTATTTCAGAAATATGGCTGCGCCTATGGACACAACATGGCACTACCTCTACCTCTGATAATCTAAGCTACATGGGAGGCTACGTCGCGTTTATTGTCCTAGCCATGATTGGCGGAGTGGTCAACATAGCCTTCTTCGCCATTATTGGCATTCCCAAGTCTGCGAAGCGCCTTCATGCCATGTTACTGGCCGCCGTGATTCAAGCCCCCTTTCACTTTTTCACTTGTACGGATAACGGGTTGACTCTCAACAGATTCAGCCAGGACATGAGTCTGCTTGATCAAGCCTTGCCCTTTGCATTTATTGCGACCGTTGCGGCCGTGGTTCAAGCCATTGCCGAGACGGCAATCATTGCTTCTGGATCATCGTACATTGGCGCAATCTTGCCCGTTTGCTTTGTAGCTGTTTACTTGATCCAACACTACTACCTCAAAACATCTCGCCAAGTTCGAATCTTGGACCTGGAGATGAAGTCGCCGTTATACACGCATTTTACGGAGACTCTGGCCGGACTCTCCACCATTCGCGCATTTGGATGGACTATGGCGGCAAAGGAAGAAAACCTTTGCAGACTAAATACGTCCCAAAGACCTTACTATACCATGTTTTGCATCCAGCGGTGGCTCCAAGTCATCTTGGATTTATTTACTGCCGGTATGGCGCTCGTGCTTGTTACATTCGCAGTCATGTTTCCATGGACAACCTCGAACGGTGCCATCGGCTTGGCCATGGTAAACATAATCAGCTTTGAATTTACGCTTTCCATGGTTATTACCCAGTGGACGCAGCTGGAAACTTCACTTGGCGCCATTACCCGGCTAAAGTGGTTTATAAAGAACACGCCCAGTGAGAACAAGCGGCAAGAGAATCAGGAGCCGCCTCCCGGTTGGCCGTCACGGGGTCTAATTGAACTTGATAATGTGACTGCTGCTTACAAGTGAGTATTTCTCTTCACTTCTTCCTCGCTTCCCGTGTTAACAAGTACCGCCCCAGAGACGGTGCCGATCCGGTTCTGCTCGGCGTCAGTCTTACTATTGAGCCAGGACAAAAAGTCGGAATCTGCGGCCGATCTGGAAGGTTTGTCATTCATGCCAAGACAGCATCTGTTTACTGAAACTAAGCCTACCATCCTCTCCGTGCAGCGGCAAGTCATCTCTCGTGGCCACGCTGGCCCGCCTTCTCGAATTGCAGCCCGGAAGCACGATTCGCATTGACGGCGTCAATCTTGCCACTGTACCAAGACAAACGATCCGGTCACGTCTCCTTTCGCTCCCGCAGGATGCGCTGCGCCTGGCAGGAACCGTCCGCCACAACCTCGACCCGGAGCAATCTATCCAAGCTGACGAAGCGCTTATAGAGGCCCTCACAAAGACGGCAATCTGGCCCTATATTGAAGCCAAGGGTGGTCTCGAGGCCAAAGTAGAAGATTTAAGATTCTCCGCTGGACAACTGCAGCTATTCTTCCTCGCTAGAGTAGTCTTGCGACACGGCAGAGCTGCAGGCGCTGGTGCAGTTATTCTCCTTGATGAAGCAACAAGCAGCGTGGACCGCCGCACCGACGACCAGGTTCGCGATGCTATTAGTGCCAACCTGGATGGGCGCACCGTGATAGAGGTTGCGCATCGTCTTGACATTATACGTCACTATGATGTTATTGTTGTCATGGCTGAGGGGAGAGTTGTCGAGACCGGTCCTCCTGATGAGCTCCTTGCACAGTCTGGGTCTGAATTCGCGGCGCTGTGGGCAAGTAGAGGTCTGTAAGATTTTATAGCGTTGTATAAATGAAGAGGCAAGTTTGATGGCGTATTATGGGCGATAGTAATATACAGCTTCACTTTGATGATGCCAAGTAGTTTATAAGCTTGTAGTAGGAATAACAGGTTTTAGAATGGCAGATTTCAAGTGTTTGCATGTGAGGGTTTTAGGATAAAATACACGGGAAAGAATACCTATGTATACATTAATGCAGAAGGACTCGCTATCTTACCTCCACCAGGCGAATCATCTTGTGATGAAGCCAACTATCACCGTCGGCTCCCCGTGCCCGCCCTGTCACGAACGCCATCGTCAAATCTGGACCTGGCATGTCACCTTGGAGAGAGACTGCGCCAACCTTCCCAAGATTGACTGTGGCGGCGACGTCCCCAGTGTGTATGGATCGACTTGCTATAATGACAGTTTCAAAACTCGATGGTGTGGCCAGCTTGTCTCCTACTCCCGGGGCGAATCGCGGCTTCGAGAGGTCCAAGAGAGTCCATGCCGAGTCACCACGCCGGTGTTTGAGAACGGGGAAATCACGGCAGAGACTAGGTTTATCGAGAGGACAAAGCGTCCAACCGTCATACACTAGGAGTCTCATGATATCGCCGAATTAGACATTAAACAAAAATAGAGCGTGAGCACTCGCCGGCTCTTTACAAGCGAGCAGGTTGAGGTAGCCAGGCCAAATATATCAGAGCCTTTAATCACTAATGGCATGGCTGCCATTCGACCCCATGCACCAGAAGGCGAAGCTGCGGCAAGTACTATTCGGAGCAAACCTGATAATCTGAGAGTGAAACGACATTATACATCGTATACAGCATTTACCCAAGAACACAAGTCGAATGGCCCCCCTTCTCTCATGTCAAGATAAGATGGATATATCAAGCCCCGCAGGTTCGCTATCCTTACGTGGTATTGCATTCAAAATGAGTTGCAAGAGGTTCAGATGCCCAGGCTCTATACAAGGGGGCCCAACCCAGCATGCTAGCTGCGAGTAGTTTCCACACATGTCCTATTTAACAGGCTCCGGGAAGTAATAGACGGAATAGATAAAGCACTAGTATATAGGTTTACTGCTGCACAACGTGACATCATTACACCTTCCATCGCTTTCCGCTTCAGTACGTTTCCACTGGATAATATCTGCTGCTATATATCCCTGCCCCCAACCCTTGGCATTTTTCTCGGGCGACAGGTGGCTATTAAGTCGAGTATCCTATTATTATGTCAAAGTAGATACTTATAATTGGCTATAAACCGCATGCCATTGTGGAATCATGGCAGGTCTTGCGCGCCGTGAGTCAGTAGCATATCCCCGTACGCGAATGCGATAATCGTCAAAGTCATGATACATCAAAGTCGGAAGGTATATATAACACTAAGATTTGCTACCCTTGTTAAGATATCCAGACTCCAAGTGTCTTGCCGCATAGCATCTTGACCTATACCAACTTCGCGATGATGCTCGCACCATGAGTTGTTAAGGTCCCATCGTGTGCTCTTGCGCTCTTATACCCAAGCACTTGTGTCGCTGCTCCCGCCGGCCATGGCAAGAGAGTCAAGCTTCCGCCCAAGCCCAACACTGCTTCGGGCAGGCTTTTTCTCCGAGGGGCCCCCATCTCGCCGCCTCCTAGGCCACCTCGTCCCGGGACAGCGGGAGCATCTTGCCCGGGCCTCGGCCATACCACGCCTGTCCCTGGCAAAAGTCAAACTCCGCGTCCGGGCAGCGGCCACACGAACCTGCTCCTGGCAGACGCCCTGTCCCGCCTCCTCCCGGCACACGTTATACTACGCCTCCGCCGGTGCTTGGAATCCGCCAGACGCGGTATGCATAGAGGCCATGAATACCCTTTCATCACAGCATTCACAAGTTCCAAGACGGTTCGCTGGTCAACCTAGGCAGAAACGACGGTTCGCGCAAACTCCCAGCCATGCCCAGTTTTTACATTCTCCACACGTGCTCGTCTAAATCTCATCCTCCTCCTCGTCAAAGTCATCCTCCCTCCCCATCTCATACAATATCCTGCCGCCCTCACCGGCGCCAATATCCGTCTGCGCATCAAAGTACGGCAGCACAATGCCCTCCCTATCCCGCCTCTGCTTCTCCGTCAGCCCCAAGCTAAAAGTGCTCTCCGGCTCCTCCGCGTCGTCGCGATCCGCCTCTGCCGGGCGAAACATGGCGTGGTCCGTCAACAGCGTGATTCTGCCCGTGCCCGACTTGCCCGCCGCCAGCAGGTGGCGCTGCAGGATGAACTTTTCCGTCACTGTCCGCCCGCTCTTGCGTCGCAGCTCCATGTCGACGACGACGCCTCTGTCCTGGTCTGGGGCCCTTGGCTTGAGGCCTATGATGACGCCTTCGCGGTCTTCCTTGAGGCCCCATTCGGGCTCCTGGACGGCGCGGTTGCGGGCTTTTTGCCTGTCGATTTCCTGGGGCAGGCTGGAGAGGCGGAGGATGGCGGTGGCGAGGTGGTTCAGGATGGTGAAGGGGTGCGGTTCGTACTCGTTGAATGATGGGGGCAGGAGGATGGGCACGTCGGTGTGGTACACGGACACTATTGATACTGCTGGTGTGAGGATGCTTGAGAGAAAGTGAGAGAGGGAGCTGGGGGCCGTGGAGGCGAGGCTGTTGAGTGAGTCGATGAGAATAATGGCCCCTGCGTTTGGTGTCAGTCCTGGACGATTTTGCCTCGACGCCCGACAATGTTGATGGGGAGTTGCCTACTTTGGGACGGCTTTTCTCTTGGCTGGGTCGGGTCAAAGACGGGATAATGCGCAGCCAGTTCCTTGGCTACGAGTCGCAAATCCCTGCCGGCGGCCTTGACCATGACGTCGACGGTCTGCGGCTTCTTGACCGTGGCGAAAGAGAGCAGTATGACTTTTGTTTTGGAAATCTGCATTCATTGTGTTGGTATTCCCTAGACGTCTATGAGGTGCACGCTGCGTACCTTTGCGCGGGTCATGAACTCGTCAAGTACGGGCTGCGCCGGCTGTTCAAGACCATCGAGGACAAGAGTGAGAGGACTCGCCGAGTCGCGGAGGTTGAGTAGCTTCTGCAGCAGTAGCAGGCTATGCGAGCGACTGTGGACAGTATTTGGGGCCGCCATGTTTGCCGACAGCAGATGCAGCGGCACACATCGACAAGGCCGTCTGAGATGGACCGTGAGAAGCAGAAGCGATCAAATGAGTCTTGGCGGTTGGATCAAGATCAAAATGCCAAAATGCCAAAATGTCTGGTGCCCCACTTGCCTCGCCCACGGCCCCCCACCACCATCAATTCCACCAAAAAGTCGAGATGGGAGCAAGCCTCACAGGATGGTGATGCGATGCGAATCCTCGCCCATGCAGTGGTTCGAATCGCCATTATCCGCCTCGTCCTGGGGCTGGCAACCCGCCAATGTAGACTCCGTTTCGTCGCCCCCTTTCTGACCATCAGCTCCCTCTCCTTGGCCATCTTCGACCCTTCTCTCCCCTGGCTTCGCCTTCGCCTTCGAATCGTCAGGAGGCTCCACGGCCCAATCCTCAACAAACTTGTCCCTTAGCCACTCGTCAAACTCACCCGCCTTCCTCCTGTTGTGTGCACTCCACGCATCCTCCAACCAAACAGCATCGTGCCTCCCCATGGCCAGATTGTCGACATACGCCGCACAGTCATAGCGGAAGGAATCGTCATTCATCAGAGTCTCGAAATTCGGCCGGGCGTCATCAGTGTCCGCGTCCAGCGTGTGCGCCATGTCCGGAAACAAGCAGAGCACGTCCCGTCTCTCCTGGATGCTCAGTGATGTCCACGCCAGTGGGTTCGCGAGCACGCTCTGCCGTGGCCAAGTGTTAGTCATTTCGGGCAAAATACTATGCACAGAGGGATGGATGGGGTGAGACATGCTCGAAGGTCCGCAGATGCCAGCGGCGACTTTGGGTCGCTGAGGATGTTGTCTGGGGTCCATTTTGATTTGCGTTTGGGCGCGGCCTTTTTCCGTCGAGCCATGGTGTGCGTGCCGAGAAGGCGTGACGAGAAGAGGAGCGGTGGTTTGGAAGAGTGATGGGCGAGGCTGAGTTTCGTTTGCATTCCATGTATTGATGTAAATTAATGCAGGGTAGGGCCGTGTTGCGGGTGAATCAGCGACAAGTCAACCTCGTCCGAACCGACTACTTCGAGGCAGACTCTGTACTTGGTAGGCACTAGCTGCATTGTATTCACTTCCACGTCTCTGAAAACCCGACCTCTGCCTGCTGCGAATACGGCACCAAGGCCGACCTTGAACACTCGCAATTCGCCTTGGTCCTCCTCGGTCTTGCTCGGTCATACTTATCGCGAGCAGCCCCCACCATGTGGACTTGACGACGGCTTGACAGCCAGCATCAACACCACCTCCAAGCATAATCGATCCGATGGCGGCGGTTCTTAAATACACCGCACCCTTTACGCCCAAAATGTCCAATCTGCGCCACTACTTGGTTTCCTCGTATACATCATTTCATCACACATCATCGCAATGTCACTCAACCTGGGATACAACAGTGCCCACCCCTTCAGCAAGGTCCGCATCCACGACCGAGCATCCGTCCAAGAGCTCCTCCAAACTGTGCTTGACCCCCTGGAGCCGTTCTTCTCACCTGCAAAAGCAAGAGTGAGGTGCCCTGGCGGAACAGCCGTTCGCTTCGACCAAACCGCCTCGGAAGTTGAAGGAATATGTCGACCGCTCTGGGGCCTGGCAGCCCTGCTCGCGGGAGGCGGCGAATACCAAGGGACAGACTGGTGGATTCAGGGCATCAAGGCCGGTACAGATCCCGACAGTCCTGAATTCTGGGGGTACCCAAGAGACAACGATCAACGAATGGTGGAAATGTGCCCTCTAGGTGAGTTTTTGTTCCGCTTCCTCACACGTAGCAAAGTCTTTACTGAGCAGTGTTAGGATTTGCCCTGGCGGTTATACCTGGCATCTGGGACAAGTTCACCGCGCGAGAGCAAGGCAATATCGAGGCGTGGCTTGGCAACTCCATCAATGAGAAAATGTGTGTTGCGCCACCCGTCTCCGACCGCATCAGCTGACGGAAGTAGCATGCCCAATACAAATTGGCTTTGGTTCCGCGTATTTGCAAACCTCGGCCTCAAGAAGTGTGGCGCGAAATTCTCCCAGGACAGACTCGCCCGGGATATCAGCCACCTGGAGACGTTTTACCGCGGCGACGGCTGGTCCAATGATGGGCCTGAAGGGATTCATCGTGAGTAAATCACCACTTCTTAAGAAAGGAGAAGAAGAATATTTCGGACCTGAAATGACACTCTATTGTGCTCCAGAGATGGATTATTACTCGTCCAGCTTCGCCATCCAGTTCCTGCAGCTCTTGTACGCACAACTAGCTGGAGACGAGGACCCGGACCGAGCAGCCGAGTTCAGACAACGAGCCCAAATGGCTGCTCTTGATCTCGTGCACTACTATGACGATCAAGGCAGGGCCATACCCTTTGGGCGGAGCGTGGGATATCGTTTCGCCATGGTCTCGTTCTGGGGCGCCCTGGCATATGCACATGTTGAACTCCCCGCGCCTTTGACGTGGGGGATGGTAAAGGGCATTGTCCTTCGCAATCTGCGCTGGTGGCAGACACAGACTGAAATGTGGACTTCAAGTGGCACTCTGTCACTGGGGTATTCATACCCCAACATGTATGTAAGTGAAGAAACCAAGGAGAGTGATTGGCGTCTGCAAAGGGTGTACAGCATGTACTTACGTAGCACAGTTGACCGAGAACTACAACAGCCCGGCGAGCCCGGTGAGTTCTAATCCATCCCGTCGGCGTCGTGCCCCGGGGTTTCGCGCCCCGTAAGCCTAACATGTACAGTACTGGGCGTGCTTGGCCTTCATTTGTCTGGCCGTGCCCGAAAGCCATCCGTTCTGGATGTCCGAGGAAGAGCTTGTTAGCCACACGATCCCTTGTGTTAAGGAGCTGCCACACCCCGGACATATCATGAGGTGAGCCAAAATGTGCCGCCAATCAAAGTTTCAATACTAGGCTTCTAACGTCTGTTTTCTTTCCTTTTTTCTCCATAGCCGCCTGGGGGGCCACTGCATGCTTTTATCATCGGGACAGGCATGCGGCTATCCCATGAAGGCTACGCACGCCAAGTATGGCGCATTGGCCTACAGTAGCGCATTTGGATTTTCGGTTCCTCCCGGGTTGTTCTCGCTGGAACAGTACGCCTTGGCATCACAGCTTGGTCTCTCCGATGATGGGGGTGAGTACTGGAAGACGAGGCGAGTCTCCGAGTACGCGGGCATTGAGTACCGCGACGGCCAGCCAGTCCTCGTGTCGCGCTGGAAACCGTTCAGCGATGTCAGAGTCACGACTACTCTAGTACCATCTACCCCAAAAACCCCAAACTGGCACCTGAGGGTGCACTGCATACAGACGGGGCGGCAATTGATGACGGCCGATGGATCGTTCGCCATTTGCAACGTCAACTCGGTCAATGGCCGCTATTTGGAGTCGTATGACCAGGAACAGTGCGAGGGCACAATGCCTAAAATCATTGGCAACTATGACACGAATTCGCCTGCCGGTTGGGCTACCGGTAAAGACGGGTCGTTTGCCGTACACGCCACCAAGGGAGCGGTTGGTATCAAGGCTTTGGAACCAATGGGTAGCCGACGGGCCATGCTGGTCAACGCAGATCCTAATTCGAATCTCGTCAATAGTCGCACAACGATACCGACTCTGCAGGGCTCTATTGAAACGGGCCAGGCGGCATGGTACGTATCTGCCATATACGCCAAGCCCGGCCAAGATGGAGTGTCCAAGATGACATATCTCGACGGCTGGCAGGCGCCACCAATTATTCCTCGGTGGTTGTCGGTCGAAATGAACAAGCACAAGGTGTAGAAAGGCCTAAGAGTTGGTGCGCATTATACTATTAATATCGAGAGACCTGAACACATGATAATTAGAGGTGTGACGAATACATGCACCTGTCACAGTCCACTCGGTGAACTTATCACGAGCCATTCGTTAGCCACAAACCTGCGCAGCGGAATATTGCATAGATAGTCTTGTGCTTCCCACCCCGATAGTCTTCACACACATGTTTAGGTCCAGAGGTGGAGATGAGCAACGCCTCCCCCACAAACTTGAAGGAAACATCTTGTCCTCTCCACGCTCCCCAGGCTCCACGGGATTCAAACCCCGGCAATGGTGGCTGTGTCCCGACGGCTATTAGCCATCCAGCCCTCCCCGCTGGTGGCATCGTGGCGGGTGGTTGGTTGGTTGCGACTCGGCCGGTTAATGGTGCAGATACAGCCAAAAGGGACAAAGTAACGCCAACCTTTTATTTGTGGATTGATATCTTCCGCCACTGAGCGTTCAACAATGGCGAAGCTTTGACATCTGTAGATGCAATGGCGCCCGTCCACGGTTGTGTTTAGGCTGCTGATACTCCGTACATCGATCGCCTCGAGTGATGGGCGGAACAGCAAGATTTGTAGAGACCAAAGATTCGATATGGTTGCTAATAAGGCGAATAGAGGAATTGTCAATTCAAAGTAATTTTTTCCCCTCCTCGCCAAAACAGTTCAAAGTAGCATGGGACGAAAGATCACCATAACGCAGCAGCGAGAATGAAAGTTGGTTTCCGTGCCCTGTCCGGTGGCATTTGGCTCTCAGCCATGACTTATCCGTCCCAGCTTAGCCCAGAAGGTTGTTCTCTGGCGAGTTGTCTTTGGTGTGGCAATTGGGCTGACGGCTTGCAAGCCCCAAAGATACAGGTACCAATCATGATTTATTCATCTGTCTTTCACTGTTGTTGGCTGGCAGATGTTGAGGTGGTGTTGCCAGTCGTCCAATGGTGTTTGTAACCTCGACCCTTTCAGTGCAGTTCGAGATTCGCACAAATCCCTTTTAACCGCGATTTGCTAATAGGAACGAGGACATGCATGCCATCAAGGTCCAATGCGACTTGTGGCGGTAAGCTGCTGAATGATCACTGGTCTCCTGGGACGAACCACACTAGAAACTAGGTGGTAAGCAAGTGGCTTGCCCAGAATGCCACAAATGCCACATCGAGAACGTCGTCCATGCTTCGCCAAATTGGACCCCAGACCACACTCTTTTGGACCGTTCCCCTCGGATGATTTTTTACTAGGGTCGCTCTGTCATCCATTCCCCCGACTCGCGTGGCGCAACCCCCATCAACCATCATCTCTTCCTCCAATCAATTCCGCCCGTTGATCTTGTGAGCCTCTGCAACATACTTATATCAAGCATCTGGCTGTCCTTTTTGCTGGCGTGCTCTTTTCCAGCCTCACCACCACTCATTACATAGTCAAAGTACGCCGCGCGAACCGAGCCCATCCTGCGATTTGCAAGTTCCGAAGCCGTGCTTCCTGACGGGAGCATCGTTAGCATTCAGGTGTTGACGTCTGCTGTTGGCTGCTCCCCCATTGCCATTCAACCAACACCTCAGCAGCATCATAGGGGTTGTTCCTGCGGCAGTAGTAGTCCCGTCAAACATGGGTTTCGAAAAGATCCTACGCGGGATCGTGCGCAATGATGCGATGCGCACTGATCCCGACCAAATTTACAATGCCAAAGTCTTAGCTCTGGTCTGCTCTGCCTGCTTTGGCGGCATGCTCTTTGGTTGGGATACCGGCGCCATCGGCGGCGTTCTGGCCATGGACGAGACACGCGAAAGGTTTGGATACCTGCATAGATCGAAAACCGACAAGTCCAACTTGGACCAAAATATCGTTTCAACGCTGCAGGCTGGTTGCTTTGCAGCTTGTCTTGTGACGTCCTGGTTCGCCGATAGATTTGGTCGTCGCTGGAGTCTCATTGGAGCTGGTGTCATCACCGTCATTGGAGTCGTCTTCCAGGCTGCATCTGCCATAGATGGCACCTTGGCCGTTATGTACGTCGGAAGATTCATCGCAGGGCTCGGTGTTGGTGCTGCGTCGACCTTGACCCCGCTCTATGTATCGGAATGTGTTCCTCGAGCAATTCGTGGTGGGTTGACTGGTGTGTTGTCCCCGTTGCTCCGTCCGGTCTCAAGACTCTGTCGGTTAACCTGAAACTGGCAGCCTTTTACCAACTCTTCATCGTCCTTGGCATCATGATTGCCTTCTGGGTCAACTATGGCTGCCTGCTGCATGTGTCTGCACCAGCAGTCTTCATTGTCCCCTTGGCCCTGCAAGCCCTACCCGCATTGTAAGCTTTCTTCCCCTCGTGAAACTATCACCAAGATATCACGCTGACTGCAAATAGTTTTCTGATTACCGGCATGCTTATTTCTCCAGAGAGGTTCGTCGACCCCAAGTTCTATCCATCTGCAAACCTGCTAACCTGTTTGAAGCCCTCGATGGACAGCTCGAAAAGACAAATGGGAAGAGACTTCCCAAATTTTGGTCCGACTGCGAGGGTACCGTTCTTCCCAGCATCTTCCTTAGGTTTGCTGATTGCTGACGGTCTGTAGACTTCCCGCCGACTCGGAATACGTCTCTGGGGAGATTCAAGAAATGGTAGATCAACTCGAGAATGAGCGCCGTGTGATGGGCGATGCCAGTTTTAAGAGTTTGATGAAAGAGATGTGGCTCGTCCCTGCCAACCGACGGCGCGCCGTGATCTCCATTGTCCTTATGATATGCCAGCAGCTCACCGGTGTGAATGCCATTGTACGTCGAAAGAACGCCCCCCTTGATCCATGGTTTTTTGCACTAGTGCATGATTCTAATTCATGTCAGAATTATTACGCCCCTCAAATTTTCACGAACCTTGGAATGAATGGGACGGATTCGTCACTTTTTGCAACGGGGGTCTACGGCATCGTGAAGACTGTAGCCGTTTGTTTATTCCTACTCTTCATTGCGGACTCATTGGGCCGACGGAAGAGCTTGTTGTGGACCAGCCCAATGCTGGTCATCGTGCTGTTCATCATTGGTATCTATGGGCGCGTGCAGCCTCCTGTTACCGGAGAGCCCGTAAGTTGTGTACAGTCCCGTCCTGTCCATTGGCGAAACTAATGTCTCGAAGGTCACTGCGTTTGGATATGTTGCTATGGCGTGCATTTACCTCTGGGCAGCGTATGTAAATGACCATTCTGCTCCGGGCGTTGCGTAAACTGACCTCAGACACAGCATCTTTCAGTTTGGCTGGGGGCCGGCTTGCTGGATCCTAGTTAGCGAGATCCCTACTGCGAGATTACGTGCCGCGAACGTCGCCATTGGTGCTGGTACCCAATGGCTCTTCAACTTTATCATGGCTCGAAGTATGTTTCCTTTGAGTATTTCTAGATGAACGGATACTGACATATCCTAATAGCCGTCCTTACCATGCAAAACACCATGGGCTACAAGGGTTATGTAAGTGTAAACAAACACGGCGAGTTATGATTGAACCACATTCAAGCTAATGCATATGCCGCAGGGCATGTTTTTCATGTTTGGTAGTTTTGATATTCTCATGGGGCTGTTTGTGTTCTTCTTCGTTCCCGAGACTAAAGGTCTCAGCCTGGAGAAAATGGATGAGCTCTTTGGCATGAATGAAACCGCCAAGAAGCTAGATGCAGAGCCGGAAACCGGACGACCTGTTAGCGTGCACGAAGATCGAGTCACAAAGACATAGGACCGAGTAACTGTGTGGGGGCGTTTTAGTTATTACCGAAATGGCGTATGTATAGTAAATCCAATTCTTTGATCTTTTCTCGCGCTGGGTGACTGAACTGGCTGGGTCTATCTGAGTACTATTATGAATAGATGGGTTGTTGGGTTACTGATTTGCTATCATGCAGCTGGAGTGCAACCAGGTTTTTGTCAAGTTGAAAGCTAAACAAGCCTTAGTGGAAGACGGTTGGCTGCTCTTTTAGGGGCATGACAACTTTCACCACACTCACACTGAAGCAGCGTTTTTGCTAGGCCCTTGTTCGGGGTTAAATGGTCTATCCAGTTCTGCTAGTGGACCTACACGGCTAAGTTCAGCCAGATACTTGAACGAGGAATGTATACCGGCGCGCATGGGGCATATTCGGCAAATTGATTCGCAACTCAGAATATCGTATACTCATCGTCCTTACAACATCACGCCGTCGGTGAACCTGGGCCGCTGGGCGAAGTGGTTTTGTTATGTCCGCAATGACACCGAAATGACTTGTCTGGGCTAACTATGAGCTGAGAGCGGTGAAAGGCGCTGGAGAAGGGCTGTGGGAAGATGCATGTGAACTGATAGGCCTGGTGGTGACCTATTCAGTCACAGCCAACGCAGCGAGGGGCGAATCCAGTAGCCATTATGCGGGATGGATCCACTGCTCCCCAACGACAACTCTGGCATCAATCTGACATCAAGCCCCTGGAAGAAAGGATATTGTGTTGGTAAATCGATTGGAGAAGCTGAGCAAATGGTGTCTTGCAAGCCTCCATTCTGGCAGTTTGCCCAAGAACCTTGAAATTCGGGTAGCAACGACCGCAAGCGTCATAAAGAAATGATTCAGTCCCCTACCACGAACAAGCCCAGGAATTCCCGTGCTTGACTACCGAGAACATCGCAACCAGCCCATCGAGGGCGGGGGGCTGTTTCACCGGGGAGTTAGGCCCGAGTCAGGAGAATGGAACATTGAAGAGGCCTGCACACTAGCTAGACATGGGTCTAGCATCCGTCTAGAAGACTAGACGTGTCTGTAGCAGGGCTGACTGCCCATGGCAGCCCTAACGCGTGGGGTGACACTAGACAAATGTATATGCATGAAGATACCTTGTTTGCCGACCAGCCATGAGCCATGGTGCAAACCAACTGCGTTTTTCGTCGTACAGCATTCAAACCTCTTGTCCCCCTTTCTCGAACGGCAAGATCCGAACAGGCTTGTTTTGTCGTGTTTGGCAGTCGTCTTCCCGCTCAGTACTAGCTGTTCCCTTGCGGCAAAAGTGATTGAGACATTGGCTGGTCGGGAATTATCTGATGGCCCCACGACTCCCTAGATGGAGTCGGTGGGTATGAAACTTTTTGGGGTCACATCCTTTGAGACACCGACGTGCAAACCATCGTGGCGTCTCATCCTGGGCAGGTGTTCACACAATCACACCCAAGGGGATATTGACTAAGCTTGTGTGGACGATGAAACGAGAGGGAAGACAGAGATGGAGGGATTGCATTTTTAACGAGAGGGGGACGTAAAAGCTAAAAGCATATCAGCACGCATATAATTTGCTGGCAGTGTCAAGGAAGCCGGTCTATGGAAAGCCGAGGAGACACGTACCGAGCCACTTGTTCCTGGGATAGCCACTAAGGGAAGCGGTCTGAAGTCGTCTAGTTCAACCCGGGCGCACATCACTAAACGTATGCCAAGATGAGAGAAGGAGTCGAGCAATTGGCTTGATTGTATGCTGTTAGACAAGGCTGGTGTGAAGTCGACATCTGCACGAGAGTCTGAGCACTGAAGAAGCCACAGTCCATTCGCGGTTCCGCGTCAGGCTAAGAAGACAGTCGGGCCGCCTGGTATTAGATCAGATTCAATACCGAAGACTGGCCGGGGGGGTTGAGGTTCAATGGCAAAAGGACTCACGGCTCCAGATGTCCAGGATGCAGCTGGTTCACATGCGTGGGCTCATGTTTGAGGCTCGTAACATATCGACTGATCACGCCGAATTGTCCCACCAGCCATGCCGGCATCATGTTCAATGTTGCCAGTTGCTAACTTGCCGGCCGGCAGCTGTCGCTCCTTCCCTGTCGCCTCGTCTTACTTATCTTGCCTATCACAGTCCCGGTCCGTATCTCCGTTGCGCCTTCCCCCAGACCAGTTTGGGGATGTACAAAGTACAACATGTATTCTATGCGCTTAGTCGACTTCGTACCGGCTACCCAGACTTCTTTGGGCTCTGGCTCCCCTTGAAAGCGAAGATCTTTTGCTTCAATTTTGCTTTGCTTGGATTGCTTGGATTTTGCAACATGGCAGGAGGGTCAAAGTGCCAATAGCTAAATGTCCCAACGGTCTAAGTTAGTAGAGGGGGGGACATCGATGTCGGCCCATGCCTGGGCCCTTTTGTTCTCTTCAAACCTGACTGGGAGCTCTTGCCTGGTTCCCCCAGGTACCAATCTCTGATCAGAGAGTCTGGTCAACTGGTCGTTTCCCAGTGTCCAGTCGCATTGATGCCTGCCACGCATTCAGAAAGAGGGCTCTGACTCCCATGTCTGGTCTCTCTCTCTTCACAGGACTGGAGCAAATGCTCCAAGCCTTCCTTGCCTCTCCTCCACGTCATTTCCTCCCGCTATTTATTACCGCCATGTACCCCGTCTGTCAGACACGTTGCTCTTCTGTTCCCCTTTCATCTGATCCGGGGAATGTATGCAGTGCAATGTTAACTCAATGCCGTCGTGATCGAGTCTTGCCATCCCGTCGAAACACACCTATGTGGATGCCCGACGTCCTCTTCCACTCGTCCCAGCGCCCACGAATCGCCGAATCGGGCCAGCATTCACGGCAAAATTGAAAACACGAGCAATGGCATCCAACAGCAACAGGCCAGGCGCTACCTCCCATGGTCATGGTCAGTCCCGACGGCATGGAGCCAGCACACACACGACAGTAACAACACCAAGCACGTCCACTTCCGCATCCTCTCCAGCTGCAGGTCCGGGCTCCACACGACACCAGACTTACATACCACCACCCTTATTCCGTACGTTCTTTTTCCGCCTCAGTTCAAGCAACGCTGTGCTCCCGAAACCTAGTCGCTTATACCCTCCTCGCCTGATTCATTCATCTCTCGGTTTCGCCTTGATTGCCGATTCATTGACCACAGCCTATCCCGAGGCGCTTGTGACTTGGCCTCAGCCACAGGACCAGCAAGATCGAAGCGCTAATCTGTCCTCAGCGCCCCCTATTGATCAATGGCTGGGCTGGCTGCTAGCCTTGATGTGCCCAACTGGCTTTGGCGCAAATTCCATACAAATCGCTTCGATGACATGCTAAGTGGCCAGGTCTCCCCGCAATGATGGCAGCGCGGCAGAGTTGCAACTCAATGCCATCTAACGGCTGGCAATTGACTTTGGCCTAATCCCGCCTGCTTGAGCTGTTTCGATATTTTTTTTCTTCTTCTTTTTCATGTCTTCCCTCGCTATCTTTACCTGGTTTGCATTACGAATTCAAACTCACATCTTACACCTAACGTTTGACCGTCTCCCCGCGCGTCATTGCCCACCCGCAGACGAATTCTGCTGCTACGTGTGAGCCTGTGGATGGCTGTCGGGAGTCCATTAGCATCGACATGTTCGCTTGCACTCCCTGCATCTGATACTATGGCTGACGAGGAGAATCGACCTGCAGCTACGCACAACTCACCGCGCACATGGCTTCTGACTGCGGCGTTGTCGCCATTGGCCGTTCGCCTCATCCGCCAATTGCTGTCCCATGGCGACTATGTTGTCGCGTGTCTACCACCACAAGAAATCGACCATGAGCAACGCAGTGCCGAGTTTCGGGAGCTAATAGCTGAATGCAAGAGCAGTCGCAAAGACCGCGAAGGATGGAAGGACCGCATCCGAGGTATCCGCTGTGATGGGAATATGAGCTCGTGTATTTCTGCCGTCACCGACGCTGTCGCAGTGTTTGGACGAATAGACGTTTTGCTTTGTTGCAGATCTGAAGGTGTGTAATGTGTGCAATCCAAATTTCTAATGCCAAAAATTGCATACTCTAACCAGCCATCATTGCATAGCTGTCGTGGCCACGGTCGAGGAGCTTTCCACCAATCCACACACGCAAAGCCTGGCCAGACAACAGTTCGAAAGCAACTTTTTCTCGCAGGTGAACTTCATCAAGGCCACGCTGCCACAGCTGAGGAAACAACATACAGGGCACATTATTGCACTCACGAGCACCTGCGGCCACCTCGGGACGCCCGGCTTGTCCATGTTTTCAGCTGCAACATGGGGCTTCGAGGGATATTGTGACTCTCTAGCCTACGAGGTGGCACCATTCAACATCAAGGTGACAGTTGTGCAACCGAATATGGAGATTCAATCCCTTACTGGCCGCCTCACATTTGCGCCGCAGATTCCGGCCTATGTTGATGCGTATCCCGCGGCGCCAAACGTACGAGATATGCTCAGCAATGTTCTGAATTCAGATCCCGACACCGCCGTGCCAGAGCCCCTGGAAGAGTCTGGGGCTACACCATCCACGCCGGGTAGCACGTCGTTGGAACCAGAACCGGGTCGCGGCGGAATTTTTGACCGCTATCCAAGGCTTACACCTCAGGCGGCGGACGCGCTCGTCAACGAAACTGTTCATGCGCTCACAGCTATCGGTGGCCACGAAAACCCCCCATCGAGACATATTGTTGGCTCAGAAGCCGCACTAGCTGTCAAGGAGAAACTCAAGACTGTCACGGAGGAAATGGAGGACTTTGTGGACTCCAGTTTGGCTGTTGATATTTTCGAAAGTGAACTTACAGAAGAAGCGAAGAAAGGCAAAAGGCCCAGGGACAAGAGCCCAGAAGCGGGAGGGTCCAACCAACCGAGTCAATGAGGGGGAGGGAAGAGAAGAGCAAGAGGTGATGTACATAGAACGGGGTGGGTGCGTTGCGATTGTTACGCCATGGGGATGGCACCGGAGGGATTCATGATTGCACGATAGGCGATACGGATGGTGCTTGTGTTGTATATACGAAATTGATACCCCAAATTCGGTAGAATAGAATAATGCGGTGATGGACGCAGGTGACTAAGTAATAATAGGTCAGCACATGGGATGTACTTGTTTAGACTTGTGCAGTTTACAGTATTCTCGGAAGCGGAGCGGGCAAATCTGTAGGCATTTCTACCTGGTATGTTGCGGGTTAGAGGTGGATGTTTGGTTTGTTCGATTTCCGGTCTGATGCGTCAACTTGTACATGAATTGACTTGGACTGTAATCACCAGACCGGTTCCCGAATTGGTGCGCTTGACAATGCTTGCTGTAACACCGAGTTCACAGGGCCTTTTCGCTTGCAGTCCAGGTTCTATGTTAGTGCTTGGTGAGTGTAGCTGCCCAGGTACTTAGTACGGATAGCTGCCTGACCAGAACGGTGAATAATAAAGTAGAGAATACGGGACACTTTGTATGTATAAATGTTCCGACTCACCCCGCCCCACCTCCTCGACGCCCTGGCAGGTCCCACCGCACCAGTCGACCATTCGACTTTGTCCTTTTATGTCACTTGCCCAGCTGCTTGCTCAGGTAATCCGTCCTCCGTCCTCAACTCCATATCACGGCCAGGCTCGAAGCTTCCCCACGCACAATCCTTCAGTCGTGCGCCCAAACGAGCTGATAGACGGACTGCAGTGAATCAACGGAGCATGGGCCGAGACCTCCAGCCATAATAACCCCTCTTGCGACAGTATCTGGACCCTTCAACCACCAAAAAACGCTTTGCGGCCAGACGATCCCTGACAATGGTGCACAGAGTACGGATATAAGAGATGTCCTCGGATCCGTTGCTTCCCATCGCTCCTGCGAGGGTAAGAGCGCTCTTGCTGCCCTTGGGGAAAATCAAGACGCAGCGTTTTGCCGAGTTTGTCAAGTTACTACAGGCCGAAAATGTCGTTCACCTTCGAGACATCAGTGCCGATGGGAGGCCAAATCGAAGTATACCTGCTCCCCCCTTATCTTGTAACTTGCCGACCCTCTTTTCTTCTATCATGTCGTGTTTCCATGTTTGGAGGTAACAGGTGCTAACCTATTAGACATGTTTTCTCCATTGGCGTATCCCGACGGCGCAATGCTATACGATCTTATAACGCACGTGCCTCCAGTGTCGCACCTCGCCTTGTCGCCATTCGATTTATACCGCGAACCACTCGTACTTATTGCGCTAGCGGACGGAGAGGAGCTTCAGGACAAGACGTTTAGCAAGAGGTATTCGGCGAATAGGGCAGCGACAACGGTTGAGAGAAATGTACACGCCTTGTATCAAGAATTGGAGGAGTTGAGAGATAATTATCCCAAGGTTCTGGTACACCAAGTCGTTATCTTTGATTACATCTCTCCCGAGGGAGTGGATGTTCATACGCCAGAAGAGATACTGTTTGTTCCACCCAAGGACAAGCGAAAGCGAACGACTATAAAAACGGTAATGTGTGACATCTCGTCATTAGTATTAGCGGAGATGACGACGTTGGCGAAATCATTCGAGGCAATGTCTACGATTGAATCTCCAGGATTGTATTCGGCTAAAAACATGAATGGCAATGCATGGGGCGGCAACGGCGATGGAAGCCCTGCGTCACTGTCACGTCGGAACTCGCAGTTTTCGCTGCCCCAGCAACTGTCGCGGTCTAGCTCGGCGTCGAGTGTTGCGGATAGGACACAGACAAGACTATCTATGCCGCCTACGACATCGAGATCACCTAGTAATTCGGCCGGACGCCCGTCAACGCCGCCACGAAGTGGATTATCTACCACGCCCATGAGTCCTAACGGTGGACAGAGTGGATCTAGCACCGGGCCATCAAGCCCGGATCAGAAGCCGCAGAGATCTGATGTGAACGGCTCGCGCGATCTCAGTCGAGATCGAGTGTCTGTACAAGGGTTTGGGCCTGGTGGTGCCAATGATCGATGGAGGTTGCGCGGCAAAGGGCGCACGTCCGTGCTCATCGGATCCATGTATTTGCAGGCAGGACGATGGGGCGACTCCCTCAGGGAACTATCAGAAGGCGCAACAGCTGCTCGCTCATTAAACGACCATATTTGGCATGGAAAGGCTCTCGAGCTTATCATCATGAATCTTGTACTCTTGGGCTGGTCGAAACTAGAGTTCCAAGTACCAACCGTCTGCTTGCCGAGCCACGAGAGGTCCACGAGCATATCGGGAGTTCTGAAATCAGAAGCAGACAGCGCCAATCATTCACAGCCTAAGCACATACGCCATCTGCAGAATCTGCTTCCTGAGCTCCTCGATAGAATCTTGGGTTTGTTTTCTCGAATATCTAGTGAAAACCTGCCACCCCTACCTCTGGCTGAGACCACCATTCGATTTTGCAAACTGCAGTCAGCGATGCATTTCAGCGGCGGGATGTTGGATCAGAAGGCATTCAGCGCTATTGTCACTGGTGAACTGCCGACTCAGACTCTAACAACCTCTCCTCGGTTTACTGTGACACCATCAAGACAGCAGATTGTGAACATGTTATTCAAGGCATTTCCGTCGTCTGGAACGGAACTTCTCACAACTGCTGACCGAACGTCAATATTGAGTGGTATTGCGAATGTACTTGGAGTATTAGGGTACCACCGGAAAAAAGCCATGGTGATTCGTGAGCTAGTATCGGTCCTCATTGCCGGTCTTGTGGAGGCTCGTACTCGTGGTGCTGCCGAGGCGGGTATTCACCCTGCGGCAGGTTTGGTCTCCCTGGTTCCAGGTAGTGACAGAACCAGCGCGGCGGGAGTTGCGCTGGATCTTGGCGAGGGCGACATCGAGCACGGCATCGAGCCGTTCCTGGAGCTACTATGCAGATCATACGGTGTGGTTGGCTTCGACATGCGCAAGAAGCGCGACGGTGCCGACGATTCTGACAGTGCAACCGTTGCAAGGGCTCTCATACAGTCATCAACACGGTTCTTTGGATTCACTGAAATCAAACTAAACATCCTCAGAGCATGCATTAATTTTTCCGAGGCACTCCCAGATTTTGACGGTGTCCTAAAATTCTCCAGCGATCTTATGCGAACGGCTGGCTCTGGAATCGCTCCCGGTCCCAAGCGCGAGGACGCGGCGCCACACATCCATAAAGACGAACAGGTCCGCCTTGTAACCAATATAGTGCGGACAGCTTCTCTCACGGAGCGAATTGGCCTGGGAAGCCTGGCAGCCGAGTACTGGGATGAATTCCTCGTTCGGGGCATCGCGTTAGAGCCATTACCCAATACGCGAACGCCGATTCCTCATGCAAAGAGTGTGCTCCCCGGCGCGAACGCCTCGAGAGCTTCGCAAGACGTTAATCCGTTCATTTATAATCCTTTTTTGAAGGAACCCGACGAAGTGGCTGCGGAGAACCTGGTAGCTGGCGAATTGGCCACGTTCAAAGTCACGCTGCAAAATACATACGACGTAGAGGTAGACATTGAAAGCATGCGACTCGACACTGAGGGCGTTGACTTTGAACCAGTTCCAGAAAATGTGATTCTAGGGCCCTATCGAACGCAACTCGTACGACTGAAAGGCCGTCCAAAGGCTTCTGGCTCCATCAAGATTACGGGTGCCGTGGTCAAAATACGCGGTTGTCGAGAACGCAGATTCCCCATTTTCGCTAGGCATTGGACGCCATCGCGGGCCGAAAAGATTAAATCCAGGGGTCCGCCTACACTGGAAGGTGGCAGCAGGACGGCGCCTGTGAAACCAGAAATGAAGGTTCTGAATCTAAATGTCGTTCAGCCTCAGCCGCTAGTGGTTGTCAAGTCGACTAGTCTAGCCCAGTCATCAGTCATGATCCTCGAAGGCGAAAGGCAAGTTTTTACTGTCACGATGCAGAACACATCTACCACTACCCCTGTGGACTTTCTGCTCTTTTCGTTCAAGGATTCTACACAGGGTCCGTTGCAGGCGGCGCTAGAGAACCGGGAGGCTACGCCGGCTGAGCTTTATGAGTACGAGTTGGTCCTTATGAAGAAACAGGCTTTAAGGCTCCCGCGAAACAATCAAAACCGATATATACCACCGGGTGGAGAGGCCACCTTTGAGTTTGAAATTCTGGGCAAGCCTGGTTTAACACACGCCGCAATCCAAGCGGACTATACATGCCTTGGTGTTCCACGAGACGAGGTGACGGAACAGTTTTATACGCGTCAAGTATTGCTGGATTTGACTGTCACAGTGAATGCCAGCGTCGAGCTTTCTCGTATCGATGCCGTTTCTGTGCAAGGACAGGTCCCACCGGCTTTGTTGAAGAGAGTGGGTGGCGATGAAAGGACGGCTTCACCAGACAAGTATTTCCTACTAGCCGTGGATCTGCGCAATGCTTGGCCAAGCCAGATGTCGGTCCAGTTGGAAGGCGAAGATGGAATGATGGTGGGGGACAGTATACTCCCCGGAAAGACAAGCAGGGTCGTCATCCCAATGAAGAGAGTATACCTCGAGGATCCTCACGGATCAGTGCCGAGTCTCAATCCATCACGCAACAGACAATTTGTCGTTAGCACGAGCAAAATCTCGCCGGACATGGAGCGCGCGAACCGCGAGGCCTTTTGGTACCGGGAAAAGCTGCTTGAGAATCTAAAGGCGACATGGCAGACGACATCGGTACCTAAACGAAATGGTGTGGTGGAACTGCGCAATATTCGGCTAACACCCCGAATGATAGAAGCCATCAAGTTCGACGAGGTTGACATTGCCGTATCGATAGACGGAGCGCCGGACAACGTCGCGTATGTGGATGAGTTTATGCAGATGAGGGTTCAAATCGCGAACAGGACAGCCAAACCCATATTGCCGCTCATCAGGTTGATGCCGGCGTTATGCCACCGGCCACTCAACGTGGCACTCGACTATACCAGGAAGTTTGCTTGGAACGGGGCTTTGCAGCAGCAGCTCCCCGAACTCAAGGGGCACCAAGTGACAGAATTCGTGATTGGCGTGACGGCGCTTTGTCGTGGCGAGTTTGAATTGGCGGCATCTGTGGAAGAGGCGCAAGTGCTTGATGACGGGCTGAAGGAGGGCCGAGATTTGGGGCATCGGCGATCAGATACCCAAAAGCTGATGGATGCCGCACTGGGGGTTAAGGAAAGGAGGGTGTGGTATGCGCGACAGCCTTGCACTTTGAGAGTGAGGGATAGGGAATGACGTTGAATCCGGGCTGCGTCCAGAGGCCCCCTTTGTATCTGTATGAGCGAAGCCATCATGGCGATTTCTGTATATCCACAAGCCATATTCGCGAAAGCTACTGTAACACGGCGAGACGGACATGCATCAGCGTGTGGTCAATATAGAATATTTTACACCCATCGGCATTGGTTATTTATTGGGGCTCCGTATACAAACATGATAACTTCAATACTGCGTGAGACGGTTGCCTGGTTTTTTTTGTAGACGAATATGGCTTCATAGATGCAGGGTAGCAGATGGGAGTGTAGGATTCGAAGTACTGTTTATGGAACTGGGCGCATCGTTTTGCCTTGGACAGTATTTTGCGGTTATTGAGGGAATGTGCTACTAATATGAGGGCGCTTCCCGGTATTGTCGCTCTCTTTGTATTTATGTGGTCCTGGTTACCTGCCCGGCGTCGGTTAGTACTCGATACGGGTGCACATGTGGTAGACGCTATTTCGGGATGCGGTTAAAGGGACACAGCGCACGGGCCACATGTCATCACGTCACCCTGCCTAGTAGCACCACACAGACATGCACAAGCAACGACGTAAATGTAGGAGCTCGTAAACGACTACAAATACCAACGGCGTGCTCCAATATTTGCAGCAGCCGAGTGAGTCTCTGAGAATATCAAGACATTTCTGACATGGCCAGCGTAGGGACCCCCGAATCCCCACCAAGTCTTCTTTTCTCACACGCCTAGCACAACACAAGTGGCATCATGGCTAACGCACCGACCGGCGATTGTTACAGCATGGCGTAGCCCGCACATTCCGGGTGCGTACTGAAGAGCAGCGACTGCAAGACCTCGAAAAGATACGAAAATACCGCGCCCTGGAAGACGAGGTACGAGCCAAGGCGGCGTCCGCAGCCTACACCCCGGAGCTCTTCCAGCTCACCAGCAAACTCCTCAGCATCAACCCCGAGTACTACACGATATGGAACATTCGCCGTCGCTGCCTGCTCTCCAGCCTGCTCTCCCCGGCGACGAGCCACCAGCCGCCAGACACCCGCGACTCCGCGCCGGACAATGTCGAGCAGCAGGCGTCGTCGGACCGTGACGTCCTTGAGTCCGAACTCAGCTTCACCATCCCGCTCCTGATGCAGTCCCCCAAGTGCTACTGGATCTGGAACTTCCGGCAATGGACGCTGTCGCAGGCCATCCTGCGACTACCCGCGCCCGCCGCACGCCAGATATGGCAGACGGAGCTGGGCCTGACGTCCAAGATGCTGGACAAGGACCAGCGCAACTTTCACGCCTGGAGCTACCGGCGGCTCGTCGTCGGCAGGCTGGAAAGCCCCGAGCTGCAGGGCCGGAGCATGGCCGAGGACGAGTTCTCGTACACGACGCGCGTCATCCACCGCGACCTGTCCAACTTTTCCGCCTGGCACAACCGCAGCCAGCTGATGGCGCGGCTACTTGAAGAGCGGGGGGCCGGCGCCCAGCAGCGGGCCGCGCTGCTCGCCGAGGAGCTGCACCTCGTGAGGGAGGCGCTCAATGTCGGGCCCGAGGACCAGAGCCTGTGGTACTACCACCGGTTTTTGGTGGCGCAAATCGTCGACCGCGGCGGCGTCGGGGGCACCTTTGTGCCGGACCTGACTGCCGACGAGAAGGCTGCTTACTTGGGGCGCGAGATTGACGAGATCAAGGAGCTGCTGGAGGACTATGACGACATCAAGTGGATTTACGAGTCGCTTTTGGAGTATACTCTGGCACTGGGGCGGCTGGACCAAGGTCGCGGCAGGGCTGGGGACTTGCGAGGGTGGCTGGCAAAGCTGCGGGTTTTGGATCCTATGCGCATCGGGCGCTGGGATGATATTGAGAGGCAGGTTGAGTGAGGAGGTTGGCTTGGCGGTGTTTTGATTGCCATGTATAGCGTATACGGAGTTACTACCTAGGTATGTTTGAAAATATATTGGGTTTTTGCTGTTGTAGTAGGCATCTCTTGTTTATCTTCATGTTCCTCCGGTCCCGCCGCCAGCGTTGGTCAAGCCAAGTGATGCTCGACACACGGCCAGTCTCAAGTCGAGGACATATTGACAAGAGTCAAGTCGAGTTCCCTTTACGGAGTATGGATGCATTCTCCACGACAGCTGTCACCGGGTGCCAAGTGGGGCGGGCGTTTTTCCCTCGCGACAAGCCACCAGGGTTCTTCGGGTTGGCGCGGCATTTCCGTCTTGACTTTCTCATCCGGCCAAGCCCGTCCATCCGGTTGCAGGAAATTGTGCTGCGCGAGTGTCGCTCCAACAAAACTTTGCAAGCGATTCAAGCCGTGCAGCGCAGACTGCCATCGGCTGGACTCGTCAAGTTGCCAGTGGCAAGTGGGAAGGGACATTTCAAGTTTCTAAAGGTTCCCCATTGACCAACAAAAAAAAAAGTCGTGCAACGCCGAGCAGCAGCAGCGACTTTTTTTCTCTTTCTTTTTGGTCCCGGCATCGGTTGCCACCATTGCCATTGGCAGCTGCAACCCGCAGCAGGAACCGACGCTGCTGTCGCATCAGACATCACGGAAGGTGCGATGGGCGTCATCTCGAGCACGCCGGCAGCGGAGCAAGTCCCGGCGCATGGTGTCGAGAAGACCAGCGGCGCCGGGCGTCGCATCTTGTTCCTGGACGCCTACGACTCCTTCACCAACAACATCGTGTCCCTCGTCAAGGACGCGCTCGGCAGCAACACCACCGTCCACGTCCTGCACATGGACCTCAGGACCATCGACTCCGACTCCACGCCCCATTGGACCAGGCAGCAGTTTCTGGACCGGCTCTCCGACTTTGACGCCGTCGTTTGCGGACCAGGGCCGGGCTCGCCGCTCCACGACGCCGACGTAGGCGCCTTCAAGCTCCTCTGGGACCTGCCGAGGGAGCAATCCGTGCCTGTGCTTGGCATCTGCCTGGGGTTTCAAAGCCTGGTGGAGCACTTCGGAGGTGGCATTCGACGGCTTCGGAGGGGTTTGCACGGCATGGTTCGGGAGATTGACCATGTCCAGGTGCCGCCTACCGACATCTTTGACAGGGTGCCTCGCTTCAAGGCGACCTTGTACCACAGCTTGTGTGCGGATATCGGACAGGACGACGTTCCGGAACAGGATTGGCCGACGGCGCGATGGCTGCCGTCCAGACGGGCTCCGGAACTGCAGCCCCTGGCGTGGATTCTGGAAGACTACGACGGCGAAAACAGGCACGACCCGGAGCGTATCCTGATGGCGGTCCGGCACACCACGAGGCCGTTGTGGGGTGTTCAGTACCATCCCGAGTCTGTGTGTACTGATGCTGCGGCGAAGGGTGTGATACGCAACTGGTTTCGCCAGGCGCTGAAGTGGAATGAAGCGGCGAGACGGGAGGTCCCACGGAATCCTAGTGTCGGCTACGTTGACAGCTTGAACCCATCCAACCACAGTCTGCCTGGGTTGGATTCTGGACGCAAGCTGTCCGCTTTCCCGTGGTGGAACGACTTGCAGTCTGATCTGGCTCGACGAGGTATTCGGCCGGGATATGCTTGTCGGCAAATCAAACTGCCTGGGGGTGTGGATACGGCGGATATTGCAGAGGTGCTTGGCCTTGGCTACAAAGATACGATTATTCTAGACTCCTCGAGCACTGTCAATGGTGATCCTCTGGCGAGGAGCTCCGTTATTGCTCTGGGTGTCGATGAAGCCCTGCGCCTGGAATATCACGTAGGCGACAGCTACTTGGTTCTCCGGCAGCCCGCGGCGTCTGGACGACCAGAAAAGTCCCAGCGCATCTACCTTGGAGAGGATGTCGATCCCTGGAGCCCCTGGCACGTCATGTCGGAGTATTGGCGCTGGAGAAAGGTGTCCGAAGATGGCCATACGCCGACATTCAAAGGCGGCTTCATGGGGTTTGTGACGTATGAGATGGGTCTGAGTACCTTGAGTCCCGGGTCCGTTTCCAAGGCGCGCGGGCACCATCGGCCCGACCTTTGCATGGCATGGGTCTCAAAAAGCGTTGTGCTTGATCATCAAGCTGGCGTTGCTTATGTGCAAGCCCTCACGTCCGAAGACTGCGACGGCCTGTGGATAGACGATGTTGTTCAAGCCATCGAGACCTCTCCCGCGTGGCAACACCCTGGCCGTGGGCGACGCCCGGATGCCAAGTCTCGCCTCTCCAACGAAGCTCTGCTCGACCATGTACGCAGGGGAGGGGGCCGTTTACACGTCTCTGTCCCGGACTCGAATGGGTACGAGTCCGATGTTAGCAAATGCCAGGACTACATCAGAGACGGTGAATCCTACGAACTCTGTCTCACTGCGCAGACAACCATGACCAGACCGCACGGCAACGATCAGCCGCACCACACGCGAACATCGTCTGCGCCAAGGGACCAGTCACCCAGTAAGCTGCCGGCAGCCGACGAGGCGTGTCAGCATGGAACGCCGTGGCAAATCTACCGTGCGCTGAGAGCGCGACAGCCGGCACCATTCGGCTCTTTTACTCGCCTCGGCGGGGCGACCATCATCAGCAGCTCTCCAGAGCGATTCCTCATGCACGACCCCAAGGGCCTATGCTCCATGCGGCCGATGAAGGGGACGGTCCGCAAGTCGTCTGCGGTATCGACATTGGCACAAGCCGAAGAGATTCTCCACGTGCCCAAGGAGGAGGCAGAGAATCTCATGATTGTCGACCTTGTACGGCACGATTTGTATGGCGTGTGCGGCGCACAGAGCGTAACCGTACCCGACCTGCTTCGGGTGGAGGAGTACGCCAGCGTCTTCCAAATGGTGACGGCCGTCAACGGCCAGCTCCCGGCGGAGAAGCTCGAGGCGGGAACCGATCCAACCCGCAGCGAGTTCCCCTTTACCGGCATGGACGTCCTGGCGAGCTGCCTGCCGCCGGGCAGCATGACGGGCGCCCCCAAGAAGCGCAGCTGCGAAATCCTGCAAACCATCGAGCCCACCGAGCGCAGCGTCTACTCCGGCGTCATTGGCTATCTGGACGTGCAGGGGAAAGGCGACTGGAGCGTCACGATCCGCACCATGTTTCGCTGGGACGACGAGCAGGCCCCCGCGCAAGCTGGCGAGCTTGAACCCCGCGAGGTCTGGCGGATCGGTGCTGGCGGCGCAGTGACGACGCTCAGCACGCCCGAGGGCGAACGGGAGGAGATGTTTACAAAGCTGTGCGGGCCGCTGGGCACATTTTCAGACGTTGCATAGATTAGATGCGAGGGGGAGAAATACTTCAACAGAGGGGGAAAAAGGGATGAGGCATAAGTACGGAGTTTTTCTACGGTTATTTCAACAAGGCATGGATAGACGGCTATCGCACAAGCGATATAGGCATTGAGGATTGTGTTGTCAGGAACACGTGGCGATTAGAAGACACTCCGCTTCATCATACACTGGGCATCAATACAGCGACATTACTTATACCTAATCACCAGAAAGACCTCGCTTTAATGCAATTTTCCCAGTTTGCCAAAAGAGTCATCCATTGTACACGTGCGCCAAACCGTATCCTCCTCGTTTCCCTCCTCCCCTTCCCTTGTCTGCCCTTTGTAAATCCTGTAGTCTGTAGTCACTACCCTTCTTGATTAAAAAAAGAAATAAGCAGACGCCATGGCTGGTCCGCTTAGAATTCCTGCTCCTCGTGGAAGAACAAGCTGAAGCTGATGATGGTTCCGTAGATCAACAAACCGCCCACTATCGACATGACCATGGCCTCGACGCGGATGAGGTCGGAGTGAGCGAGAACAATAGGAAGAGCTGCATCCATTAGCAGTGTGGCCGTTGCAGAGACCGAGGGGTGGGGGCCAACGTACCCATTCCCATTACAACCAGGAAGCCCGTGAGAAACCGTCCCAGGTCGAGCACGGCGGCGCCAGAGCTCTCCACAAAGTCATCGGGGTTGGCGCACCGGCTGCAGATCCAGTTGGGCAGAGGGGCAACAACGTATGTGGCGACCACGAGGAGCGGGAAGTACGACTGGTACAGGGCGCACGAGAGGATGACGAGCAGGAACCCGACGGCGAGCACGAAGGAGAGGGAGATGATGGTTTTGAGGCCGGCGGTAGGCATGGCTGAAAGTCGGTCCCCACGCGTGGGGGGTGGTATTAATCGCAGAATATGACGGACGGGGAGAGAGACCGAGGGGAAGGGGGGCACAAAGTCGTTGAAGCTCGTTGAAATGTGGTGGTTTTGTGACGTCGGAGGTTGTCGTGGAGGTTGGCGGATGCGGCTCGTAGCTCCGCGACGTCGTCACCTGGGAAGCGACTCGCATAGGCTCTGCGGAGCCGCGTTGTTCCGCACCCGAACAAGGTCCCTGGGACCAACAGCCGGCTGCGGCCAAGCGGGAAGGCGGTGAGACGTGCCAGAGCAAACATGGTGGATTGGCCCGAGCGGCTTGGGCCTATCAGTATCTGGCAAAAAAAATCTGGAAGCGAACTTTCTTGGGTGCAGGAACAAAATAAATCGGCGGCGGGGACCTCGTTTTTTCGCCTCTTCTTTACAACCTTTCTCGACGGACTTTGGGATTGTCCTTTTCTTGTCATTCTTCTTTGCCGTCGTGGACATTGGGGGCAAGATGGCCTCGGATGAGATTATTTGGCAAATTATCAACCAGCAGTTTTGCTCGTTCAAATTAAAGTGAGTTGGCAAGGGGAGGCTGCACATGGCCCAATCCAATGTTCTCGTCTTCGTCCCTAGCCCAAATCTACAAAAGGCGGGGAAAGAAGCATGTTGCTGATACCTGAGCAGAACGGACAAGAAGCAAAATTTCTGCCGCAATGAATACAACGTCACCGGCCTCTGCAACCGACAGTCATGTCCGCTCGCCAATTCGCGGTACGCCACGGTGCGGCAGCACCCGACCAAGCAGACGCTGTACCTGTACATGAAGACAGTCGAGCGCGCGCACCTGCCGTCCAAGATGTGGGAGAAGATCAAGCTGTCCGACAACTACACCAAAGCCCTGGAGCAGATTGACGAGCGGCTCATCTACTGGCCCAAGTTCCTCTTGCACAAGTGCAAGCAGCGCCTCACACGGCTGACGCAGGTGCAGATCCGCATGAGGAGGATTGCCGCCGAGGAGGAGCGCCTGGGCGAGAAGCTGGTGCCCAAGATGGCGCCCAAGATCAAGCACCGCGAGGAGGCGAGGGAGCGCAAGGCCGAGGCCGCGGCTAAGCTGGAGCGCACCATTGAGCGGGAGCTGGTTGAGCGTCTGCGACAGGGTGCGTACGGTGACCAGCCGCTCAACGTTTCCGAGGACATCTGGAAGAAGGTGCTCAATGCTATGGAGAGGGACGGCCAGGGCGAGCGGGACGAGGACCTGGACGAGGGCGTCGACTCGGAGGCCGAAGACGAAGAGGTGGACAGCGAGGCAGAGGATGGCGACAAGGAGGTCCAGTATGTGTCGGATATTGACGAGAGCGAGGCCGAGCTGGACGAGTTGGAGGACTGGCTGGAGAGCGAGGAGGAGGACGAGGATGAGCAAGAGGATGATAGCGAGGCCGAGGAGGACAAGGTCGGGGCTAAGCGCAAGCGCGGCCGCGTCGTCAAGATGAACAATAAGAAGGCCAAGCAGGAAAAGGAGAAGTTGACCCTCACTCACGACCTGGCGTGGTGAAGGAATGTAGTGGTTGTGGGCATAATCGGGGGGGAACCAAAAAATTGGGTGTTTTGTCACAGCCGACTTGCGGCTGCCGGGATGATTATGGCATTGCTGGCGTTGCGGCGTCAATTGACTGCGTTTTTATTTTCCTCAAGCTCATGTATTTTCTCTTGCTACATGGTGCCTCTGCACCGGTCAAATAGACACCGTATAGTCCGTACACGAGCCCACATTGAACCAGTATCTTTCTTTGTCCTCCCAACCCGAGCGCCAGGTACGGCGGAACCTGCACATGCTAAATTAAGCCCCGACGTCAGCCCCACTTCTCCGTACTTGTAACCGCAACACCCCACCATCAAGCTACATTGCAACTCGAGCACCTCCTTCTTCCCTTCTACATCCCATCCTCCCATCGTCCCGTCCAGCAAGCGAATCTTTACAAAGCACAAAAGTCCAGTCGATCCGTTGAAACCGCCCGTCCCTCAAAAACAACATCCACCAAGATCATCCATCCAGTGTCGTCCATTCATTCATCCTCTCCTCAAAAAAACATGACATCCTGGTACTCCAACATCCTCACGAGGACCACGTCGCAAATCTCGTCGCTGCGCTCCACGCTGCTCGCGTCCGAAAACGACGGCGACACCGAAGACGACACGCACGTGTGCCGCGTGCTGCGCAACTACTACGGCGACAAGGGCCGCCCGCTGCCCTCCTGGCTGCCGCCCGACCCCAAGGCCCCCCCCGCGCCCGCCGCCCAGCAGCCGCTCTAC